>NC_052132.2:28263699-28622917 GCF_016086655.4 Lepeophtheirus salmonis
AATGCATACTATATTCGCTTTGAAAGGTATGACAATATCAAACTTTAAGAGTTTTAATTATCATTCTATTCCGTAATTCTGATTTTGTAAACTGTGCATCTCAAATAAATTCTTATTAACTAACATATTTTTTCGTAACTTGTATCTTTGCTGCACCAACACAAAAGCATTCTCAAATTTAAAAAAAAGCTAACCACATAAATAATTAGTGGGGATCAAAAAATTGCATTAGCAAGAAATTACAATTTTATCCTGTTATCTTTAATTACAAGGTTTCATACTCGATGGATGTGACTAACTTTTATTTATTAGTGCTGCCGCCTTCACGTTGGGGTAGAAAACTTTTCAGATCGCCTTCGTATAGTGAAGTAGGAACAATATTTTTTAAGATTTTAAATAATTGAACTACTATAACTCAGCTGATACAGTAATTAAACTTAGACATTAAGCGAGTTAAAGATTTATATAAATATTAAAGATTTTGACTCTAAACATCTCTTCATTTTAAAATATTTTGTGATCCCATTCAGGATTTAGGAGTGAATGGGATAATGAAAAATATTAGCTTAACTTTGTAACTAATTGTGTTTATAAATAAAAAAATTATTTTTCTATTCTTCAACAATAATCTATAATTTTTTTTCTCACAATGAAGTTTCAGCTGGTTATAAAATACACGATTTCAAGACTCCACACTTTTCTTATGTATATATCCAAAAGATAGATATTGTAACATATATCATACACAATGTCTTTTCTACCATGCATGGTAAATTGATAAGACTAACACTCCTTTGTTGTAATGATATAGCGTAATGTATTCGTATATGATTATTGAATAGATGTCAGTCAAATGATACTTTTCATAAACGAATATACGTAATATGTATCCATTGACAAAAAGCAGAGAAAAATTACAGTCGTAAGATTAGAAAAGGAAAATAAAGGTTGGTGCGAACGTTCTTTTGTCCCTTTTGTTCATCCTTTAATAGAAAGTCGTGGTATTCACAACTCGATCTGGATGTTGAAATACTTCTTACGTTTTTTTGTGTACTTTTTTGAAAATGCATAACAAAATTAAAATATAAATCTTTCATAATAATTTTACTGGATTACCGTTTTATAAATGTTAATGTTTATTGCATAAATAAATGTTATTTCTTAAAAATCATATAATAGGCTGTTGATATAAACAAAGGTCTTATTTCAGTTATACTATAAGTTTGGCTCCTGCCTTCTCCTAGCATCCTGCAGAATGAACATCCCTAGTAGTGTGTAAGTATATGTAGGATAATTTCTAGCAATAATTTAAAACTAGTGTTGCAGATTTGGCAAATAAAATGTTCCCCTTCCTACTCCGACTACAATAAACAATTTTCTTAATAATGTATTTTATAGCCTATATAAGTACTATTGAGTAATTTAAGCTTAGACACTATCATTATCGATCAAATTTATAGCTACTATGAAAATATTAGAGGTGTGATGAAAGGAAAAAATCAGAATGAAGTCAAAGTATACGTGCACATGATATGTTAACAATATATTCTGGAACAGTGAAGGAAATTTAACAATCTGTAACAAATACACAACAAATTATTCATGAATTCACCCTGGTCTCAGGATTAACAGTTAACTTTCAAAAGTCAAAAATTGTATTCATGCTATAGAGGAGGGTTAAGTATAAAGAACTTTGGAATAGTTCCAGCTCTTGAAATATTGAGTTATGTGGTCACATTGAGTGCTAATGACAAAATTGAAGACCAACAGGAAATGGATCACATAATCAAGAGTGGAATATCGAGATGTGCAACTCAAATGGGAAGGAATATCCCTACTAGAATTTAAAAATGGAACACCCTTATTTTACAAAAAGTCACCAATCTTTTGAGCGTCACTTCCTTTTGAAAGAAATTTTATATGGAGATGGAACAAGTTTGTTGTGGTTTTTTGTTTCTGACTGGACAATCCAGGATAATTACATGGCAGAGGGCTATAGCTCCCAAAAAGTACGGTGGATCAGGATTCATTGCATTCAAAGTCTTTTGAAAGGTCTTAACATTATATTGGTTCAGGTGATTAATGATAAAGGGATTAGTGTGAGATAGGATTTTTCAAGAAAAACTGTACAGCTTAGTAGGTCGTATAATTGAAGAGATGAAATGTAAATGCCCAGCCCAAGTAATTGACATTTAGTGGAAAATAAGTCCCTTTTGTAAGACAAATTTACAAGACCTACCAATAACTTAATGGAAAGAACCAGTAGAAGATAATGAAAGTTTACGTCCTTAGCTAACACAATAGTTAGTAAAATAAAATTATACAAATATAAGGCAATAACCACGACCATACAGCGGGGTATTTGTGCTACTACAGCAGATTCTTAAACCTAGTTTAAATTAAAATTTTGTTCAATAATTTTGTATATTTTTTTACATTTAATAAATTTTAAAATACGAATGTCTTCGTTTTCTTCATTCATTGTTTGGTGTCTTGCATAATATAGAACGGGACATCTATTGATGAGATGGTCTGCACTTTGCAAATCTTTCATGCATACATTACTCGTTGAGTGTGTGTCTTTTCACTTGCTTAGGTGGGCTAGAAGAGAGCAATGTCCAGTGTAGGCTTGTACAATGAGTCTCAATTTTTCTCTTCCGACCTTGATTCACTTCAACTTCGGATAATTAAGCATTGGATGAGTATGTTTTACACATTGACCTTTTTTATATCGGTCAAACCAATATTGAACGTATTATTCATGAATTATCTTCTTTATGTAGCTGGAGGCGTCCCAATAGTCAACTGGTTTTTGACTCTCAGTACCCCTCTTCGCAAGATGGTCTGCAAATTCATTTCCTGTAATATCAGAATGTCCTTCACACCATTATAGATGTCTATTTTTCTCACTCATTCCTTTGATGATGGTTTCTTTACACTAGTAGTAAGTGGATTAAAGATTGTAGCAATTACTGATTGGGAGTCTGATCTGATTATTACATTGTTCAGTGTTTTTTCGTACTTGAAAGGAACTTCTACACCTTGTGTTATGGCGAAAATCTCTGCTAGAATCATAGAAGCTTATTTACTTAATGAAGCCATTTAATGAAAAAATTATGCTTGCCCTTTGGTGATGGCCAATCCAGCCCCAGTGTTTAGTCTTTATCCTTAAGCCTGTCCGTGTAGGTAATTGCGTCAGGATTCTTAATCTGACTATTATTTATCCAAATAGGATTACTTTTTATGTAGTCACTTGGTTGATCTGATCCATTCCGACTGGTATAAGTATTTTATCACTATGGAACCAATGCCCACGACGTTTGGGAAGATTACCTATTCCATCCGGGGTATCGCGTAAGAAATGCTTCGTTCTCCGTTTTGATTTCCTTGTTTGTTTCTTATTTTATATGTACAGAGGAGCAATAGCCACAACTGCCTCCGTTCCTGCGGTTGGTGACGGTCGAAATGTATGAGTAATTCCCAAGAGTACTTCCCTTTGAATAGTGTTTAATATTTTTCTTGTACTTTTCTTTATAGTGATTGCATGTCCCCATACTAGACACCCATAGGAGAAAACAGGTCTGATCATAGCTTTAAACAACCAGAGAACCTTGTCTGAGGTCAGTCCCCATTTTTGTCCTGTGATTGCCTTGGCCATATTCCATGTCTGAAAACACTTGGAGGCTCTCTTTTTCAAAGTTGGAAAGAGTTATCAGTCTGAAGGATTTGGCCAGGCTGTAACCTTTTTGACCTGGTTTTGGAAGAAAAGTTGCTTTCATTTCTTCCAGCATCTTGGTGTATAACTAATGATGAGGATGCCTTTTATAAAGTTCTCAGATATAGGCGATGATGCTATCCCCAAGTTGTTGCAGTACAACTGGTTTCAGTGCATCAGGTCCCGGCTTTTGTATAAACCAGAGGAGCTAAAGGATTTCCTGACCTTGCTGCTATTCAAGAAGGCTATGTTACAATCATTTACTTCCATTGATGTTCCAGAAGAAGTACTGAGTCTACATTGTGGGAAATGAGTTTCCATGGGTATTTTTAGTGATTCAGCAGGTGATTACACGTGATTTATATTTAATATCACAGATGTCAGAAATGGGGTGTACCTTCTTACACATAGGTTTCGTGAAATTGATCTAAAACGATAAGTAAGAACAAAATAAATTTTGTGTGGGAGGTCTTTAATGACATATGAAATTATAATTTTATTGAAAGACTCAATATATAAATAGTTATAGCAGAGAAAAACGTATAAAACAGGAGAATATGAACCAAGAAACAGTTATATTGTTTGATTTGAGGATTGGAAAATAGATGGTTGAGGCGGGTTTTGGCGGAAAAAATTTGGTAAGTCAGTGTTTTTGGGCCAAAAAAAAGAAACATTTCATAAGAGAGCATGAAGATCACGGCTACACAGCTATTAACTAGTCTTGGTAATGGTTTGGATGATTTCTCTATATACTGGTTAGAGTATAAGCTAAATACCAGCATTTTCTCTCTTGGTAGAATTTTCGCCAAGACTCATGAGGTGATGATCTGTTTTTTTCTGTGGAAGGGAACTAGAGACCCCGAGACATATTTTTATATGAATGCAGCAAGACAGGAAAAATATAAGGTCATTTCACCCAAGTGGTATATGGGAAATAAAATATTATTGGGAGTAAAAAGTTTCTGTTATATTTACAAAGGAAATTAATTAATTTTATCATTACTGAATTGCAAATTATTTTCTATAAATTTAGATGTACCCAAACCTCATTATCAGATAATTTAATTTTAACAGTTAAGAATATGATTCCTACGATTTACATGAACTAAGTGAATTATATGTAGTGCTATGCGCGTTCAAAAAGAAATGAAAAGATGAACAACCTATGAAATGGATCAAAATTTATCTATTGCTAATACATTCATATGTTCATGTATATAATGTATGTACTTCTAACCGATGAACAACAATACAAACAACTACTCACAGCAACGCTACTCTTTACTCTGATGACATTGACTATCCCAAAACTAACTAATGAATTAGCATAGCTAGTAGCTATGCTCTGCCCAACATACTAATTAAGACTTTAGAGATATTCGGAAATTCTGATTGTAGATAATAAAGCATGTTTGAAATTAGTGAATTCAACTTATAAATGAATTAACTTTCAAGTTTAATAAATTAATAGTATTTAATACCTTTCATTTATCACAATTGAGGGAAAAAGTTTATGAACACTGAATGTGAGCTTTAGATTATAAATAAGTTTTATTTACATAAATTATGATAATTTTTGTAGGTGGAGTCGTACTTGGTACAAAAGACTCCATCAAAAATGCACAGATTATAGCAGTTGTTGGTAAACGTGTTCAATGAGTCGACTGATGTTGTTACTTTTGTTCTAAGCTATACTTGTAATAATTGATAATATACTTTGTTACAAAATCATACATCATTAGCTTTAATACTGCGTGAGACGAAATTTGACGGCCTGTTATGCATAAAAACTAGCATATATGTCAAGTTGCAGAGGGATGGGAAAACGTTTTTAGCAGCCGACAGGGTATTAAAATATCAATATCAATTATAATTTTATCAAACCTCATTTTTTGTATACATTACATAGTAACTCGTTAAATTCAAGTTTAATACTGATAGCCTGATGCTATTTTGTATTTCGTATACTTTTTTTAAAAAGTTATTACATGGTCTCATATTATTCTTACATTTTCTCTCGTCTTGTCTTTTTCCATTCCAGTCATCATAAAAATGTGAAATTCATCTGGACTCGCATCTTGCAGACTTCTTTTTAACGATATGGAACATTCATAACCACTCTCATGGTCGGGCTGAAAAAGAGTTGAAAGTACTGCTTCAGGATAACTATTGCAGTTTAAAAGAGCATTCATATTATTAAGGCCCCAATTCTTTCGTATTTCCCTAGATAAGTAGAGTTTATCTCTGTATTTGCTTTAAGTGATCAATTCGATCCCATTAACTTCCAATAAATATTCTTGATGTTCGTTTCTGGCAGCAGGCTTTTCCATGGCGGCTGATTATTTTTGTACACGAAGGTTTTCTTACAGCCTAAATACAAAGACATTTTCCAAGACATTTTACCTGAAATGCTCTCTTATACCAGGAGAACAGAAAAAGTTTCTAATGAAGAATCACATCTATCAATGTCTCACAGAATTTTATTAAACCGAATTTTTTAACATTCATTGCTTAGTAATTCAAATTTAATATTGAATAAATTTATTTTTTATTAATTGGTATCTTGCGTAGAAGAATTTACATACTATAAAATAGTGGTTCTCAAGCTTTTTTGATTGACTTACGGACCTCAAAAACGTACTCCCTACGTAACGCAAACTTTATTTTGTAGCAAATAAATATATTTTTTTATTCCCAAAATTACCTTTAATAGATAAAACTAAATCCAGATGATGCATTTTTTTTCGTAAGTAATAGTATCACCGAAGATTTTTTACCTCCAAAAACAACTCTTAAAAAATACGAGAACGAACGAATGGTCGAATTAATAATTTCAAAATCTCTGTCTTTATATGCAGAAGGCTGTTACAGGGTAGGTGTGTCAGATTGAGGGGCTACATTGCTGTTTCCGTCTTTATTGATAAATCTATCGTAAAAAATATAAATAAACAAAAATAAAGAATTAGAAGAAGAGAAGAATTGGCAACAAATGTGCATTTATCAGTAATAGGGATATATTTGGATTTGAAAGCGAAATAATTAATTTAATAATGTAAAATTAACTGATAAGTCTACCGAAAACAGGAAATAGAAGCTCATTTACCCTTGATTTTGAAACCAAAAAAAGTATTTAGAGCATTTTACCCCTTAAAATGGAAAACCTCGTTGCTTGTGTGATGGAATAATAAGCTTTTTGAATTCCATTGTATCTATTGGACGTGAAGGTAAAAAGGGTATAAAGACAGAGTCATTATGTAGTTGGGGAAATATCTTAAATAACCTTTTTATTGGTTTGTTTGTTTACTCCATGCAAACGATCTTCCTCTGTGCCTTGTAATTACAGAGATGGACGTAAAAACAACAATGTCTCTTGGATTTTCTGTACTCAAAGGAAAAAGGAGGCTTGCAACATGTAAAACTTTTTCAATTGCAAACTTTGTTCCAATTTCCGTTTCTTTTCCGTTTAATACTCACTAAGAATAGAGTAAAGATCAAAAATATTTTTATCAAATTCATCATGGTACTTCGGAAGGGCATGTTTTGGAGGATATTGCCTTTAAAAATTCAGGGAATATAAATAACTCAACATAGTTTACTTCTGTCAATAGGATTCTATGTCTGTATGTTTCTGAAAAAGATCCTTCCGATAACTTTATCTGTCTCGTAAATTTTGTTATACTTGTCTATACTCCCATGTGGTTCACTATAAAGAAGAATTTATATGTAAAAAATGAGGCAAGGCATACATTTCAAGCAATAAAATGGATTAAGAAGGACGAAGAAAAATTTCAAAAAATTGTTCTACCAGTTATAAAAAGAAGTACTTCTTTTTTTTTATCTAGAAAATGTTCTTCTGTATATGACTTGTGATCATAGACCTGAGATTCAAAAAAGTGCATGGAAGAGAATTTGATATTCACTAGCCAGTCCTTCAAATTCGTACCCCGGAGTCTTTAAAATAATTAAGTTAAATTTTAATTGTAGTCCATATTTTGAAACTATTGACAAAGCCAAAATAGAAGTGATTACACCCTGCAAAACAAAATATTTATCCAATTAGTAAATTAATAAAAATATCAAAGATGAAGAATTCTTCATTCCAAAAAATAAAATCATTGTATTTTCAAGCTCTCCAAGGAGCAGTTAAAAATATCAAAAGTATGCAAGATGCATCAACAAGATATTACTACAGCGTGAAAGAATAAGCTTATATATTTTTTAAACTTGCATCGAGGAAGCGCTTACCTTCGTTTGATTACAACAAGACTATGCTTTCAATAAATTATTGTTATTTTTTTTGTAAATGTGCATCTATTTTAACAACGAATAATTGTTTATTTAAATATGATTTTATGTATTTTATATTAATCGAATATATTTATGTGTTATTGGAATGAAAGAAACTTCTCAATATTATTGTCATTAACTCAAAAAAGCTTTTGTTAATCTTCATATTGGCAAAAAGGTAATAATAACAAATTAACTTTGATTAATATTTATCCAAAGGGCCGTCATCAGGGCTGGTAATACATTGAGTAGGACCTTAAATAAACGATAAAATTCGGGGCACCTACTATATTTTACGTCTGATATATGATGTTTGTCTTCAATCAGTTTTGCTGCACCGTTGTTGATACCACCATTGCTAGTTGTTGTGTCAAATCCTAGACCACCACTGTTGCTGTTCTTGTTCCATGTTTCCAATAGGTGCAATGTAGTCTTGTATTGTTGAAGTCCGGGGGAACCTGTTACAAAAATAACATTAAGCAATTTTCCTTGCTCGTACTGTGGAGCACCTGAGACGAGACTATTAACTATTATGCTTTTTAGTATATAGTTATTAGCGATGTTCAAGGAAAAAAAGGATTTTTGTTTTTTATTCTATTGTATCCTATTTTTTATACATATATGTCAAGATAATAATAACTTAGGATAATACCTAAAAAGACAAGGGGAATTTTTTTTTAAAACCAAGCATTTTTTAATATCCTGGGTAAAGTTTACCTACAAGCATAAATCAAGAGTCAAGAACATATCTTTATAAATTAAAGCACAGTTTATTGGTTTTGACTTGATACCCATATTAATGCTATACAATAAGCGATCGTGAAGCTATATTCAGAAGAGTTCAATTAATCACGTTTTTTTTAGCCTTTTTTAAGATCCAAAAACAATAAATTTTCAAGGCCCATGCAGGAGGCATAGCCGCGGTACAAAATCCAAATGACTAGTATATTAGGTTTCTATAGATCTTGTAGAATGTGAAAAATTTCAATATTAAAAGGTTTGAAAAAAGTTAAAATTTACCAGGTCTTATGTACATCAATCAAAGGCTTAGAATCTAAGCTATACAAAATCGGAACTTTAAGAATTAATCAACAACACCTATTGTAAAGTGTATTTTTAGAAGGTCTTATTACTTTTTCTTCCCCCGGAATATCAATGAAAATGCAAATAATTTCACTGGGTTTTTTACCCATAAGGTAGGTAAGCTACGGAATTTTTTATAAGCTTATAATTTACCCACCATGTGTAATAGAAAAGAAGATGATTTTGAATTTTTTTTTTTAATCACCTTAGCACTATTTGTTAATAGCCATTTCTTCCTGAATTTTTCGAAAAGCCTCAACCCAGATGAGGTAGTTGGAGATATGTGGTTTTTGATTCCCTCAATCGATATCATTTTTAATAAATGGATAAATACTTTCACGTGTCTATCAGGACAAACCAACCCACATTTTTTTTAAATGCTGATACACTTATAAAATTATACAATCATTTTGTAACTACTCTAATTCTATATCCCTGTCATTATACCTTATCTTTGGGTCAGGTTCCACTGACTGTACTCCCAAAATATCTTTAATACTCCTGGGGCCTTGAAAAAGGTTCTGCTTCTTTCATACCTAATAAAACATTTTCAAGAAACTTCTAACATAAAGCATCTACACCACTCCAAAAGCTTCCTTTTATATTAAATAGTTCCATGAGGTTTGTTATGAAGATCATGATCATATATTTTTTTTCATATCCAAATCTATTATGCTTGGCCATGTACTTTGACTCCCATTCAATATTCTAAATCTTTTGAAATTACTCTTAATCCTGCGTTTCTTTGTGTACATTAATCCAAGACTACCACAATTTTTTTTTCTCGGCCAGTAGGCGTATCTATATTTCAATTTTTAATATCAAACCATCAAAAAAAAAAGTATTAATACTTAATAGGAGTTGTACTGCAAAATAAGTAAATCTTTAAGTAGAATCCAATAAACAGATAAATAATTATTGTAGAATGTCAAAAGAAAAAAGAAATATAGTAACATAACGCATTAAAAACCGTTCAACAAAAATTTAGAATCAATACCCAGTCTAAAAATATATCTAAGGAAAAATAATTGTTGAAATAAAAGCAGCTAAAAACATTATATCATTTTTAAAACATTTATGAGTAACTTTACAACATATTATACTCCGGAAAGGTCATTTTCCGACGAGCATCGCATGGGGTATATAATCTGGTGTACCTTTATGATAATATTGCTTATAAGTTTTCTGCATTTACACTATAAAAGGCTATAAAATGGTTCCTCTTCATAACAGTCGTAATGTTCGTGTAGGAGATTTTTAACGGCTTTCTACAAAGGTCCAAATGTGGGGCAATCAAATAAAAAATCCAAGTATCCAAGACTTCCACAATAACTTTTTTCATTCAGTTAAGTCCATGGTATAGTGCCATTTATTTTCCCATGGAAGATGAATTTACTATATATTTGGTAAATATTTTTGTATTTTTTTTTTCAATATTTGGAACAAAACATAGTACATGACAAATATTTGGCAAGATTATTGGATTCTATATAAATATTATTCCGGCAGAGGAGACAGGTAATTTAGAAAATTTATGCACATTTATGTTATGCCATTGCTTCAAAGTCTAGGTTACCACTATACCCCATAGTTTAGTAAAAGTATTCTTTCATTTTTGGATTTTTTTCATCGGTATATTCGCCTATAGTGATCCCTTTAGTCCTCTTGGCATTTATTTATAATATATATTTTCTTCCGAAGCCTAATAGAACTATCATAAATTCTAAAATTGATGTTTTTTTTTTTTCATCCATTGGTACTAAGATTGTTATGCCATGAACATATATATCTATCTTTGCTTTCATGCCTCCTAACATTATCCCCCATATTCAATCATTAATATATATGATATCAATAAACTCATATAGGACAATCACAATGTTTTCAAATGTTTATATGCATATATGGATTTTTATTTATTCGATAAATCAATACACTATCATATTATTTTGAACACTTGACTGATATATTTAATATATAATGAGCATATAAACGACTTAATCAAAATTTAATCATAGCTCAAATATTACATATTAATTAGAAATTATATATTATATATAGTTACTATAGGCTATTAATGATAAAAAATAGTTTCTTTAGAGATTACATCATATATAAGTTAATATAATTCATCTAATTATGCTTAAATATACTCGGAGAACAGATTATTTTTCAAAATACCACGATTTGATATTTTATAATTTACAATGAAAACAACATTAATTATGTGTCATATCATCAATAAAGAAGACCTTATTATTTTGTGTGAAAATATAATAAAATGATCGGTTAAGTAAAACTTTATCCTTAAATTATATTTATTAATATTTTGGAATAATTGAACGTTTAAGTCACACTATTTATTACTGAGAATGAAAATTATTCCAAAATGATACAGCTTTTGTCTAGGATCGTTTTCATGTGACGTCAACTTTGTTGGTGTTGGCCATTATGGGAAACTATAAAAATAGAGTCACATAAGAATAAAACATTTATTCATATTCCTGAAAAAAATAGTACATTATTGTTATGTACTGGGCCGTCAAAAAGTTTTGGAACATGATTTTAATTGCGTTTTGGGAGGTTTTAATTAATTTGATGCAAAAATTACGATAACAAAAAAAAACCATTTGCTGGTTTACCTCTTAAACGCCTTATTTATGACCTGAGGTATAACGGAAACCGAATTATGTTCGTCTTGGACGAGAAGATATTTACAGTAGATCCCGATAGCAATAGGAAAATAATCGGATTGTATGTTTTGGAGAATTCAACTACAACCTCCTTGAACTGTCCACCACCAAACATATAAACTCAGTCATGATGCTCTACATTGTTAAATCTGAAGATCAGAAAATGAAGCCAATTTGGTTCCTCGTTGGAGTCTCTAAAGCAATTTTATAAGAAAGAGTGGTGATCAATGTCGAAACACTACGTTGATAACTTGTCCAAGCGTTCCAGTGTCACCTGGAGCGTGTGATTAAGGCCAAAGGGTGCCCAAATTCATAAATAATGTTCTTTAATGAGTATTAAACATGTTCTGTTTAACAAAAATCTATCTCATGAATACATTTTATTATTTTATATCAGACCCTAAAATGTGACTAAAATAACATAATTACATCATTATACAGTCTTATTTAGGAATGTTAAGTCTTGTTTTACTCTTAAATCCATTTAATAAGTTTTATCAAAGAAATTGGAATATGTTTAATCCTATCTAGTCGAAATAGCAACTATTAGCCCCCACGATGTTTGCTATGATGCAAGTGTTGACATAATTTTGCAAAAAAAAATGACTATTGATGTTTCTTATTTCTGCATCAGTGTTTTGAACGTGGACTGGTTTAATTTAAAATAGTTTTGTTCACTCAGTAATCAATTCCCCAGAATGGTTGAATAAAAATTCCATAATGGGGAATAATTTACAAAGAACAATCTAATTTTGGGCTTCTTGTTCATTTCTTGAAAAGATTTAAAAGGCTGTGTGATACAATAAAGGTTACAAAGTGATAGAGAAGAATAAAAATACCCTGTTATGACGCCATGATCATCTCCACATGTACAGGTTACAGAGACAAAAATTAAATATTTTATCGTAAAAATAATAGAAATTGTTGCCTTTGACAGATTTTTTTTTTTTTTTTCAGAAAGACATTTTTGAATGAAAATAATCACTCAAAAGCTTTTACTATTACATAAAAAACCTAATTAAAAATGCTTTTCATATGAACTGTGCATATATATCCATGGAATAATCACATAATGACTTCTCACTATGTAGAAAAGCTTCAAAATTAATCAGTCCTTTTTCTTCCAATTCTTATTTTTCATTTCTGGCTTCTTTTATGTTAACATTATACATATCAAAGAAAAAAAAATTGCTTTCCTTATGTATACTAAGATCTAATAATAATGACGTAAGATGATCTACAATCTATTTTTCTTATCTCAATTATATGCGTTGTACCTCGACAATGAAGTATTTTGGTCAAGTGGTCTTTGTGGACATAAATAAATGGCCAATGATTAAACAACAGATCTTAGATTCACTTATTTAACGAATCACCAGGATATTTCAATAGTCAAAATAGTAATATTTAATATTAACTATTTATAGGCAGATCAGTTTTCAACGATTTTTTCAAATTCAAATGAATATGTTCATTTAAAAAATATTGCACCAATAAGAAGGAAATTTATATATATGTATATTTATTTTTAACTCTTAATATTACAAAATTTAGATTAAATGAAAACAGAAGAATAAGAATATATGATTAGGAAAAAAAACGTAATAAAATAAAATAAATTTTTATCGGTGTGAAATCAATTTTTGTCCTTTTCATGCAACAAAAAAATATTTTTTATACAGCATAATTTAATTTGATATATTATATTAATACAAAAAGAAACATCTGATGGTTTTTACAATTGATAATCATATAAATAATTATTTCTATAGCTAATTAACCAACAAAAGTCAATTTTAAATTTGATTTGTGAGTAACTTAAGTAATTAATGTTATTGTAGTGTATTATTATTTACTCAAGGGATTATCTGGTATTATTCAGAGTTTTAAGGATTTTACAAACGGAAAAAAAGACAAAACAAATTGGCTAAATTGTAGTAAACGTACATTTACAAGAATGTATATGTTGATGAGGGCAAAATATGAAATATCCAATTTTTTCTTCCTCTCTACTGTAAAAATTCTAACGTAGCATTGAGCAAGGAGCAGAATAATTCAGAGTAAATTTTAGTGATGAAAATGTTTTGCATTTTTCACATGTAAAAAAAAAAGAAACCAAAAATCAACATGGTAACCTTGACAATTAGAAAAATATTTTGGAGGGGAGGAGCTTAGCTGTCATGACATTTCATCAGATAAGCTATAATCATTTGTGACAAGGGAGGAGGGATAGAAGGAAAAAAAGAAGGACATTGGCAAGAATCAATCCTCTATTGTACTCAGAGTCCAACAGGGACTTACAATTATAACTTTGCAACAAATCCCTGGTGTTATTTTCGGTCTTTGAGGAGCAAAATAAATTATTAATCAAATTAAATGTAGTAAGAAAGGATACCCCCACCAAGCCCTAATTATCCCTAAATTAAATAAGATTTGTGCAAAAGACCATTTGTTCGCCATTGGCATCCTTTTGTTAAAAAAAAAGAGCATATCTATAAGATTCAAATATTCTGATGTATACCTATACTTAAAAAAGAGCTATGTGATAGGCTTTATAAAGGCATTAAATAATTTCCTTACAACTTTGATTTATTAATTTACAATTTCTTATTTTTTTAATATAAATATACCCCAATCGAATACATACTTTTTTTTTCTCATAAAAGTATGACAAATGGTCGACAAATGTCCTTTTGAACTTATGTTATGTCATTGAACTAATTTATTGGTTTTTCTATCCCATTTGTAGCGGGTGTGCTTGAACTTTCGCTTACAGGTTTCTTGTCCTATATGATTCAAGGGTTGATATGTAATGAAAACACCTAAGGGATGTGTTGATCTCAAATATGTAGATCACATTGACCTTTGAATATCCTGCTAAAAATGGGACGTGTAAGTTGGGTGATTTAGAGAAAATAACCTTATATAAAGCAAAATCTCCATTGTATAGCAAGGTCCAGCCATTCAAAACGTTGACGATCCGAGTGAAAACTACATCCATCGATCACGTCACTTCATATCTCGAGACTAAAGTTTATCTAAGATCAGGCCAAAATTTTACCATGAAAGCTCTGTCTGATACAGGAAGTACTGTTTTTTTAATCTCTCACGACTTGGTAATGAAGTACAACATCGAAATAGAACTCAACTAAAAGACTCTCCATCACTGCATCGAACAATTCAAGCATGAGATGCATGGGTGCCGTCTGTCTTCGTATCAAAATTGGAGAAGCTCCAGAACATACATCAGGGCATACGTTACTCCAAATCTACAAAAGGAATTAATGTTTCATGGCATTGTCTACAAAAAATGGGAAGTATTACGTATAATTAGTGAATTTGATTATATTCTTCAATATTCAACAAATCTTAAGGTAATAAAAGGTCCTGATATGCGAATATTTTACATATTAGGAAATCCGTTTAAAATAATTACAGACGATAAACCTCTCATAGGAATGTTTCCTGGCTCTAATATAGACATAATGCCAAATTCAAGGATCCAGTGTATTTTGTAGAAACTGGCGGGATACTGTTTTGACATTGAATTAGTTACACGGAAAGAGGACCAAATAGACAATGCCTTATCATGTTCTCCAGTATTTAATCCTAAAAAGGATGAATGTGGGCATTTCCAGCAAGATTCTCTTCCCAACAGCGGGATCTTCTCAACATAGATGAAAGCACTAAGTTATTAGATTATAACGGTCATTCTATTGATCGAAAATACTAAGACAAAGATGTGAGACACACATAGAGTTATAACTAACACTCGGGAAGATGGAAAATCCTACTTCGATGATTTAGAAGAAAAGAAAATTACACGTAATAGACGCAATCTCAAAACATATAAACTGAATCTCCTAAAATTTACTTAATATTAGTATTACATAATTTTCCGCCCGTTAATTGATATTGTATAATGATATTTTATCCATTGTAAAGTGTATTTATATATTGTTGTATTAATAATATTATGGTATTTGTCGTTTTAGGGGAAGATGTAAGATTAATGGGAATTAAATCTGTATATATATATATATATAATGTAAGAATTTACCTTTGTATGGAATATATTTGTATTAGTATCAATAGATAACTCAACAATTGTTAATTTAACCTTGTTCTTGGAAATGTTTTCCAAGAGTGTATGGTTGATTTATTGTCACCAGATGTTCCTTTGTTCCAAAAAATTAAAGAAAATTGGTCATCAATAACAAAACTAACTATTAACTTGGAACTGCAGATAAAAAGGTGGTCATTCCTTACGAAGACATTTGAGATAGTACTTTTGAATTTACAAAAGATTATCTTTAAAAAAATTTAAAAGACGAAAATAGAGCATATTTGATCTACTAATTATATTTCTTGGCAATGTCCCTGAAAGCGGAGTTCACTTCATATTACTTTGTGCATTGCACCATGCCCATTGGCTTTCAAAACTAATTTATTGTTTCAATATCTAGATATTTAGATTATAATTTACATTCAGTCCAAGAGAAAAGCGAAAATTACGTGATGTAAGTCTTTTGATTATAAGATTATGTATAAAAACTTGAGTCAATGTTTCTGCGTGTTTTAATGCTTCTTTTACCGATCTTCGTCTAATTCAGTAATTAATTGAATATAATTCCCTTAATAGATATATTTTAAAGTATGTTTCATACAAATTTTACAAACATTTATGGTATTTGTCGGAGGGACTTGTTGCACTCGCTTCCTTCAATGCTAAAATAAGTTTAATTATAAAAAGAAAAATGTTTGGTTATCTCAAAGTAAGGGTGCAGGAGGAAGAAAACTTACCAATGATTTTATATATAAAAATATTGAAGACATTGTCACGAAAAAGTCAATAAATTATTTGCAAATAACAGATCTGCATGATAGTTGCATGGGAGTTGGCGTAACACTTTAAAATGTAAGGAAAGATTACAATCAGGGATAAAAAAATGCACTGATCCTAGAAAAAGAGGAGTACCGTACATCACAGAGTATAGTAGGTTAATAAAAAATGACGAGCCATACTTTCAATGTCTTCTAGAAGTCGTTGAAGAATTTATTGAAAATTTAATGACAATAATTAAAAATTTGATATTTATCACTCCAAAAGTTGGTGTGCAACATTCTAAAGAATTGAACAAGGTTCAGAATGTCAATTTCAATAAACGTTAATGGACGTTATTTTGAACATATAAAAATAATAATGAAAAATAAATATTTTTTATTATTATGAAATATGTAGACTTTTCAAATAATTATAAAATATATATTTTATTGTAAATTTATAAAAAACTATTTATTTTTTTTGAATTTGAAATATATAGACAATATTCAAGAAAATAATAAATTGTTTCGTTATAAATGTCAATTTTCAAAACTTGAGCTACTTTCTTAAAAAATTTCAAAAAAAAAATTCTAATATTTTTTTATACAACTCATATTCGTTTTTTAGCCAAAGCCATTTACTTATCCAAAAAATTGTTATGCATGTCGCCCCCGTGTAAATACAAATACAGATTGAACTACCTTGTTTCAAAATTTGTAAACGTTGCATCTTCTTGCGAGGGGGAAAAAAGTAATAATTTAATTGAAAGTTTAGAAGAATTATTTAGATAAATAAAAGTTGCATAAGAAAATACTACGCTTCAAGTAAAAATTATAGCATATAACATATATTTTACAAAATATCTTTACCAATTTTTTTTTTTTTCATGATTTGTAATAAATTTATTTATTCAACAAAATTTCAAAAAAAAAATTACCATGAAATGAGAAATAACTAATTTTTTCTTTCATGGTAACCAAAATTACTTATTTTTTCAGCAATATATTTATTTTTGAAAATTATTTTCATACAAAATTTGCATAATTCTTGTTATTTTTCGCATTGAAGGATCTTTAATCTTTTTTTATACCTATAATTTACTTCCCTATCAGTAAAATGAATATGAAAACGTTAATTACCAAAATAATATAGACCGACGAGGAATTAATGGCAGCAAATAATATAACGGATCCAGCAATAGCACTACGGAAGTTGCAAATATACCCTAGTTATAATAATAAAGTTAGGAATAAAGCCACAAATTATTCTAACCAATGAATGAGGGGTAAAAATTTTGGAGGAAAGAGGAAGTGAGACGAATTTTTTTGCACCTTTTAAAAAGGACTGGAATTGAGACGGGTAAGCTGATACATTTCTGCTATGGAATCTATGACAAGGATCTAACTTTGAGCTAAATGCTCAACAGATATAAAATTGCATCGGTATCATTTTATTTGGAAACCTAGGGGCGTAGGAAGGAAATATGTTCAAGTGTTCTGGATGTAGGGAAACAATAAAAAAACAATTAATCCAATTCTAGGAGAATTTTAAAAATCTTAAAACACACTTAAGAAGAGCGTGAAGGCCTTTATTGGGAAAAAACTATGAGAACCTCAAATTAAATATGGGCTAATAGTAGATAATGAGAGGTATACATTAGTTAATAAATGCATAGTTAAATTCCATATGATGGCAGTTGCATCGATGGCAAAGAGAATGAATATAAACAAAGGATTTGTAACGGTGGCAACAAAGGAGTTTCAAAAGATTGCCTCGATGAATCAATTTCGACTTGATGCAATAAAACAACACCATAACCTAGTTTTATTGAACAAGAAAAAATATTTAACTTTTTAGATAATATTTTAGTTTTTAAAACGATACTGACCCGTATAAAGTATATAAAATAAATGTTTGTCACTGATGATGATGCACTATCGCTTCCGTTGGTGTTTTTTGATTTATTTTAAAAATTAATATTGACATTGAAAAAAAAAAAAAAATGAAGCTGTCTTAATCTTGGATTGTAATTTTTCTCTTGACTATATTAGTATATTAAATACCATCAGAAGTACCAAGTTTTGTCTAGAGTTATTAGGGAATGTCGAATGAACATACTTTGCTAAAAGATATAGAAGATAACTACCCAAGAAATCATCAGTGTTACTCACTGTTTTCTATAAGTGCACTCACACTAAGATATTTTTTTCTCAAGAATGGAAAAATATTAACAACAGCTTGAGAATAAGATAATAATGATATTATTATGACTTATGAGCTGGTAATAAATTAGTTTCTAAAACGCTACCTAGCTGGGAATAATGCTACATGCAAAAAGCCTGCAAAATATCCTTAGTATGACTATTTTTTTATTTCTCAGAGTTTTTCCAATCTGATATATTTTCATACAAACATACAGACCAAATTTGTTTTATAAATATAGATCAAGGGTCGTCAACTTTTTGCAATTAAAGAACCATTTGGGCACATTTATCACGGAGAGAAACACTGAATGCCCCAAATACTTTTCGACTTCTAAAGTGAAGCTAACAATATATATTATTTCAACTTATGATTTACTCTTTAAAAAAAAACCGCAAAATTAAACCTCTCATTAATAAAATTATTAAGTCCACTTATATACTAATTAAACATGTAACAAACAAAAAAGGTCGTTAGCTCTCATTCTAGTTATCCTTTGGGATTTTGGAGATGTGCATCGGAGCCTTGACCTGAATAAAAAAAACTATAAGTAACTCATCAATCGAAAATAAATATTTGTTAAAAAACAATAGCCTCCTTACCTGGTTATTAGGACTTCTGCTCCTGAAATTCTGCGCATAATGTCTGTAAATCAGGTAACACAAAGTTATGTATATTTGTACTATTTTATCATAGTATATATGTACAATGGAAAACAGCAATAAATTCTTAACTAACTATGTTATAGTTAACTTAACCCCATCTTAGAACTGCAGCATCTTAAGATAGACGCTCTGAAGCTGAATGTTGCTGATCCCTGATATAAATAGAAAGTTGAAGAAAAACAATCACGTCATGCTAACGAATATAGTAAAAAGTATACTTTGATTTTGACTAAAAAGATTACAAACTCTTAATGGCATCTGCTTTTGTTTATTTATGCAGATTAATTAATTGATTTCCTTTATATAAATAAGTTCTTGATAATCAATTAAAATTAATTGATTATACACTTAAATAAAATACAAATTAAGAGCATAAGATAAAAATAATTCTGAAATAAGTTCAATTAGTCTCAAATTTGTGAGAATAGTAGAACTACTTTCTGCTTTAAAGATCAAACTATAGGAATACTTTCTTTATTGAGGTATGAGTATTGTTTGGATCTGAAAGTTTTGTAAGTCAGTTTAGATTATTTTTAAAGTTAACTCTTAGTTTGTTAGATATTATGTTATGGTGTGTCTTAGTAACTATATTTTGTGATTTGTGACAGTACCTTTCTTCTTGTAAAGAAACAAAAACTATATTCACTAAATTTAAATTACAATTTTATTTTTCAAAAAAAGTATAAGCCATAATTTATTTTACATTACAAAATAAATACTTTTAATAAATTTTTCTTTGAGATATTTGATCAAAACTAAAATGCAGGAGTGAAAATAATTTTTGACAAAGGAATATTAATGTTAAATTTATGCAGATTTTCCTATGTTTTTGGAGAAACTTATTTAATTTCTTTTTGTTTATTTTGTTATCAATTGATTTAAATGCATTACAATTCATAACTCAGTCATTGGGATTAAATTTAATATGTTATAACGTTGTCTACAGAGGAGTCAGTAGTAACAAAGAACGCAAATTATCTTCATATTCTTAATTCTTCATTGTTAATATATATATATATATATATATGTAGTGCACCAACATGAAAACAATATTTAACAAAAATCAAGAAAAAGAGAACATCCCTATTTAGTTTTGAATTTCCTATATACCCATAAGCCAATACTTCATATACTTAAATGAGTCAATCATAGGCTTATTGGTCAGAAAAAATAAAATATATCTATAGCCTCTTTATTTGAGTGTTTTTTATTTCGGTTATTTTTTTTGAAATATCCGGTTATCCCTGGTAGAAATTCGTATTTCTTGATAAAAAAATACAAATGGAAAAGTTTGATCAAAAATGAACAATGTTTGGAGGGAGCTCAACGCCGTCAAAGTTTTGAAAAATGCCCTCTTATTTTTTCTAAAGTGACTTCTGTCTAGATTATCTTGAAAACAGTTTACAAGAAAAATTTTTAAGTAGTAAAATTTTTCAAGGTGAGTTAATTTAATCAATAAATATGTATGTTGTTCTGAAGAAAAAAAAATATAACTTGAATTCGAGCATCTGGAGTACTTTTGTTGACAATTTAATTAATTTGAATAATATATAACTATTCTCGTTCGACATTTATTAATTATAATAGTTGAAAAATATTTAGTAAAATAATACTATGCAATACTTTGTTGCTTCCTTTCAAGTTGATTACCACATATGTGAATTTCAACAATGATAGAAAGGAGGTACATATCTAAAATATTTTTAATAAAGGAAAGGGTAAGTAGAATCATAGTTTCTTTAACCAAACTAGTGTAAATATCAAAGTGCAAAGACAGAAAATATAGATAAATTTACACTATCCCAAAGTAAGTTATATCTTATGGTGTAGTTGTTACCAAATTGACTGGAAAAAAATTGCCTTAATCACAAATGGTTTTGTATTTTTTCCGATATCATCATTTTGAGTTAAATAAGATTATCATCATATTGCTATTTAAGAAATATCGAGTTTTGGAGAATAAGCATGCGAGGAAAATTCATTTTCTCCCTAGGGTCTAAAAAAATTCCAAATAAGGTGGTAAATAATGGGCACATCTCATTATGACCCTCAAATTGTGAATATAGTTAAATAATACATCACACTGTGGATAAATAACAAAAAAATGCCAAATTTAGCCAAGAAACACCTTCAATGGATTCTTCCAAGAGATTATTATATATAATTTTTTAAACTCGCAATAATATTTTTTTGGAGTATTATTAAATTAGTGTCACCGGTGCATTACACAAAACTCCTTGGTTAGAGTGTTGTATATTTTTTTAAAAATTAAAGAGGAACGACGATTGCAGTAAATTTGTATTTTTATCTTGCAAAAATATTTGAAAGCATGAATCTCCATTCCTTCAGCCTCAGATGCACCATTTAATTGTTTGAATTTAATGAAATCACTACATAATTATTCCAAAATCAATAGATTAATTTCAAAAACGCCATCTCCAAAACTTTTTCAGCATTTATGGTATTTATCTGAAGAGCTTGTGGGTTTAGCTCTAATTTATAGTCGATTCAGTAAGGAACCCAAAAGAAAATATTACTTAAAAATATTAATTACATAAAAAATAAGGAAAATCAAAAACAAAATTCAAAGGAAAAATTTACACATAAAAAATTAGAATACTTTCCTCTAAAAACACACACAGTATCATTCAGATGGTGAAACTTCCAGGTAATGTTTTAACGATAGATCTAAAATTATAGACAGGAAACTATTATTATAAAAAATCCATTTAAATAATTTATCGCTTCAAAGTTATCATTGAGGAAGCAGAGCGTGGAGTGGCACTAACTAAATAATAGAGCAGATTGTTAAACACTAACGATGCGCAGCTTCAATTCTTATTATAAGTCATTGAAGTTCATCAAAAGATGTACCCGGACCCTAAAAAAATATTTATTTAGGTTACGTTATTTTTTCAGACACATTACTCAAAAAACAAAAATTAACTATATATTTATGTGTATATTGCATAATAACGCTTCATAGAGAATAAATTATCTTATGGGAAAAAAGTTATAAATTAATAAAATATCGATAGCAAAAAAAAAAAAAAATATTAACTGTAGTTAAGTATAAAATCAATTTAATAAATTATCAATTTTTAAAGCCGTTGAGCTACCTTTAACATAGCTCAATTTGACGTAGAATTTTTTAATTGTATTTCTTATTAATAAAATAAAATAATTCCTGCTCTTAAACTTTAACAATTAATCAAAATGTAAATATTACATGAAAAATCTCAAAAGGGAAAATATAAAAACATTGCATACAACATGTTATTCATGTATAAGCTTTCTCTTTAACTATTTTGCATAGTAACAACATGGGTTATGGATTTTTAAGATATAAACGTGGGCTTTCGTTTAAAGTTTTTCGTTGCCACCATTTCATTTGTAAAGTGTGTTTAATCCACACCAATCGTTCTTACTTAAAAAAATTTTATATAGTCACTTGTTAATTGAAGAAAAATACGCATTTTGTATTATTTTTGCGATAGTCTTCAGGGCCAGGAATTCAAATATCTCTATATGTAGTGAAAGGATACTCTATACATGAACCATTCATGCCTTTTTTTCTTCCATTTTTATTGGTCAAATAAAGTTATACATAATAATTTAACACTTCCAATGAACTATAATATATTAATATAATAGCCGAATAAAGTTTAATCAAGAATAAAGATTTACATTATTATTGAAAGTCCAGGATTGTCTTAAACATTTTTCAATTAAAACAAATTCAAAAAGTAATAATAGAGATAGGAAGGAAGCTTGCAGTTTATAGTCCAGAATCAATAATTATTTGTACATATAGCAGACCATATAGAACAAACTAAGCTTTATTAATTGAATTTATATCGGTGGGATAGAGATAATTGATTTGTTAGTTTTTTACATGAAACATACTGGTTGATGCTTATATTAACAAATCCGTAAGCATTAAATAATCCTTAAAGATTATTAAATGAAATACGTCTTGTTACTTTAATTCTATACATAGGAATGCGTTACATGTTTGTAATACACATATGAATACATAAATAATAATATGAACAATTACACACCACATAATTATGGACTAAATTCAATAAAATAATTTTCTTGGAGTAGGAGAGGAAAGGGAGTTGACTTTATGTAGAATTGACTCGAGAGTTTCAATGAAGGAGCTGTTGATGGAGGAGGAGAACTCTCTTTGGCATACTTTTTATCTTTATGGCACTCCTAAGGTCTTACAGTTAGTATTCAGAGTATATGATCATTCTAGGCAAGATCTAGAGAAACTCATGTACTCTTTAGGCCTATGCGCCATGATCAACAAGCTAGAAGTCACTGTCACATACCTTGATTTTAAAGAGATTGTGTACTATGAACAGCACCTCCATCGAGGGAGACATGAAAACCTCTTCCACATGGACCGAATCTCTTAAGCTAAAGATTAAAGTAGGAGGTGCATGTCTAAGATATCCAAATGAAAAGATATGAATTTATTAGAATGATTGATAGATGAATATACATTTATCAGAATGTTTCGTAGGAAGAGGTCCTTTTAAATCAGCAATGACACTATGTAATTAATAAAGTAGAACCACCACATCTCCAGGGTATATTTAACACGCAGGTCAAGATCTTTTATTTTTTTCCTTTTACTTTTCTTTCAGCGTTTGTAACCTATTCAGCCTTCTCTTCCTTATTGCTTGTTTTCTATTGGTCCCAACCTATAGTAATGTTGTGGTTTTATTTATACCTCTAGAGATTAAGTAAAACACCGGTTTTTATTTCCTCAGTCTAATGTTATAATCCACATACACACAAACACAAAAAAAAAATTGTTTAGGTATAATAACAATGGGTCCAATGGACCCATTAAAAGCTTAACCACTTATTTACATAATTTAAAACCTATTAAAATAAAAGTAATAGAAATTCCAAATTTTACAATGATTTTTTTTTTTAAATAAGACTTTTATTCAATTTAAAATTAAATGATTGTGTTGATTTGGAATTGTAATATTATTAATGGATTATTTAACATTTGAATAAAGTGTTTACTTTTAAAATAACACTACCTTTCTTTTATAACGTTACTATTTTGATTCTTTAATTTAAATTCTTTAATTGTCAGTTTGTTAAAAATAAACATATAGTTTAATGATTTTGAATATCTGATGTGTGTTTCTATAAAATTATTATTGTTTATATATAGCAAATCTGTCAATAGTTCTAACAGTTTGTTTGCTTTTTTCATTTTAAACATGAAGATTTTGAAACAAAAACTAGATAGACAACAGAAAGACACATCTTAAGAAAAAATGATATACCCTCTTCGGGATTAAAAAAAGAAGTGACCATTCAACAGAAGATTAATATAATGTAAATGGCTGAGGTGAGGCGCAATTGGAAATATATTGAATTATAATTAAATGCGCAAAATTTTTTAAGCGAAAATGCGATTTTAAATTAGTTGGAGCTCAAACAAAAATCATAGAATTGTTTATTGTTTGATACAAGATTTTACCGGAAAATCTATGATTGATTACTTAGACCCCAAATTAGGGGGTTTAATGTATGATAAAATAATTCCCTGTCTCTGTTCATTTTTTAACCTCTTTGCATAAGCCCTCAATTTGACTTATAGTACATTTTAATTATTTCGACAAATAGTCAATTTGTCATAATGGTTTGATATGATTTATTGTACCAAATTGTGTGTGAAGCTAAATAGTAACGGTGTTTTCTTGAAATAATAAATATATAATATTATACTTTTTCAGATTTGTTGTGCATATTTCATTAATTCCAACATGATGGATGAAAGTTTTTGATTCATTGAGCTTCGAATGTACACAAGAATTTTTTTTTTTTTAAAACCCACAATCTCTATTATAAATTTTAAATGAGTATCTTCTGATTTTATTAAGATTATATACCAAAGAGAAATAATAAGATTTCACATCGTAAAAATCATAAAAAAGAAGTTATCTACGTTATTCTTTTGTCCAACTAATCCAAACTTTTGTCCCAATAAGCTTCTAAAACTAATATCAGTGTTGTTTCTCCATTATGTAACTAGTGACTAACAGGAAACAAAGTAAAAGTCAATTGAAACGTAATGTCTTTGTTCTTTCAGATATGAATTGGTTAATCCATATATATGTAATTCTCTTTGTTATAGATTATACTATAAAAAGGAAGACATTTTTTAATAATAATTATATTTTGCAATAAATACCTAAAAAAGAGTAAATATAGATCCAATGGACTTAAGCAATATTATACATGCAATAAATGTTAGGTAATTTTAGGGTTAAATAAGCTTTTTTTTTAAGGGGAAGGTCAGATATTGTTAATAATTAAGTTATATATGTGTGGTTTTATTTTGAAAAAATAATAATAAAAGTTACAAATGCAATTTGTGAAACAAACATATGTCCAAAAGTAATAATGAATTTTGGTTTTGTTCATTTTTTTGAATTTGAAATAATTGACAAGATACCTTAAAAATAAAGTACTGCAAAGTAATCTAATATTAATTAATACGTAGTTTAACTTCTCAATAGAGTAACATCTTATAAGTATTCTATTACTCATGTAAGTATTATTTCTCAATACTACTACTGAAATAATTATATCAAGCAAATTTAGCCATCAATTAATTGTCATTTTTTGTAATTTTCCTATAATTGGAAAAAATATTTTAAAAATTGTTTCCCACCTATCTAGTAAATGGATATATATAGGTATATCATTAAAAGGATTAAGAAGAAAATATGAGAACTAAATTGGCCGATTTCCAATCATTTGTCACATATGAAAATAAGGATTAAAAAGCATAGATACTATTAGAAACTTCCTTCGAGAATAAGGCGTTAATTATGTATGGTCTAATGGATATTTAAAATTATACTACAAACTTCTTCAGTTGAAAAGCAACATTCAAAGAGGAGCGGTGTACAGGTAATCTTGATAGACTGATGCAAAATACGCGTTAAAGAAAGAAGCTACACCATCATTATCAAATATATGTAGATCTTCAGTATATGTTATCGATTCAATTCCCTTTTTACCAGAAGCAGCTCTCTTCTTCATGATAAATGAGTTCAACGGTTTTATATTAGAATGATAAGGGGTAAATAGTTATTTCAATCTTCTTTTATTAAATAAATTGCCCAACATTATTTTTATATTATTTGTTGCAAAATAGATTTTCTCGACATGGAAACTGTTAGTAATACTCACATGAGCGTCGTTTAAAAGAACCATATTTTGCACTTGACATGAGATGGATATAGGTACTCACATGCTCGGTACAAACCATGTTAAGAGGTAAAACGGTTTACCCAGTCAAAAATTTAATGTATTTTATTCATTGAGAGATATTAACCCTTTGTAAAATCTAACGATTTTTCTGGAGGTGTAATATTTTTATACACGATTTGGTATGGTGGGGGAAATTATGATAAGATAATGATTACATAGAGTAAAACCATTCAACACTTGAGTATCTACAGTATAATTTTAAAAGAACAGCTCAGGATCTAGAATATTGCCTTAAGAGTAAGTAGCTCCAATGACTTTTTGTACAAGTAACAGATCTTGAAAAACTTCTCTACAAAAAGAAAAAACAGCTTGTCCCTTTAATTTTTCATGTTTTATGTATATTGAGTAAATTTTTATTTTATTCGTAAAGACCATCAATAAATGTTTTCTTTCTAATACATATACTATTTTCTATATAAAATATATCAATTGAATTTATTTTATTTGAAAAATACAAGCAAATTGTAAATAAATATTTCGTACCATTTTTTTTTTTTTCAAATTTCCTTTCTATGAAATAGGAAAGGCAAATTAAATAAATGTATAAATAAAACAAAAATATTTGAATATTGTTAACATAATTTAGTCTAAGGTAAAAAATTTCTAAGCTATCTATTTATTAAAACATACAAATAACTGCTATATATTTATAATTAAATATAGAATTAGAGAAATTTTGATTCTCTTATCTTGTTAAAAAACAAAAGTAAAATGGTATTAAAAAAAAATCATAAGTTAATTTTACTCACAATCATTTCTTCCGGTGCTATTTGAATACTGACTTCTTTAAATATAGTTGTTGTATTTTAAGCAAAAAAAAAAATTAATAATAGTGGCATCCACTTTGTAATGAAATTTTCATCCAATAATGGGAGTGGAGGGCAAATGTATAGCCAGGAGTTTCTTTCCATACCTCTCTGAGACGAGATTATAAACTATTTTTTATAA
The DNA here is from genome assembly GCF_016086655.4 of Lepeophtheirus salmonis. Classification (NCBI taxonomy): domain Eukaryota; kingdom Metazoa; phylum Arthropoda; class Copepoda; order Siphonostomatoida; family Caligidae; genus Lepeophtheirus; species Lepeophtheirus salmonis. Next base: position 28,291,435 of record NC_052132.2, read on the forward strand.
TTGGGATAACTTTTTGACAATAATAGAAAAGATGAGAGGATGTTTCACTAAGGTCTTACAAAATAACCAGGTTATGTTTTCTTTGTTGTATATTTTTCTTTTTAAGGATGACGTTGCAAGTCTATATTGAAACTATATTTGTGTTCAAGCTGATAGTAATTGGCATGAATAATTTGAGGACATAATTCTTCTGAAATATCACTGAGCTTTTTCTGTCGTCTCTCACTAAAATTGTCTCCTTTTGATTTTCTTGAATTAGACCATATGAATTGCCATAAAAATGAAACAAGTGGGCCAAATTTTTTGCCAATTATCTATTTATTAGAAACTTTTATAAGGCTTGGTACATCCAGTCGTTGATTCTTCCTTACCCCCACTCAAGTTCTCCTACAGAGGTGATATTTATTTCTTTGTAATAATAACACTGAGTTCCTAAGTGTAGGTTAAAATTAATTGACTCATTGGTGCCTAACTTGACTAATACTCCATCAAAATAACTTTACAAGAAAGTGAAATTTCAACCCCATATTCTTTCATGCGCTTCAGGATCTGAAATATTTCACGAGGGGCCTAAAAAATTATTGCAATAAAGTCATTACCGGGTTATTTTTCAAAGACAAAATTTATTTTAATTGCCCATGGGTTTTACTATTCAGGAGTCTAATCAACCAATTAACACATTAATACATTTCTATTTCACATCTGTGTCGACATAACAAGGTCCCAGCATTTCTTTGGATCCATAGGGCGTTATATCGTCTCATATAAGCTTCTTTTTAATTGAGTCTATTTTTATGGGCTTAGAAAAGGGCAAGAAGACCTATAAGAATATGTACGAGTTTAGTAATGATGAGTTTTTCCTAGATCTTAAATTCTGTAGTCTTAAAACCACAAGAAAATAGTGAATGATAACTTGATGATTCAGCTAGTCCAAAATTAATTTATTGTTTTGTTTAATGACATTTTTTTAACTGATCGAAGATATAACCACATCAGGGAGAAACATTATAGAAAGATCGTCTAACCATCAATAAAAAAGGAGTAATATCTCCTCGAAAAGATAAAGAAATAAACCTCCTACCCCGTTAGGACCCAAGGCTATAGGCATAACCCCTGACGAATGTACTAGAATATCAATTAAAGTGCATACTTTCTTTATTTATTTTTACGCCACAGCACAAAAGCCAAAATAGATTAGAGAATAGAATATATAAAAGTTAAGCCAATGAAATTTCTTGAACGACATAGATAAGATGTAATAAACTCGGAGAAAAAAATCCATATAATTTGCGTTGATAAATGCTGAGATTGATACGTAAAACACTATATGCACAAGCAATAGGAAGTAAAATTTATATTGGAAAAATTTGGAAGTCTTCATATATTTAATTCAAATTTTTTGGTACTTTGGTACCAAAATATATATCGGTATTTCGGTATATTTATATGATTCAATCTTTTAAACAAAAATTTTGATTGGGTCAATTAAAATGGACATACAGCACATTCCAAAATGATTTTTGTTAGATATGGAGGCTGGACTTATAAAATTGAGGACATTTATTATTAAAAAACTAATTTTGTTTGAGGTAGGTATCTTAAAAATTTGGGGGAATACGTCATTGGCGGGCAATTCTTTTATGACATTGAGGCACAACATGAACTGGTTTCAATACGAATTTTGTATTGTAATATTTTGAGTCTGTTATTCCCAACAACTATAGCATTCTTATAACAAACAACTCATGTTCAGACTAATCATAATAATATTATTCATAATTACACTGTTAATTGATCTAATACAAATTCTATGCAGTGATGTGATTGTCGGTACATTTTGAAACATTTAAGGTGAAAAACTGTATACATTTAAAGCACATGCTTTAAACATTCATAGGTTATTCTTTGTTTTCATCTAAATAAATGATAAAAAACATCTGAAAACGCTTAGAACTTGTACAATACTCCTACTAAGTCATAAATATTCATCATTTTAAACTATTTTATCATTGATAGATTCATTTTTATACAAAGTAGACAAATCTAACAATAATAAACACTTTGAAACTTGAAACTTTGTATCTCATATATTCTTCGATAATAATCTTTTATTTCTTTTAAATGTAATACTCAGCAAATATCTTATTTACATTAATATTGAATTTAATATTTTTATGTCTTGCTGATGTAAGAAGTAACAATTTTATACGCAAGAACCATTCATTTAAATTTGTATTATAAAGAAAACCTAAATTTAATGAGCCCATGAATAATTTGAAGGAAAAAAGCCAATTTGTAAATGGTTAATAGAATTGTGAAAATAAAAATGTTTTTGCTAGAAAAATCTATATATGAATAATAAAAAAGAATGAGCAACTATGAGATAAAGGAAATAAATACAGAAACCCCACTACCAAGGAATTACTCAGATATCAATCTTCAACTCTTCTATGACCTTTACATAGTACTACATAACAAATCCTCAAAGTGACTCTTTCAGTCTTTCACGCAATTTGGATTATTTTAAACTCATTGCAAGAAGAAAAGAATAATGATGACAATTTTGGTATATAAAAAAATATTTTCAAGAGGAAATTACAGAATGATCACAATTTTAAAACTTCTTATTTCTTGAATACATGACAATAGTCCTTAATAAAAAAATTAAATGTTGTACATTTTATTTTATACCTGGGAATTCATAATACCATGCAAAAGCTGAAACCCAAATTTATTATATTTATTTAAGCTGTAGAACACCAAAAATGTTAGCTTGCAAAAATATAAAATGTAATAATATTCCCGGGGAAAAATGGAATCTTGTATTTCTATATGAAAAAATACATTATATATAATTTAGATGTAAGGGGATTAATACAAGTTTACAGATGCTTCATACTCAAAATAATTGCTTATTATTATCTTGACGTATATGTATACAAAATAGAATAAAATACAAGAAAATACATTTTTTCTGTGAACAAAGCTAATAACTCTATACTAAAAAAACAATAGAATATGACATACTAGAAATACATTGATTTTTAATGGTTTAAATTAGATTTATTAAAACTAATATATTTACTTCTATGGTATTCCACAACTTTCAGTAAACAGTTTATCTGCTCTTGGTTGGTGATAATCCTAGTTGCAAAGTCAATCATGAGTTTTACACATGTTTCAGAAATATCATTGCTCACTTTTTTGGACTTCACAAACCCCTGCGCTGCTCTATAGTTTTTATTATTTTCCCAGGTATCAACCGTTGTAATAAGCCAGACACTTTTCAGTCCCAGAGTGTCAGAAAGAAAATGTGACTCAGGTCCTACCAAGTCTGTAAGAGATGTAGCTTGAGTGATGACTGGAAAAACTGGCTTGCACTTTTCTATAACAGTCCGGTTTTTTCATATTTGATAGCTTGATTGCCAGATTTTGTTTGGTAGGGGTTGCCATGCTTTCATTTTCACTGAATAATATCAATGGTACTAATTCCTGAGTCAGATACCCACTATGATTTCTCATTTTCTACAGAACAGAGGTTGCAAGTTCATTATCAGATGGGTAATAGTGAATTATGTTCTAAGTCAATTGTGAATCGTGGATAGGAGCATTGGCGGCACATTTTGCTATTATCCAGTGCTGTGTATAACATAAATCCAAGAATATATTTATTTTCTATAGTTTAATTATGGTGTCCTTTTAATATTTTAGTACATTTGAAAAAATCATTTTCATTGCATATATATTTTTGCCGTCCAACGGGCTTGATCTAATGAATACCTCGACAAAGTTTCATACCGAAAATAATCAAACACAGCTCTGCTACTTCTTTGAAGTCTTCCCTTGGAGATGTCTTCTCTAGAATATTGTTTATGGAATAAATTGATTTTTTATTTTTTTTCATGGCCTCCAAATATTTACCAAACATTGTATTGTTCAGAAACTGATTCTTGCCAAAAATAGCCTCCCATGCTCCTCCAAATATCACCTCTGATATATGATTTCTGCAAGCGAAGTAGAAACTTTTTGGCTAATTTTGTCTTCAATCAGTTTTGCTGAGCCGTTGTTGATGCCACTTTTGCTAGCTGTTGTTTCAAATTCTAGACCAACAACGTTGTTTTTCAGGTTACATGTTTCGTACCTGAGACGAGTACAGTGAAACTATTAACAGGGCAAATCTTACAAAAAAAAATCCCTTAAAAGTTTGATATCCCAGAGTTATCTATTTTGGTATAAATATACGTCACGATAATAGTATATTGGGATAATGCCTAAAAAGACAAGGAAAAATGGGGAAAAATATAAGCATAAGCATTTATTAATGGATAGAGTAAAATAAACCATCCATGTATTTATGTATTTTACTCAATTGTATTCTATTATTGTATAAATATACGTCACTATGATAATAACTTGGGAAAATAACTAAAAAGTAAAGGAAAAATGGAAAATAAATTATAAAAAATAATCATTTTTTAACATCTGGGGTACAATATATCCATGGGCACAAATAAAGGGTTAACAATATGGAAGCACACTATATTGGCTTTGATTTGATACCCATATCAATGCTATACGATAAGGCATTGCACAGCTATAATGAAAATAATACAAATAATCACGTAAATTTTGAATGTCCATGCAATAGGGATGGCCGTTGTCCAAAATTCAAATGTATATTTAGTTTCAGTAGGCCTTGGAAAACGGGAAAAATTCAAATATTAAAATGTTTTAAAAAAAAAGTTAAAATTTGAAAAGGTCTATTATACAATTTGTATTTTCTTTATAAGAAAGTGTACAATTGTATTCTTGCACTTAAAAATACCCACCTTACCACTTTGCTAATCATAAGTAAGAAAATAGTGTTGATTATCACTAGGCAATCAAATGCAGGTCTTGGAACAAAACCAAACTAAAACCCACATTTAACATATATATTTCAGCCATAAAACACGAAAATAATCCTTAAAATTTTCAATTCCAATAGGTTTGGCCAATAAAATATTTTTATAAAATCACATTATTAGATTATAACTTTGATTCGTGGCCTTATTTCAAAACGCATAGATGAAAATTAAAGGTAACAACTATTGATAAATAACATTTTATCATACGAAAGATAAAAAATAAATTTATTGATCGTGAATACAGTTCTAACAAAATGTGTATGGTGTAACAAAAATGAAGGGTCTTATTTGGAAGCTAATATTCTTTCCATATATTTTCTAAGTCATTATATTATAGCTAAAACTAAATAATAAACCTTTAATTATAACATAAAATGATTTGAAGTCAAAAAAAAAAAAAGTATTGGATGGATTTTGTTATTTAACTTTCAATTTTGTTAAAAGATATTTAATAAATAAGCAATGAAATGTTTTAATGTAATAAAGTAAATTTTTTGCCTAATTGTAAATAATAATTAATATTTTATGTACTAAAAGAGTTTAGAAATTAAATATAAAGATTAAATATTACTATTTAATCAATAAATCATTATCAAATTATTAAAGGTTCGGAAATTTTAGAAACAGTTAATAAAGTAGTAGTATACGCTGATGATATGACAGAAATATATTATGGTAATTTGGAAGATATATATATATCTATTAAACAAACGTAGATAATAATAGAGGATCATAGGAATGCTTCTGGTCTAGAAATTAATTTCTGAAAAAAATCAAGTAATCTATATGGTCTATAGTGATTTTATATTAGTAAACAAAAAAAGTGATTGTTATACAAATACTTGGAACGGCCATTGCTCTTGATGGGAGTGGCACTGTAGAAAATCAAAAAAAATATAGAGCAAAATTTAAGAAGGACACGTTCAAATATTAAATCTCAGTGGGGAAGAATATGGCGACGAGTACCTAAATATGGAATACATTTCTTCTTACAAAAATAACACATAGTTTCAAACTTTTAAAACCCTATTCAGAACACTTTATTAATATTATAAATAAAATTCAGGGTGTCCACGATAAATTGGAACTATCTTAAAAATCAACCTGCTTAATAAAAATGGAATTTGGAGTGTATTTGTTAATATGAAAAAGTTAAACATGATATTAAACAATAAATTTATTCAACATGTCCTCCCTCAGCAGCCACCATCTTCTCCATCCTGTCCCTAAAGGATTTGCATGCCCTGAGGACTTCCACGGAATCGACAGCATTCCACTCCCTCGTAATGGAGCCCTTCAGGGCTGCCATGCTCTTGTGGCTGACCTTGCATACCTCCCTCTCCAACTTCCCCTACCAGTAGTTATCACACGGATTGAGTTCGGGTGAGTTGGAGGGCCAGGTGTTGCGATTCCAGGAAGTGATGTCGTGGGAGTTGAAGAGGTTAGTTGTCCTCATGACGATGTGTGCGGGCGCTGAGTCTTGTTGGAATATGAACTCCCTCCCAGCGGCCGTATCCTTCATCCAGGGGATGACGAACTCCTCCATTACTTCGCAGTACCTTATTGCGTTAACCCTTTCCTTAGGATTGAAGAAGAAAGGAGGCATCACCTCACCGTTGCTGCAGAGGACACCAAGGGTCATCAAGGAGTCCAGGTACTTTGTGGTGAAGACCAGAGGGACCTTTTCTCTCTCCTTGGCAAGCCACCTGTCATTCTGGACGTTGTAGCTTCTGTCGACAGTCCAGTTCTTCTCGTCGGAGAAGAAGATTATTCTTCCTCCATGGCTCTTCAGGTCATTGAGGAGACGCTTACCGTTAGTGAGCATGGTGGCCTTTATGGATGCTGTGAGGATGTGTTGTTTGGCCATTCGGCATGACCTGTACCCGAGGTCCTCATTCACAGCCTTGGAAACCAGCTGCTTGCTCACTCCACAGTTCCTGGCCAACCTGGACAAGGAAGTCCCCGGCGAAGTCTTGATGGACTTCCTGAGACCTTCAAGGAAGTGAGGATCGCGGATTCGGTCACTTTTCATGTTGCCGGCCTTGCAGCAGACCTTCCCGTCAACCTCACGGGCATAGAAGATCCGGTACACCGTAGTCTTGGGGTAGTTAAGAAGCTTGTAGATAGCAGAGGGCTTGTGTCCCGCGCGAGCCTCTTCGAGGATGGTGTCTCTCCTTGCTTGTTCCATGATGCCTATTGTTTGTTGTCAAGACAATTGTGGTGGAGTTTAGTGTGTATTGTTCACGCAACCTTTTATATTAGTATGATTTAACCCCGAATATCCACATTATGGATCTGGATGAAGTTTAAAGTAGTTCCAATTTATCGTAGACATAAAAAAAAAATATCTCGAATATACAGCCAAGAAAGATCTCCTGGAAATGAGTTATTTGTTCAAGAAAAATCGTTGAACTGATATTATAGCCAATGAAGTCTTTTTGCAAGACTATGCTTTATAATTGATTCAAAAGAATAATTGAAAAAGGTGCAGTTTGAACAGTATTTCGGAAAAAAAAAACAATAGGAGATAAATAGAGGAAGCCAGAAATTAAGGACCCCAAAAATAATTCAGCTATGTCAGAATATAATTGATTTTTTGAAGAAATATGCTACAAGGAGCTGGAAACTGTCGAAATAGTTTGAACAATAATGAAAAGCCAGGAAACGGTCGTTAAAAACAAAAAATTGGTATATTTATTAGACACGTCAATTAAAAAATTGAAGAATTTTTTTCCACGAACTCTTCAAAAAGGAGATTTTCTTTTCACTAAATGAGATTTTGGAATACGAGATGATTTTGAAAAAGATAAGTTAAAAAAAAAAGGGAAGCAGGAACACAGGTCTATTTTTATATATTTTTTAGCATGGTTAAAAAACAAATAGATATTTAGTAGTTTAGATAATAACAAATTAATACATTTGAATCAAATCGAAGAACAAGAAATGGGTTAATAGATAATCAAGGTCCTGGGGAACCCTCCGTTATATCATTCATAATTTGGAATAAAATTTGAAATTGTTACCGACACCTTGTTTCTATGTAGAGTGCAGGGGAAAATTAATGCATATGATTTTTTGTAAGGTATCAAAGGGAAATGACTCGACAATTTTTTATTTAAATGAGAGCAAATAGAAAATGTTTGTGATTACTTAAGGTGTATTTTATATTTGATTTTTCAAATATTAATAAATCCTAATGATTGTCAAATATTCATATTAACCTAACATAAAAAAAATTCTTCAAACACTAAAATGCCTTTTACACAAATTGTTGATCCACTAGAACGCCATTGACTGATAATTATGTTCAAATTATTGAAAAATGCATAAAAATATTTTATAGAACTATGATTTCCTTTAATGTTGTTTTTTAAGAACAAGTTTACCTCACTATTCTAAATGATTCATGTTATAATAATAAGTTGAAATAAGTTGAGCTGTACATTGGCAGCAAAAGCAATCAAAATGAAACATAATTCATTGGGGATTACTGTCCTGTTTCTTAAATATTTATTGCTTATAACAATTTGTCAAATAATTGACTTAATTTTATTTAATTTGAAACATATTCACTCAACCTGCCATTTTTTTTTTTTTTTTTTTTACATTTTTTGCCAAAAAATTATATAATTCTCGAAAATCACGTTAAGATGATTTTTAATTATCATTTGTAGCTTGAAAATTTATTCTTTCTACGGACGTAATGTAATAAAATAATTTCCTTTGTTGGAGAACTTAAGGTAATTTTTACATGCCTTTTATGTACATACATACTTTGCAAATTAAATTAATTTTCTTTAAATGATTTATTAAAAAGGAAAAATAACAAATTTTGTACTAATCGTATTTATTGTTTTCTTTTTTTGTTTATATAAATTAATTAATTTAATTTTGTTCATTACGTTTATAACATCAAGAAAACAATTATGATGTTAAACATTTTACTCATGATTCTAATTTTTATAATTACTCGAGTCAACAAAACAAATCTTTTCAATTCTAATACCAGACATATTGTTATTATTTACTTATTCGTATTATACAAATTTTGATAAGTTAAGAGTATTTTTTACTTTGTTCCAAAAAGCAATGTTTTAGAACGCATAATTAGCTGTCGATTGCAAAGAAAAACATTGTTCAAGTAGCCACTATCAGCACACAGTACGGGAAGAGGATTATAATTGCAGGGCTCCTCTACAAGAGAGTGTCCATGAAGTCCATACGGAAGTAGATTGAGACCTCAAAGAAGATGATTTAAAATGTATCCATGCGGTTGAAGGTTGGGGAGGACCTCAAACACTCTCCAGGAGCAGGCAGGAAACCCTCCGTGTTTGTCAACCTCCTGAAATAGATCTTCAAGAAAAACCCAAATTCTCAATTGCTCACATTGCCAGGAAGATGAAGAAGTCCCATCCGTAGTGTCCAAGGCTCTAAAAAAGAAAGGAGGAAAGTTTCTTCTACGTATTCTACCTGAAAGGAACCTATTGACTAATAGTGATCTTTTCTAGTAAGAAAACATTTACGTTAACCATGTCTACAACTATAAGAATGATAGAGTAGCGACATTTGGGGATGTAGCAGAGGAGGACCAATATGTTTCCACCACTAAATACCCTGCTTTAGTGATGATGTTAAGCCTGGTGGCATGGAAGGCCATGAATCCGGTGTAGTTCCCTTTAGGATATAGGATGAAGGATTCTGGACAGCTAAGTTCCGTTATGGATAAAATGCATCATTGGCAATTATCCGTGGGGTTCCAATAAGATGGATCGATCCCCTGTCCACTCCGCTAAGAAAGCCCAAAAGTGGTTCCAGGCCAACATGCACTTCTGGGCAAATGACTTCTGGCCGCTGTAGATACCATACCTCACCCCCTAGACAATTCCATATTCGTGCCTGCTGAGTCCAAAGCTTGAAAGAACGCCATCACAGAATCCACTCCCTGAGGACCTCTGTCAACAAGGTCTGGTTCTTTATGAGGGCCTCCAACATCCAACAGGTCTGCAGCAGCTTCTGCCACAGCCTGAAGCTTACCATTACTTCTGAGGGAGATATATTGACTAAAACATGTTCCTTGGGTTTAAATTAATAATTATTTAGTTCCTAAACTTGTTTCTTATTAACCCAGGATCCTGCCGTAGACTTCGATACTTTTTGCAATAAAATGGTTAAACAATAACTGATGGTCTGGTATTATTTGATGCGTTGATTAAGAAAACCTTAATTAGGTTTTCTTTATTTAATCTGGTTTTCAAAAATTAGAATTTTAGGAGGATTTTTTTTTCCTCTACATTTGAGACAACTCTTCCGTACAGAACCAAAATTAGTTAGCCATATATTAAAATTTAGTTATTCTTTGCCAAATTGTATGTTGGTTTCAAATAGGTGATTCAATGCAATATGTGATCACCCAATCTGGAGAAAACACAATTGAAATATTAAAAAAAATATATAGTAAATAATTACTCTTTTTTTTTTTTTTTTGTAATAATAATAGAGTATTTTGTTCTAAAAGGTATATTTCAGCTGGAATATTGATTTCTTTTCAATTTATTGTGGAAAAATCTGAGGACTGAGCCGTGCAAGAGTAGCTACAAAAAATATTATTGTAATCTATTATTTTATATAATACACACAAATTCATCCAAAAGATAGATACTCATTGGATTCCCAAAATTAAAATTTGGCAAACAATATTTCAAAGAAAATTCTATCACAATAAAAATTTTATGTTTTTATCATATACATAACTAAATTTATCTTGTTGAAACTCAAAACTCACGACAGTCCAGTCCCATTTAGTTTACTTATACTTATTGGTTTTTGAACAATGTAAAACTGATCCCTCATGGTGTCAAATGAGTTTTTTTAATTATGTAATTCAAAAAATTACACAAAAATATATTATTTTAGTATAAGCTTGTATTATAATGAAAATAATATTATTTATTGCATGTTATTTTCTATGTTTTTAAAGCATATCTCATATGCATTATTTGACTTGATAAACCATAAAATAATTTAGGAAAAATTTTAAGGGCCGGTTTTATGGACCAACGGCTCAAAGGACTAGTCATAAGACCGAACACACCGGCTAAATAATTCATGACATAGCATTATTTGGAATTGTCACCAAAAAATATATTTAATAAATATAAAAAATATTTCCGTGTATTCCTAGAATTTTAATTTTGCGACGAATTCATTGAGTTGTGCGCACCGCTAATGACTTAATTTTAAATAATTTAAAGTTAATATTGCAAAACTTCTTCATGGAAACCAATCAAAAATTGTTTTGCTACAAATTAACAACCGGTTCTCTGTTCACGAACCGGAATAACTCTTTGGAAGAGAGTAGGTAGTGTTCGTTTTGTATTGAAGTTGATGAAACATGGATTTACATATTCTACGACTGCCCTGAGCTGACTCCTGCAGAGAAGGTCATTTGGTATAAAATTGGGCAAGCGTTCAGTAGAAAAACTGGAAAAAAATGACTTGCTATTGAGTGCATCACCGAAAAAGAAATACAAAAAGACAATGTATTAAAATGTAGTTCTTTGCCTTTTGTGTCCGCATCAGCAAAGATAATCCAATCTTTATTTTTTGAGATACTAGAGGCAATTATCAACGCTCAGCGGTCTTTCCACTTATTCCTACATAGAGTTTCATAAATATTAGTTCAGGGGCAGGCAAAAATAACAGTTTTAAGAAAAGAAAAGGAAAAACTGTTGGGGCTATCGTTTTTTCTTCTGTTTCTTTATTCATTAATAGATCCTCGTTGTTTAAATGATTATTTCTTATTAACCTAGGATTCATTCGATACTTTTTTTAGGTGCAACCTTATCGACGTTTTTTATTTACCAAATCTGTTATCCTAACTCTTAATTTTTTTTAAAGAAAACATTTAATTATAATCAATCTGTTGTCCGTGTGTCCATTAATGACTCAGATATTTCTGGGGGAGTTATAAGTGAAAATTTTCATCAAAAGATTAAAAAAATTTGTTCCCGAAAGACTGATTAACTACTTTAATCAAGAAAATCATGGACGTGGGCCAAATTATCACTGAATCACATGGCATTTTAAAGCTTTTTCATAGGCGCTTCCAAAAGCATATTGGGGGTTAAAGAGCTAATTTTCATCGTTTTAAGTTAGGAAAATATTCAATCTTCAAGAAAAATGTCATATCAAAATACATAAAAATACATTTTAAGGATGGGAAAGCTTCAGGTCCAGATGGCATTGGTTGGAGGATTTTACCCCATTGCACCGATGAGATTGTTCCCTATTTAGCTCAAGTGGGAAAGTCTATGGAAATTTGTGGGAAGCTTCTGCAATCCATAACAAGAGACCAGATAATTCTAATCCCTAATAGGCTACCTAGATAAACAATTTATAACTGCAAAATTAGCAAAGAACAAAAAAAAAACTTCCTAAAGGGCAGGAATATTTCAGTCATTTCAAGAAATGTATAGTCTGCTGTTGAAATTGTAGCGTAAAAAGGAAGCTTTTCGTGCAATTATAGCTGTGGGCTTCAGAAAGGCTTTGATTCTGTCCCACACAGTCATATTTTGAAAGCAATTAAAAGACTTCTTCCAAAAGAATACTTTTCAATAGTACGTCAACTATCTCGATGGAGGATGGAGAAAACGAACGAATTACTTTAAGAAAGAGTTGCCACCAATGTTGTCCTGCACTAAAAGATCTTGCAGATTCGGTAATAAAGAAATTCAAGGGGCTTGGAGTTGATTTTAGGACCTCCAGACATATAATTGATATGTATGTCGACGACATCACATTGATGTTAGAAGCTAAGTCGTCTGGGACTCAATTAATTAATAGAATTAAAGTGATTTTAAATTACTCCAAAAAGTATTAAATAAGGTCCGGGTTGAAAATCACCTTTAAAAAACGGGTATTCTTCCTATTGGTTAATGGAGCCCAAGTAAGGATATTCAAATTGCAAGCTGTTCAATTAAGGACACAGTGGAAATATTGGGAATTATATGGGATACAAAGGGTGTATCTTATTCAAACTGAGCATTCCTAAATATTATGTGTGTTCTTCTATTTACTAATAGATAACTTTCAATCTTCAATAGAGGCTTGACCTCTATAATTTCTTAATTATTCCTAATCTAATATATGAAGCAGCAGCTATTCCCTGGCTCGCTGACAAAGAAATTAAAGCAATTAAAGAACAAGTGTCCTTTCTTAATAAATTATTTCATGGGATCTATTTACCCTTCATCAAATGACCTAGGTATCTAGTGGGAGGAGAAATTGAGTCCAAAAGGACCCTTTCAAGACATCTAGAGACTGAGTGAGCATTCACATGGGTTATGCTGAGAACAGATTTTATAAATAATCGCTTTGTAGAATTATTTCCATCTTAAACGGCACCACATAGGATTACTTTCTTCATGACACGCCGTCATTTTCATCCTCCCTCCACAAATGAGGAGTTGCGACAGAACTGTAAAAAGAAGTTTTATTTTTAAAACCTCATGGAACCGAAACAATAAGAATGGTTAGCTTTATTGAGGGGTGTATTTCCTTTTACGATTTGAGCAACGACTCCGAGTTCAACGATGGGAATTTTTTTTATCCACAAAAGAGAGCTGCAGACAATCACAGGATGCCCATTCCATGGCATTTGAGAATGTCCTTTGCATTAAATTATAAGGAGAAAGCTGACAAAATCTGCGACAAGTTCTTAAAAATATTGACCTGCCCATATTGTTGAAGAAGAGAATCATGGGTTCAATTTATAAAGTAAAAGATGGAAAACAATTTACGTCACAATTTCAAATATCTTTAGGATGTATACTCCTCAATGCTCCTCGCAAAAACTGAGGAAAATTGTTTAACACAAATATTAATGCTTTTGCGACTGCTCTTCACTTCATATACTGAACAAGTTTATATAGCCTAACACAGCAGGAACAAGTGATAAATTTGGGACTGCTATTCTTTTATTCGAGCTCACTTCAAATATTTCAGGAGATCCTACAAAAAATCGTGCAATAGAGTTAGCTCTGTTGAGCTGTTAATGTAAGATAGTAGAGAAGCTGATAGAATCCCACCCCATCCGAAATGAAGAATTAAGAGATATTTTTATTTCGACAGTTACGAAATACTCTCTTTTTGGCATTAAAAATTCCAGATTCTTTTAATCTAACGTGGAAGTACACCGGGGATTTGATACGCTATTATCCAATTTGCTAGAAAGATAATATGACGTCTCTTCGCCGTCTAAAACACATGCACAGACAGTTTTAAAAGTTTTGTCCATTTAAGTGTTAACTTAAATTCTGTGATTTTTGTGTCCCTCCTACTGTTTTTAGTTGTATAATTTTGATAATTTTTATTCATTTGTTTTCTACCAGATCATTTTACTAATTTTATTGAAGATTTTTATAAACTATGAAAAACTACTACATATTATTTTTATTATCTTTTCTTTTGACTCAGCGTGCTAATTAATTCTTGTATTGACTTTGGTTTAGGGATTTAATAATAAACATAAATGTTTATTTATATATGTAACTTCTCCAAGCAAATAAAGTTCTTGTGTGAAAAAAAAAAGTTGTCATTGGACTCAGAGGAGAATTAATGATCCAAATAATTATTTGCTAAATAAGTAGAGGTTCTGTGTTTACACACAGCTACTTAGAGCTGATCTAATGAAACGGTATAACAGCTAGTTGCGCTCCTACAAATTAAAATTGTTCGAATTGTTAAAGATATCATGTTAACTTTTGGTTTTTTTTCTTTTTCGCATACCGGCAGTTATTATTTTATATAGCTCTAAATCATTTTATAATAATATTCTGTTAGAAAGTTATGAAACGGTTACACGAATGATATATTTTATTAATTAGAGATTTCTACTTATATATATTTATTCAACCATCACAAGTGAAATATTTTGTTCAATCAATACTATTTCTTTTTTCTTTTTTTTTTACTTTCCTCATTAATATAAATATTATCTGTATAATTGAAAGTATGTTAGCTCTTTCAGAACCACATGGAATTGAAAAGAAAATTATAGTAATTTATTGATCACTTTGATCATATTAGAATTAATGTTTTTGATAACTTCAATTGGTTTGCCCGAATTTGATCCAACACTGGGTGTAAACGATAATTTTTTATTATGTATAAATAAAATGCTAAAGTTAAGTTGTGAAGTCAAATTCTTAATATTTATTAATTACTTTGATATAATTTTTATTTTTAACTCAAACATTTAATAAATATATATTATGAAAAATTGATTAAAATTAATATAATAACTTTTTACATATGAAACATAACGAAGCAGTTTCTATTTCTGACCTAGTATAAAGCAAGATTACATGTCATAGAAATCCCCAAGTTCGATTTTCTAAATTTTACTCGTAGAGTAAACATATCTTTTTCTTTTTGTTCAAACTCCGGAAAATGTCCAGTATGATTCTCCAATATAACAAAATACATTTTTTCATTTTGTTGGTCTAGACGATTAGGGTTCCCTCTTACGCCCTTCATATTATATAATCAATCAATTACAACTTTTAAGTCAAGAAACGATAATTTATTTTTGTATTTAATGTTATAAACGATATAGCTATTTACCCAGACTATATCTAGAAGATTAAAGAAGATTCTATAATAAAATTGCTTATATGACTTGTTAATCTCAGTGTTATGAAGTAATTCTTTGATCCATGAGATCAACTCCCCCTTGTCTTTGTTGTAGAGCTTTACAATTGTTGGACAAAGATTTTGTGAACTTTTCGTTCAGATATACTTTCAGTGGTTTTACTTGATATGCTTTATCACTCTTATCATCTTTGAGATTATCATCAAAGTGAAAATTTTGAAGTATCATAATAACAACGTGATCGTTTCTGTAGTAACCTCTTTTTCAGCTATAACTTAAGTATTAGGAACATAATCAAATGGGAGAAAGTGTAAAAATTAGGGACTATCAACTATATCCTTTATAGCAACTCAGTTAGGATAGTAATTGAGATGGTTTCGAGAAAATATTCAAAAAAGGTTTCACTCCGGATTTTATAAGTGACGGAGTCAAATTTCAAATACTAAAAAAAAAAAAAATCTCTCTACGACACAGGAAATTACAACCAATTACGAATCAGAGATAGAGAACTGGGAGTCTATGCTAGGTGGATGGGATAAAGTATAAAACCAGTACAAGTGAAATGGGGGAGTATTAGGCTTAAAGAACTCATAGTTTTCGAAGTTTCTACTAACAAAATTAATAAGACACCCTTACGTAGCCCAAATCGGGTTTTTTTTTTCCTTGTAAAATTGATTTATATTACATAGATGCCTATTTTATGCAGACTGAATAATGGCTATTGGGATCATGTTAATAACCATTCCAGTTTCCATATGTGCATCAAATGTCTTAAAAAGAAACGAAGATGAAATTGTATACATAATGAAATCAGATGTTATATTTTATAAAGCTACACCACTTACTAGATTGAAAAATTAATGGCCTGGGACTCAAATATCTTCTCTAAATTATCCCACTTGATGTTCCTTTCACGAATAGTTTTTGTGAGTATATTTACGAATTAAGAAGAATAGTTAATATAGGCCAATCCTGCACTTACGTTTCTCGGAGCCATATAGACTAATTAATTCGCAAATGGTGTCTCAGTGTACTTAGGATAGACAAAGTGTTGAGATAGCTCAATTTTCTTGGATGAAAAGATAAAAAAAAAGTCGTTACTTCTAGAATGAGATAATGAAACATATATTTTTAAAGATAAACGACTACTCTCTTAGTGATAGAGTTTGTATGGGACGGTTGGAGTAACTTTAAGTTGTAAAGAATACTGGGAAATACTGGAAGAGGATTGAATTTTAATGGAAGATAAAATAGCTAAATACTATCTAGTGAGAAAACAATATCAGATAATTCCATTTCATCAATAAGAACAAAGAAGTTGATATGCATTTCCACTTATAGGTCAGTTTATCTTGGTTGTCATACACTATTCTTCATGGCAATAGAAGTTCTTTTGAATTAAAAAATCAAAATAGCTATTATAATTTGCTCCAATGTTGAGGAAATATTCCTTACAGTGAAGAAAAGTGTAAAATGATTAAACCTGAATATTAATATCAAGTCCATTGACCCAATTATTATATTGAAAAACCATGTCAGAGATTCCTACTAAAAGTGGCCTTTTTTAAAAATGGCAACATCCTCTTTGTGACCTTGAATATAGACTGTGCTCCTTCTGTCGACGAGAGGTATAGATTTCACTCCAACAATTCTATACATTTCATTAAGTTACTTCAGTAATAAAAATGAAAGAGAGCTTAATAGTAAAAGAATACGATAAAAACCTAACTCCCTCAGATTATCTGATCACTACACTCTTAATATACGTTGGGTCAGGCAAGATTGAGCTCCTTACATTCGAAGTGCAGGGGATCATTTATGCTGGAAGGATTCAGATTTGTCTAGTTCCTAGTCGTATAGAAAATTATATTTATAGGTTGATCAAAACATACAATCCTTTAACTTAGTTACTTTAAATCCATATTTACACACAAAATTTATTCCAGACGGATAATTTAATTGATGATCATAGGGGTTATGTGTGTTTTCGAGAAAAAGAAAAAATGGAGGGACTAGATAGTGACAGATATGAGGGAATTATGGTTTAAGCGTCTGTCTGTGAGGATGCAAAATCTTTACTTATTTTCATTCAACAATGGATCAATGTAAATTTAGAGACATACTAGCGGCTGTTATTAGAATTAACAATGTTGCCATGGGTTCAAGAGGTATTTCAAGGTAAAAATATATCTTTTCTCAAGATGGAACGCCATGATATACTTCAATATCTAACCAGGCTTGGTGTAAAAAGCATTTGAATTGATTTTAAAATGCAATATGCTTTAACTCCAAGGATATAAGTCCCTTTGATTTTTCACATTGGTAATTACTTGAATAAAAAAAAAAACCCTGTCTTATGGATTATCCAAGATTAACTCATTGAAGCACAAATTGGCGAAGGAATGTAATGTATATCCACAAAATACTGTATGTGCCCATGTAATACCTTATCCAACTAGATTAAAAAAGATTATTGCAGGAAAGATGTTAAAATTGAGTAAAAGTTTTAATGATGAATAGTCACGCTTTATAGATAAAAAATATTTGAAATTGAAAATTTGAAAAAACGGCAACAGAACTCGCATACTAAATATTGCTTAGGATTTACAGCCACAGTAATAATTGATGTGCTATAATCCACTCCAGCCTCTCATATAAAGAAGAAAAAAATACATTTTTACCAACAATATTTATGTAAAAAGTAATTTTTTTAGTATTAAAATTAATGTTACATTCTAACACATATCATGTAACTAGAAAACTTTCAATCATAAAATAAGATTCCATGCTAAAAGATAATTTAATAATTTTTTTTTTTTTCCAAATATACTAGCTTCTAGTTACATTTTTACTATATCAGTCTTCAGACTATGTAATTTTTTGAAATTCAATAAAATAACATTCTAACTATATTATCCTTTTCACATATGAATATTAAAAATTTTTATAGCTTGTTTAATATTTATCTCGTATAAGGAGCAGTTTTTGAAAATTTTGCTATTTTTTGATGACAAATGCAAATTATATGAAAATTTAAAGTTCTTGGGATACTGGTGTCCCTCTCGGTTTTAAATGTATTTTTTTCTCTTTTTATTAGATTTCAAAAAAAAATTGAGGATGAGACATGTATCTTTTGTTTTCGCCCTTTTAAAGTATTCGTATCAAAGTACAACTTACAAATATTTTTTATGAATACTTTATTACTAAATGTAGAGTTGTTTATACATGGAAAGAAAACAAAAAACAAATTATTTTAACATTTTTAGCAGCACAAATAGTGACCAAATTTATAGCATTTCAGACAAAGCAGACAGTTCTGATGAAGAGGACATTGACGATTTATTAAATAGTTCTGATAATTAAATAATAACTGATCAAGAGTTATCAAAGAAACAAATTTTTATACTGCTCTATTGCCTCCTGAAGCCTAAATTCACGTTGTTATTATAATACTTCGAAATTTTCACTTTGACTATAATCTCAAAGATAATAAGAGTGATAAAGAATATAAAGTAAAACCACTGACAATTTATCTGAACAAATCAAATGTTTCAAAGAACTGATTCATACCAATAAGATTGACAAGTCATCAACACGACTTTATGTAAGAATATTCTTTGATATTCTAGATATATCCCGCATAAATATCTATATCGGTTATAACATTAAATACACAAATAAATTATCGCTTTTCCAAGTTGTAATTGGCAAAAGTCTGTAAAATATTATGAAAGTTGTAATCGTTTAGATCAATAAAAATTCAAAAATCTACCTTTTTTTAATGAACAATCATTGCGGACTAATCTGGAGTTTGAAAAAAAAATAGATGTATTTACTGTTGAAGCAAAAATATGTAAAATCGACTATTTTTTCATTTATGTGGCTCGTAATCTTACTTTATAGTTGGTAAGAGATTGAAATTTCTTCATTATGTTTTTCATCAAGCATTTATTTTATTAATATTAATCAATTTTCCATGATATAATTATTATATATTTGAGTTAGAAATAAAAAAGTTTATTAAAATACTTAATAAGTATTAAGAATTTAACTCCTTTTTGTTTATAAATAATAAAAAATTAGTATTCACGCCCAATGGGACACCAGTGTCCCATCAAATTCTGACGAACTTATTGAAGTTATTATAAAAATTAATTCAATTTAGTTCTGATATGATCAAAGAAATCAAGAATGACTATAGTTATCTTTGATTTTCTTTTCTATTCACTGTGGGTCTGAGAGGGTTATCCATAATCATGTTTATTCATACTACAACCATTCCAATTAATAGTTATTCATATTAGTGCATGTCAATTAATCAAGTACATAGACGGCAGTTGATGAATGACAATAATTAGTGTGGGTGATGCTACAAATACCAGGTCGTGCAAAATGGATGTACCACTACTATAGATTAATTTTTCGAGGTATAGTTATTGTAATTCGTAAATTTCCAATATTTGACAAATAAGCTGACGTTTTAAGCTTTCGAAATAGCTATTGCAATCGCCTTTATCATTTCAGTAAACAAAATTGGAAGTAAAAATATATCAGATTGCTACTTTGATTTGCAAAGGCAACAGCACACCTGAAATCATCAAGATTGTTGAGATCGAGAGGCACACCGTCTACAGGGTCAAAAAGCTCAAAAAGGTAAGAAAAAGCCTGAAATTCGAGCCTAGTAGTGGAAGGCCGGCCAAACTGAGCCCAACAGTGGCCCATAAGACGTTTGAGGTCAATCCCACCATGTCCATGGCCAAATTTGCCAAAAAAAAGTCAGTAACTCCCTCCTCCGTGTACCCTGATCAAGGCAGATGAGAGAAAGTTCAACCATTAACGACTCCACAGCAACAAAATGCCCGTTTGTAGCGGACCAAACGCCTCCTAAACGACCTGAAACATCATGGCAACCGTATGATCTTCTACTTGGATGTAAAAACATTCACTGTCGACCCCATCTTCAACAGACAATAAATTAAGTTGTTTCCTTTAAAGACACATCTGAAGACCTCCACCACGTGCCCATCCTGTTGGAAGACGTTGGACGCCTTGCCTGACTACTTGGAGATCTTGAAAACCTAGATACTCCCGTTGTTCCATAAGATCAGCAAGAAGTGGGGCAAGTCGTCCTATGTCTTCCAGCAGGATGGGCACCCTCCCCCAAAGCCAATGTTTTTTAACCCTATATAGAAGAGAGCATGGAGTTTTGGCCAAAGTTGTTCTTACTTCCCCATAGCCCCGATCGGAATCCTGTGGATTACTCTATCTTATGGCAAGTCAAGTCCAAGGTATGTAGATCACGCCACAGCAATTTCACCGACCTGAAGGTACTCCTTGGAGACGAAGTGGAAGCTCATGAGAAGGGACTACATTGCCAGAGTGTGTTCTACCTTTCGTGGTCGCTTGAAAGCCGTCATTGAGAGCAATTGTGATCAAATTCATAATTAATGAATAGCATATCACACATCCTTCCTGAATATATATCTGAATATGACGCACAGACAAGAGAGAGATCCAAGGGGATACTGAGGGTCAAATAATAAAAACAAACAAAACACTTTCTAAAATGTCATTTCAAAAAAGAAAAAAAAATAGGTAGATAGATACACGACCTACTGGACTCCATTCTTGCTACTCTTTGGGTGTATAATCTTTTGGAAGAGTTCCTTCTTCTACCGTCATTTATCTCTGATCATTGTTCATTAACTTCTGGGTTCAGGTATCCATGTAAACCGAGAAGCTCATTCTGGAAATTAAATGTATTGCTCTTTACGCTAGCGAAGCTCGTAATAAAATATCTAAAACTATAACCCATATTCAATTTAAGTTAGATTCTGGAAGTATTTCACCGTGGGAAACGTTAAGAAACATTGAGTTAAGTGCAAAAAATATATTCATACGACGTGGTAAAGAAGCTGCCTTAGAAAGGAAACGAATGAGGATACGGTTAGAAAAAATGGTTGACGAATGTCTAGAGAAGAATCTAAAAGTTGGAGAAGATAACCAACTACTAATATAAAGAATCCATGGTAATATTAAGAAAAAAATAGTAGATTTTAATCAAACGAGGAAGTTATCCTTTAAAAACTTAGAAAATTTGCTGAGGGGAAAAAATTATCCTGCTTAAGGTTGACCTCAGGTGAAATTTTTCAGGATGCTGCTGAGATATCGGAGGAAGTATGTAGTTTCTACACTAAATTAGATTGCTTGCCCCGACTATTCCACTGATAAAATGTGCAACTTCTGCTAGTTCTGGAGTCAAAGGCCCCACCAAGTGGAAACCCCTCCAATTCAAATTCTTGGAACCAGTAAGGACTGAAGGATATGCAATGTTAGTTCATTCAATGAGGATATTTTCAAGAATATAGAGTTGACCATAAACCAGTGTGTGATCCTAAACTTCATTGAAAATTGCAAAAAAAAATGTTTATCACTTCTGGTCCTTCTGGACTTTCTTTCGAGTTTTTTAAAACTTTTGATTTGTAAATGTCCCTGATATTGGAAAATGAGATTTTCAAAAAAGAATTTGTCCCAGATTTCATTGATGAAGAAATTGCAACATTGATCCTGAAAAATGAGAAAAATAATGTAGGTATCAAGGATAACCGTCCAATCTCTCTACTGAATGCATATTCAAGTTTCTTAGAGGCATTTTAAATAGAAAATATAACATGTTTTACCCCTCATCATCTGCCCTGATAAGAAAGGTTTCATGTTGTGCAGATATTTGGTAAATATTCCGATGCAATTGATCACTGTTCGTCAGGTAATAAAAAATTTGCAACAGTCTTAATAGATTTTGAAAAAGCTTTCGACAGTTTCTCTAATAAGTACATAATGCAGCAATTGTACATGGATGTATTTCCACATAGATTTGTAGATATAATATCGACTATTCTTCCACTTGTATCGTCGAAAGTTCTATTCCAGCAGCAAACTTCAAATTTGCAAAGGTATAAGACAAGGAGGTTTTTTATCTCCAACCCTCTTCATAATCGCTATTAACGGTTTATGGAATAAAATCAGGCTAAATAATGCATTCATAGGTCTGCAAATTGAAAATTGACTGTTAAAGTCTGTCGGTATACTGATGATCTTACCCCGTTTCTGGCAGGATCTGAATACAAAATTGTTCAGTCTGTGGTGACGTCATATGTTATCCCATTGAGAGGTTGTGGGGTAATGTGATTTGTTTGATGTTTAGGTTAGAGGGGAAAAAGCAGCAAAATCATATCCCTTTTCAATTGAATAGAACAAGTAAATAGTACGTGCCTCTGACTAAAAATAAACAAGGATGAATCATGAAAGGGGAAGATAATGTAAATATCACTTATGATCGTGAATTGCATGCGGCATATTTGAGTGTTTTACATTTGAAACACATCATTCAGTGACAAGCGGTCACAATTTTCACAGGTGACCGTCTGTTAGCAGAAGCTTTTCAAAGCTCTAAGGAAACGAAATCGGATCCACAACAAAGGCAGCTGAGCGTAATTACTGAATATGCACAAAACATTCAATATAACAAAGGAAATGATAATGTGGTCGCCGATTGTCTTTCTCGTCCAGTATCAAGTTTAGGTGGTGTTAAAATGAATCCAACCGATCTGTTATCGTTGGCAAAGGCTCAAGAATCTGAAAAGCAGGCCGTGGCTGATAGTGGGATTCAATATTTCAATGATTCTAGTCATTTTCGGGAGATTGAACTCGACAAAGGAATTAAATTAAACCACGAGACAATGACGTAGGCTTGGTGTCCTAATGTTCCTCCGTATTTGAGGAGATAAATGTTCAACTCCTTTCACTCGATATCCCATCCCGGTTCGAAGGCTTTTGTTAGAGTTGTCAAATCGAAATATTTTCGGTCTCTAATGAATCAACAAATAAGGAGTGAGTAACCCGATGTGAGGGTTCCCGGAAATTTAAAGTCAATAGGTACACCAAGCTGAAAATGTATGGATTAGAGTGGATGGAGTCAGGATATCTTTAGAGGCACCAATTATCGGTCCTGAATAAGTGATATCTAGGACTAGTCATTTTTATGTTCTGGAGTTTAAAAATGGAAAGAAAGATACCGTCTCTATTGAAAGGCTGAAACCAGCAAAGATAAAGGGGAGAGATTTAGTGGAAGAAAGTATTGAGAATAAAATTTTTGGGCAAAGAACCGATTGTACAGAGAAAATATCCCAAAAGAAACGTTAGGCTTAAGAAGGAAGATGATGATTATTATTATTATTTAGAAGTGTGTTGTTGTTATACTTGTTTATTATTTTATTATTCTTGTAATTATTTTGTATGCTCCGAAACTTAAAGGAGGAGCTATCTTGTGACTTCGTCTGTTATCCCATCAAGAGTTTGCTGGGTATGTTGATTTGTTTGATGTTTAGGTTAAAGGAAAAAGAGTGTCCATTTACAGTTAATAAAAGGTAGTTCAATAGTAAAGACTTTTAGGTATTTATCTACTAATGAACACTACAAGTCCATCAAAGTCTCGTTCACGACCATTAATAATTACAAAGATATCTCAGGTCTCTAAATAAACCTTAAAAAGACATAAATTATGTAAAATTGTAATGATGAATTGATAGTTTCCTGCGATGAACTAGACAAAAATTGCCACATCTTCTCTTTATAAGAACAAATCAAATGTTAGTATTGAGGAGTGCTGGTGTCATTGGTGTAAATTGGAGTTGGTGTTGTCTCTCCATCTTCCCTTTTACTGCAAAAAGCACTTCCCCTTACCCGTATGGTAGAGTGCATAATTCTTGGAGCTTACAATGTGGTCTTAAGCTCCTTTGATTGGATTATAGTAACATCTCCCAAACCCCACAAGGCTTTTAAAATTGAGTTTATAATTGCCAAAGTCTAAGGAATTATATACGTAGTGAAGGTTGGTGAAAGGAGAATTCCATCGTGCCTAGAGGCTCTCGTGCCTCAGTATATAGACGTACTAAAAAACTTCGAGGATTTGGGGGTCCCCTCGAAAAACCAGGTTTTGCCAGGACCTTTAAACTAATAATTAGAAGTTTATCTCAAGTCTTGTTTACGCCTTACTGTCGTATCATCTACTTTCATCATTTGACATTATACAATAGTACTGTCAGTATGTGTGTGTAAGTTGTTCGACTTGGCGTTGGAGTTTCTGCAAATTCTTTGGAGCTACGAAAATAAATGTGGTAAAAATTATTGAATCAATACAAAGAAGTTATATAATTTATAAGAGTATCTCTTTAACTCGATACGAAAGGCTGAAAGAATGGGATATAAATAGTCTTGTAGGAACTTGTAATTATTAAGATATATAGCCTTTTCCACTCCAATAAAGCAAAAGTAATCAAGATAAGACATGTTCTTGTGTGGGGTAACTCAAAACCATATATTTCACGAACCATCATAGAAGCTTTATTCCACGATTGGGACTTTGGCTCCACTTGTATTAAATCAGTGTGTAAGTACTTGAATTTTTGGAGGATGAACATTAAAAACAAAATCTTGAAAGATACGGGACGTTGATTTCCTGAGCGGATGTACATGGGTTCATTAGAAATATTAAAAACAATAAAGCAATGTGGAAATCACAGGAAAGAAATTGGATTACTTTGGAACTCGATATTGAATGTAGTTCTTCCTCTACGGGGAAATAATGAACCCACCAACTTTAATGCCAGGATCAATAGTAGGGACGAGTTCCTCAATGAATATAACATTAGCTCCATTTGTTAGTTTCGGGTCCAGGGGAAGTTATAATTTTAAAATTAAATAATATGTTTGAGAGCAAGAAAGACATTCCTTGCAACAAAATGTGATTGTCCAGGGAGAACTTCAGTACGCACCCTGAATAGTCTGCAGGAGCGGGAAAGAGAAGGAATAGGTGAAATATTTGGTATCAAGTAGAGTTGGGTTTTTGTCTAGAAATCCTTAACCAGTCTGAGACCGTTATATTTTTTGTTGGACCGAACTAATTCGGTCCAACAAAAAGCTCCTTCTGGACCGGTATCATATAAAAATTTGTTCTAGATCGATCCAAATAAAAATTTTGTACTAGATCGGCCCAAAGGAAAAATTCGGTCAAGTTCGGTGCCAAAAAATTGGTCTAGACCGATTTTACAAAATAATTGTTAATAACATGACATCCAATGTTTTTTCTGAGACCGTGGTCTGGACTGAAAAATCGTTCCAAATCGGTGCTGGACTGAGTCTTAACAATTGTATCAAGGCTTATATTTGTGCACTTTCTCCAACCTCCTATTTCTCCTTCTATTTTTTACCTTCTTCTTCCTTTTACATATATTAAATAAAAATGTATTAAATATCTAAGTACATTAGTACTTTAAAAAAGATATCTTTTAACTACTTTAAATTAATAACTGGAAATTGGGTTTTTTTTTATAAAACTATAAAATATTAGAATATACATCTCTTTAATTTAAATATATATGGGGGGGGAAATACTAATATTATGTCAGATGTCTTGGCTACCCTTATCCTCGATGTAGCCCCCTTAGCAGCAATGATGGGTTTCAGAGGGCCACAGAAGGGATTTAAGATGTAATCCTCAGACATGTCATCCCAGTGCTCGTTGACAGTTTTCTTAAGGTTGTTGATATTTGGGTGACGGACAGTGCAGTCCTTGGACATAACATGCACCAAAAAAGTGAAGTCCAATGGGTTGGTATCTGGTGGGCAGTGGTTTTTTTCGACATGTGTGGACGTGGTGTTCCAGAAGGAAGGCCCCCTTCATGTCCGGGCAGTTGGTTTGGGCCCATGGTGATAACTTTGCCTCCAAGTGGCCTACACGTAGTCTGCCACTGTGAGCCTGTATCCGACGAGGAACTAGATTAAGGGAATTGTCTATCTTTATTTAAAAAGCCCTTTTTTCTATCTATCTATTGCCAACGCCTTTTACCTACCAGTAGTCCTGGATAATCCCACTAATTACTAAGGAATTAACTATGTGCCTAATTTTAATTTTACTACAATCTACTAATCTATTATATTTGATTTGCAATGAATAAATTTAACTTTAGGATTAGTTTTCTAAACATATAGTGAAAATATATTTAGCTTTTGTGCCTTGATTCCTCGCAAAGATTAAACATTTAATCTTTTATTTCCTTAATTCAAATGTTTTTGTATTTATTTATAGTTGGTGTTATAAGATTGATATTGTTCTATTTTTTTGTCTTATATTGAATGTACAATAAAGAAAAAGTTAAACTATGTTCTTTTAGACGTTGATTAATTGTATTTCTGTATAAGCTACAATTCGTTCACAAACACATTATGATAATAAAAAAACCGGATTCATGAAACAAAAATTTTGAAAACGTAGAAATATTTTTTTTTTTTACAATTTTGTACTTGATGTCCAATTCATTTTAGGCACAGTTAACTATGTAGAAAAATGACAACAAAAGACATTTAGGTTATAAAACTTTTTTTTTACAATAGCGAATAACTGCCAAATTTTTTGAAATTTTGTTATCCTAATAAATTAATATTTTCATCTGCAAACTCCAATTATATTTTGTTAAATAGAATGATTGGTTTCAAAATATAAAATAGAGAATATCAGAGAAAGGAAAAAAACCATAGTATCATTAAAACAAATAGCCACCTCAAAATTACTTTTTCAACATAAAATAATTTTATACAATATATTTAAAAAAGGTAACAAATATTAATGACATTGTAAATTTGTTCAAATAGCTTTTTTGATGTTTCAAGAATAAGAGACTGACGAAGCATTCTTCAGTTTCTTCTACTAAATTTTTGCAAATATAGATAAAATCCCTTGTTTATAATTATGTATTCCTTTTATATTTACTTGTCATGAAGAGGAAATTTTAAGTAAAAAAAAAGAATTTATTTTGAGAAATATCTATGTAGTCGAAGGTTATAATGGAAAAAATTGAGTGAAAAATTGTTTTTCATTGTACAACTTTCTTGAAAATGAACCTTCACTGGATTTGATCAAATCTTGATTTATAATATTTTTTTAAAAAGTCATAAAATTATAAAGTTATATTTTATATCTAAAACTCTATCAAACTCTAGTTCTTAAAATCTAACATATGGAGATTGTTACATTTTGATGATATTTTCCGTAGTCATATATCTTAAAATACTGCTATTAATGGTATATGGTTATTATATAGGTACACATCTAGATTATTTGGTTTTTTCCCACATAAAAACTTTATTTGTTAAGAAAAGTTATATAGATACCTATAAATAAATATTTTCGTTTACAATTACATCATTAAACACAAGTCATTAAATAGTTAATTAGCATGGTATTTAAAAAGATATAACTAAACACTAGTAGTTTTTCACATTTCATTCAAATCTTCAATAAATGAGTAAATCCATCTGGTAGAAATCAAATTACTAAAAATTATTGAAATTTTAAGACTAAAAAAAAGTAAAACTAAGACAAAAAGACCAATAATATAAGATTGGATGCTCAATTTTTTTAAGTTGTCTATGGATACGTAGAATACACATCCATAGACAGCCTATGGATGCCTATTTGACGGCCACAAACCATCATATTTTGAACCAGATAGGTAGTAGAATATCAAATCCCAAGTGCACTACCACGTTAGATTACAAGAGTTTGGAATTTTTATAGCAAAGACAGCTGTCGAAATAATAATAGATCTAAATTCGTCATTTTGGATAGGGACACCTTCGGTCAGCTTCTCTACTATTCTATTTCTAAAGCTCAAGAAAGCTAACTCTAGGGTACGAGTTTTTGTGGGATTACTCAAAATATGAGACCGAATAAAACCATAGCAATCAAGAATTTATCACCTATGCCTGCTAATTTAGCAATATAAATTTTTTCAGTATATATTTTTCTCCAAAAAGTACCGGGATTTGTTAAATAAAACACAAATTTCACATTTAATTATTAAAATATATCTTGTTTCTAATTTAAGATATCGGTAGCCACCCCTTTTTCTAGGGATCAGAACAATCTGCCCTCTTGTTATGGATTTTGGAAGCTTCCCATAAATCAACTAAATATGGAACAACCTCATTGGGCCAGAAGCTTTTCCATCTTTTAAATGTATTTTGATTTATTTTGATATAAATTTTTTCGTGAAGAACAAGGAACGTTATCTCTTTCACCCCCAACAAGCTTTTTGAAGCGTCTATGAAGGAGTTTAAAAACTACATGTGTGTCAGTGATTGTTTGGCCATGGTTAATGATTTTGAAAAAAAAATTCTTAAACTACATCCCAACAATATCCGAAGTACTAAACAAATTGGCACTTTAGGGAGTAAAAAGAGAGATACATTAATCAAAACATCTCCTTGAAACCTTTTAAAATAATACTGCTCTCTTCCTTTACCTCTTTATAAATTATAATCTTCTAAATTTAATAATAGGGGTCAACCAATTCGCGATTTTCATTGGATTAAAAGTAGAGTTAAAACAATGAGTCAAATTTGATTTAAGTTCTATGATAAAAATTTTATCTATCACTATCCACCTTCAATCCTTAAAATGTTTCTTTGAATGATATTGTTGAATATAAATTTTAATCATTGTATGATATGATCCAAGGTAAGGGCAATCGAGTGCATTAGTTGTTTTTGACAGGATAGAAGAAGAAAAAAGTGCTAAATCAATCCGTGAGGACTTCTTCCCACTTCTCAATGACAGAATATCCTTTCGATTAAAAACTCTAATTTTATTAAATAAGTCAAGTTCAATGATAAGTATGGTCAATATTTTAAGATCAGGGTAACAAAAATTTATTCGTATAGATCTATATTAAGATCACCAATTAACAACAGGGGATAAAAATCATTCTTGCAGACGATAATGATTGCCAGAAAGAAGACAATGCATTTAATATTCGATCCCTATGAGTTGACTAAATAGAAACCTACTGTTGAAATAAATATTTTATGCCAGTCCCCCCACTAAATAGTTCATTTACGCACTGGAGGTTATTGATAGTCCTTGAGACCAAGGAAAGTATTTCCTGATGTGTCATCTCTCCTGTGAAAAAATGATGATAGTTTTTTGGAATACAAGTCTGGCACTTAAGTGAAAAAGACTTGGAGGTAAGGGACCTCACATCTTGGAGGCAGATAATATCTCAGGTTTTCCATAGAATAGACTTTCCTGCTGGATTTAAACCAAATTTCGGATTCGCTCCCGCAATTTCATATTGTTTGAATCCAAAGAGCATCACTATATCATATCCATCAATGTGTTTTAATCCCTCTAAAAGAAAGAATATATTTGCATCATCTTCCAGTAGAACAACAAATTTTTCCCATATATATCTTCTTTACCAGTCAAGAGAATTTTCTTAATTCACCTTCAAATTATTTCCTTTCTACAAATCTCTTAAATAAAGTATTCAAGAAGTATCTTCCTCAGATAGTCTGTCAGGCAAGAATGAATGTAGATTCATTGAAAGAATTTACTCTCTCACCTTTATTAAAACGTATGATGTGATAGAAATGATACTAAGGATTCTTATTACCCTCTTACTTAATAATAAGATTATTGGATGCAATCCTCAAGATCCGTCAAATATGAACTGAGTCCTTATAAACACACTAGCACAAAAAAAAAAAATTAAAATAAGAGCACTTAAACCACTTTTAAAAAATTATTTCAATGAGGACTGAAGATTGATGACAGCATGAGGCAAATAAATAAATCTTTTTCAGATTGTTGTTAAGCTATTGAATGTGAAAACTAAACTTATTTCATACAATTTTAACCCATTCTACGAAAAAAAGGTTGATGTTGGCCATAAGCATTATAATTTAGTTATAATATCATAATTTCGTTGTTGAACTCCTAATTATTTTGGTCCTATTTTTGAAAACTTAAGGAGTATCGGCCTTGATTTTAAGCCAATAACAAATCATCTAGATTAAGTTGATCTTTTTCTAAAAAATAAAACTATCTGTTTAATTTTTTTAATCAATCAAAGTTGTTCTACGTTTTCAGTAAGTGGTCTTAACCCCAACACTCAAAGAACTCTGTAAATGAAAATCACTAATTTTTAAATATCTAAGTTCAAAAACTTATTATGGAACGCTGCAAAACTTGTCTTTTTTTAAATAGTAGAGAGTAAAATAAATTTTTCACTGATTAATTGTACAAAGAGACAATGCTCAACATTTTAGTTCATTTATCTAAAGTAAAAAAAAGAACCATGAAAAAAATAAATGTATACAATCAAATGTCTATTTTTTAATGTACTTTTGTAGTTAATATAGAATAGGGGAAATTGCTTTGCCCTGTTTTTACAAAAAAAAAAAAAAGAATACGAGATATGATTTACCTTTGTTTTGTTCTTGAAAATGAATTTTGAGAACGTTTGATTAAGATTTGACGAGGATTGGACAATCTCTTGGATAAAACATATTGTATAATTTATTTTCTTTTATTGCATACCATTAAAAATATATATTACGCTTAACAAATCTGAATAATTTCTATTTGCTTTAAATATATACATGGATTTAGAAATCATCTTTTATAATAAGATTGATTTTTTCACATGTTTGGAAAGATGCCGCGACAATCATTGAATAAATGTACTATGATTTGAATACATTTTTAGATTTTTGAGTACCTACATAGTCATACCAAACTTATTTTTTTCTTTCTACGATACAATTAACAACAAATTGGTTTTCCAGAATTGATTTTATATTAATTAAGCGATTGTTTGATTTCCATTTTGTAACTCGTATTTTTAAAGATCAAAACTGATATTTAATAATTCAAAATAACGGCCAACTATCTCACCCAATGAATTTTGACATTTTAGTAGTAATTTATTTAGGTTAGAATGGAAATTTGGCTTTTTGAAATGTAGTTCCATGTCTATTTAAGTATTTGAAAGTGTTTTCTTTTGTGCTCCAAATAATTTTTGCCAGTTTATCGATAGACTCATTAAACAATTTTAATTCTTCTGTCAAAAATCACATGTTTATGCCATTTCTATGATTGTGATTCCTGACAAGGTAAGTTATAAATTTTATATTCCAGGAATGAATTTTCTTTTTTAAGGCATTTGTCATTATTATTTTGTTCTGAGTAGTGAACTTTCTTTCCTAAGTATATTAGATTATATTCAAAATCTGTTTGAATATTTGTGTGTGTTCATAAAAGACGGAACTTAACCCTGAGTAGGTATTGTATAATTATAGTTGTAATTCCATGTTGGTGTAAGAGTAAAATTGAGGATCGACATAGGATTAATTATTGCCTAAGTCCTACTTTATTTCATTTTAGCCCTCTTCCCTTAACACAGCTTATTGTATCTGATCTCCTTCAAAACATTCTTCAAATTTTCAGGACTACTAGGTTGACTTTAGGTTTATTTATTCAAACATAATCGTTATACTCAGGATTTTCATAAATACTTATAACTGAATGAAAAAGGTAAATTCTGTGAAGAGAAAAAGACAGAAATTATATTGTGAGGTCATATGTGGTATCATAAATAAGCTACTTTTTGAATTAAAAAAATATATATAACTACAACAATGTAGGTATCTCATTAACCTAACGGATACATTAAGTTTATGTGTTCTAACGATTTAATTTCCCGGAACATGTTTTAATTTTACATATAAGACAATAGTATATGAATTCATGATAATTATTTCGAAAATATTTTTCTATAATTTAATATCCAATTTACTATTTTCTGTAATAATAAAAAGTATAAAATAGAAATTTAACCTAAAAATAAAGAAATATTAAAGTTCATTTTTTTATTAAAAAAAATCTACGATGATAAAGAAAGGGGTCGTATGTTTTAACAAGGATACTTAAACAATATTGTGAACTATTTTACTTACGATGAACAAAAGTGGTTCCGATATCAAATGCATACATCCTCACTCCACACTATCAAATCAGCAGTGAAAAATATATAATACACTTTCTGTTCCTTGGTGATTAAAAATTAAGATCATCTCTCTTCTTAATAGCCTCCGTTTGGCAATGAATCATCAGAATGAAGGTGAAGGTATATCAACAATAGAACTGTAGAATAATGGAAGGTGGTTGTCTAGTGTGAACAACGTCGAGTTCACCAGAATAGTTCAAAATGAAAGCTTTGACAGCAAAAATACAGACAGTTAAGTACGCGGCTAGAACTAATAAAATAGCAATACCTCAATGGATGGAGAACATAACTAAGAGATCAATATCAAAGAGGTGGCTGCTGTAGCCAGGCTACTTGGTGGCTCCACCAATCAAGTTGTTGCTACTGAAGTTGGAGTCTGTTTCATGTCCGTTTAAAGATGGCGGGCAGAAACAATTAGTTTCTGAACAAATCTCTATGTGTGACCCAATACACTGAAAAATACTTTTATACATAATGGACAAATAAATTATATTTTTTATTTGATATAGTAATAAAATTGTCGTTATTAAATATTTACTTATTACTAATTTAAAAGAATTACTTTACGTCATTATTCTAAAAATAGATCAATTATAAGGCATAAAAACCAAATATTCATTTTAACCAAGTTATTTATGGAAAGCATATTATCATAAATAATCATTGTTGTATATAATTATCCTTTTTTTAATTATAACCCTCCTTTTTTTTTCTTTCAAACGTAAAACATTTGAAAACCCTTTTCCCAAAATTTAGCTAAAATTATAAAAACATAGAGAGCCAAATTAAACGAGTAAAGTTTAATATAATTTTTTTAAATCAAATTATACGTATAAAAAAACGAGAAACATACATAACTCAGCCCTAGCTAAAAATATCCAGATTAAGACAGGGAAATTTTCTGCGATCAAGAAGCAAAACCAAAACCTTAATAACTTTTATTGGAAAAGTATAATGAAAAGGTTGATAAAAACTTTTTACCAATCGCTCTTGGCAACAATCAATATGGATGCCTCCAACATCTATCACAGCCTCTACACGAGGTTGTAACTTGGTGCAGGTTGCCACAATATAATCGGTGGACATATTGGTCCATTTATTCTTGATGCTAGCTTTGAGCCGTTGTACATTTCCGTGTGATGTCTTCCCAACATTGTCCTCAAAAACACTCCACACACTGAAGTCGAGTGGATTTAGATGAGGACTGGAAGAGAGCCAGAAGGGTTTGTCCTAGAAGTCAGCAAAGTGATACTTGTAGAAGTTATATGTTTTCGAGGTCGTAAAACCATCGAAAGATGTACCCGGACTTAAAAAAATATGTATCTAGCCTATTTTGGTATTTTAGACATAGTACTCAGAAAAAAAAAAGATAACCATTTATTAATATGTATGTATATTGTACATTAACACTTCAAAGAGTATAATTTTTTATATGAAATAAATTATCTTATGTTAAAAAAAGTTATAAGCTAATAAAATTTGTATTGTACAAAACAGAAAAAAAATATAGATGATAAATTTCTTTATTTATAAAATACCTGTTTTTAAATCCGTTATTGAGCTATTCCTAAACATAGCTCATTTTGGCATGTAACTTACCAACTGTATTGTTTGATTCACAAAGAACTATTTCTTACTATAAGACTTTAACAATTAAATAAAACTAAAATATTACAAAATAAATTTTCAATTTTTTTTGTGAAAAAAAGGGACAATATAAAAATATTGTGCGAAATTAGTTTTTTCTTTGACTATTTTGAATAGTAACTTACATTACCAATATTTTTTCTTCAAACAACAAAACTATTTCTTAGAGTAAACTAAGTCATCTTGAAAAAGTTATAAAATATGAGAAGCTGTATCGTGAATTGTTTTCACGATAATCACGAAAGAAGTCACTTTTTTTATTGAAAAAATTGGCAATTTTCAAAACTTTGAGCCTGTTGAGCTACCTCTAAACATTGTTTAATATTGATCAAACTTTGCCCATTGTATTCTTTTATCAAAACGAACGGATTTTGGTCGGTGACCAGGGGATTTCAAAAATATAAAAAAAATAGGAAACGCCCTAATATATTTATATATATATTAAGGCGTACCACCTGCGTGATGAAATTCTTAAATGAGTTTCACCAATGCATATAAGCTGAGGCGTTGTTGGGATCAACTTCAAAATTCTCAGGGCTTCAAATACTTCTCCATACTGATTTTTTTGATTAATTGTGTTTAATAAATTGAAATAAGAAAATTACTTAAGTTACCAAATGTAGGCTTTATTAAACACAGAATGGACCTAAGTAGGAAACACAATAATGATAATATACCACAAGCAACAAAACAAGGGATGTGAGTTCACTGAATGCAAGTGAGTAAACTCACAAGCCAACACAATAAATTTTATATCAATCTTTTTGTTTAAAATTAATGTATAGTTATTGTTTTTTGTTTTTTTTTGTGCTTATTTACTGCAAAAAAATAAAAAAATACTTGTCAAACAAATTGTAACAATTAAAACATAAAAAATATGCATGTCATGAAATTTAATTTTAATTATTCCATGGATTTGTTCTAATGTAACATTTTCAATATTATATTCTTATTAAACATCAACCCGAGATAAGGTATGTTTTTTATGTAGCATATTTCACCCTTTATTAATTTTCCTGTATAAACAAACATGAAAACTTTCTTTGTTTTTTTTCAGAATAAAAAGTCCTATTTTTGATATTTTTAGTAGAAAAAATTCTCAACGAGGTTTTCTTTATCAGGCTTTGTGTTTTGATGAACAATTTATATCTTATATATCTTTTTAATAAATATGTTATTTTGTTTATTTTCATTTTGTAATATTTAACATTGCAATCAATATCATTTCTATAACGGTATTGAATTTAATATTTTTTGAAACTTCATAAACGCCTTTCAAAATAAAAATGGTTTAAATTTGTGTTAGCGTAAATCAAAAGAAAAAGTACATTATTGCAATTATGATGGATGAAGTATCTACTCACAAAGATATTTATCAAAATTTTAATATTTTTGGCTAAATAACTGTCAAAAAAAGGAAGAATAATTAGTTAGAGTACTCATATTTTGCAGGATATCAACATTTACTTTCTTTTAAAGGTATACTGAAGATAATTTCAAGAATTTGAACATTCTTACAAATATTTTTAACTCAGCCTAAATTAATTATACAATTTGTGACGATGCTAAAAATCCAGCATGGGGTATAATCTAATTAATTCTAAAGTTACAGGCTTAATGAAGTTACGATGAATCTTATTGCATCTCAAAGGATATCTTACTCGACCATAAATAGAAAATAGTTTTACATATGTAGGGGAATGGATACATTTATTTGTAGGCTTACGTAAAAGACACATTAAGACTTTCTCATAAGTATAATGAGTTTATAAGAAGTAATTAAGCATATTATCATCCTTCTCATCAAAAAATCCTTCCCTTCATTTACTTATTTTTTTTTTTACTTATGTGAGATAGAAAGTCCTTACATTTTTTATGACACCATTTTAGGACTTTTATATTATATATTAATATCATAAAATATAAATTAATATATATAGAACATTGATATGGTAAATATTCACAAACTAAATAGAAAAAATGTACATATGTACCTTTATATGAAACTGGTGTAAAAAAAAAAATAATAATAATAGCCTACCTTTAGTGCTTATCCTCCGTAAGAGAAGTTTTAAATTATAAATCTATAACTAAATCTCTATAAAAAATGACATTGGTAGACAGTCATATGCAAAAAAAAAAAAAAATGGAAGTGTGTATCATTTGTGTAACATTCGTTACACAAATATTTAATAAAATAATCTGAAATAGAATACTGCTAAATACTCCATAAAACCCAAAATAATGTTTTCTAATATTAAATTGATTCATTAGTGTCAGTTCTTCCCTATAATCTCTTGTTATATAAAACATACTCTTTTTATTTTATTTTCTAAAATAGCATTCATCTTCCCATTGTTCATGTTATTGAAAAAATATTTAAAAAACATTCTGATTGAGTTTACATCCAAGGATATTCTCTAGTACAATTTTAACTTTCATAAATGTATAATTTAAACAACAATTAGAACAATCTCTGAAAAAATAGTCTGTGGTCTATTACATTTTGTATAAAATCAGTTCCCCTCACTTGTATAAGTAATAAAGGTTGGCATCGTATTTTCCTAACTGTCTCATTAATTTTGCACACGTAAATATCAATTAAAATGCTCAAAAAACTGCCCTGAGTTCAAGACAAAATAAAAAGAAAACAATGTTATATAAAAAAAATTAAACTTAAGAACATTAAAATGGGGTTCTAATAAGATCTACTTTCTGATTATTATAGTTAAACTTTGACAACAAAAAGTTACATGTATAAATTCTGGAGAATGTTTCAGAAGCATACTAAAATGTTCCAGAGATTAAATCTATTTGATATAAATTTGAAGCAATTTTATAAGATCGGGGCTACATTTAATCCCAGCCAACTAAAAAAATATTTTTTTTAAATTAGGATAAAATGATAAGAAAATATAATATTAGTTTATTCGCAAAACTCCTATTTGTTAGGAAAAAAGAATGAGAATTGTAAGAAATGTCAATATTTATATATATTTCATTTTTTTTAACGAGGTACAACATAATTAACATTCCGGTCTGATTGAATACAGGAAAACGTCAATATAAATCTCTCCATTCGAATACATAATCGTAAGTAAAAACAAAACAGAAATTCATTCCTAATAATAACAAAAATAAGATTTTGGGATTTTAATACACATCAGTAATACTAAGGATACTTAGGGGGCTTTAAGTGTCATTCCTAGATGAGACTAAACAAGTATGACATGTTAGTAAAAAACAAAAAAGCATTAAACAAAAGAAAAAAAACAAAAAACTACATGCATTACTCAATACTTTTTATTATGTTTATTAAAATGTCTTCTTTATTTCTGGTAAGGGGTTCTTTGTGGATCTAAATTTATATAAAATTAATATAAATTTGGTTAAAATATAGTTTATTATATTCTGTTCTGGTGATATTTGTATATATGTAAGAAAAGTTACTTGGCTTTAAGATTGTTCTGAATTTCTCAAATAACTTAAGGGACACTTTAGCACGGATCTATATTATTTCTTCACATTCTGCGAGTAAGTGACTTGGTGTCCCACTACAAACCTTATAGAAGAAGCCTTGCCTCTCTTCTGCAGATCTACCAAATATATTTCCTGTTGTGAGAGTATTGGTGATAATACGGAACTTAATCCAATACAACGAGTAATTGAAAAGTCTATTAGATAGACTTTTTATAATGACGGGTGTAGAAGCTGTTTTACCAAGTGCGTCTCTCTTTCTCTCTATCTATCTCAATAAATACTAATTGACCTCATTTGGTACATTTAATATGAGTATATCCTTATTTTCTATCAACCTCATAAAATTTAAAACAAAACAATCCCTAGGACCTAATCTGCTATTTATATAAGTAATGTTTCTTAAAATTGATTCCCTCTCTAAAACTTCAGTAAAAGATAGATCGTTGTATATGTTCAAAATTTTCCAAGATAAAATCTATTTGAAATTGATTTGAAGCAATTTTATAAAATCGGGACTATATCCCATCCCAGCCTACCAACAAAATATATTTTTAATTAAGATACAATGATTAAAAAAATATATATTTAATTTATTTGCAAAACTCATATTTGTTAGAAAAAAAGAATGAGAATTTCAAAAAATGTCAATATTTATATGGTCTCCATTGGCTTAGAGCAATCTACACATAATATTTTGTTTTCCTTTTTTAAGTCATGAATGTTTGGGTATGGGTGTATTTTCGGGTCGATTCTAAATTTTTATCGTTAAAAAATATATTGTCAAAAAATTGTCAGACACGCATATAGACCCAATACTTTGATTTTTATAGTTTTTGTCCTGTATACCAAAATTTCATCGACTTTGGGCTTGAAGTTTATTAATATTAATTTATTTCAATGAAATTGTAAAAATGTCTAAAAAACCTCTCCGTTGTGTATCATATTTTTGTGCAACCTTTTATTAAAAATTCATAATTTTATACATTTTCTATGTCTAGCTTTTTTAGAGATGATACTTGATTTTTTTTTTTTTTTTTTGTAAAGTAACAAAGTCATAACATTGTATGTTTCTATAGAGCTCGAAAAATACTTTAGTAGACCACACAGAACGGGATTAAGTTTAACCCTTCCACCATAAAAGATATCCTGCCCTTCAGATATGAGGGATTTAATTTTGTCTGACTCTGCGTATTTTGGAGATAAAGGGATGAGGCAATCTGAGTAAGTAAGCTTTTTTTTGCCGTATTATCTTCTTGTTCACGCTTTACCATTTCTTTTATCAGAGCAACTTTGTGACAATCATAAAATAGGTAAGCAGTTTTGTAAATAGGAAAAGATTATTTCTTTAAAGTCACCATAGAATATTTTTGTTACGATATAAGATCTTGTTATTTTGTAACAAATTATTTTTCAAAATAATTCTTGGGTCAAAAGACTCGATATGGTTGTTCAAGTTTAATATTTGTATACTTTTTGTAACTATAAGTGATGGGTTCTCAACATTATAGGACCAAATTGATTTCGTGATTCAAAATAACTTCTTGTGGTGTGGGCGAACCAAGATCAATTATAAACAAATTTTATAGATAAATTATCAATATTTTGAAGAATGTTCATTGTGTGTTTTCATTATTTTTTTACGTCTAGGATGAATATGGAAAAGGACTAGGAGATAATTGTTGTATATACCTCATTCTGTATAAAACATGTATGTTAGATGATAGTTTACAAATAAAGGAATAATTTATCAAGACCATCAATAATACCAAAAAAAGGTTAAGCTTGTTTGAAACAAGTTGGGACATCAATCTCACCCTTATAATGCATTATCGAAAATATGGATGGATACTAATCACACCACTTCCTCTATAGAGCCTTGAAAATAAATAATCAATCATTCTTCCGTTAAAAAATAATTGTAGAATAGAAGAATTAATTCTTGTTAAAAAGTTATGAATAATTCAAACGGAGAAAGGGACTTATCTCATCGTCCATGGAATTTCCTAATTTCTGATCTAAGTAATCAATCATGTAGCGTCTGGTGAATGATTTTGTTAAAAAATTTAACTTTTTTTAAGTGAAACTTGAAAAAGTTCTCCAAAAACAATTAGCAAGCATGATTAAATTCTTTCAAATTAAATTCTGTAATTTTTTATAAATGATTTTCTTTTATCCCTTTCAGATCTAACTTCTAATCGCAGATTACCTTTATTGGTGAGCTTGGAGAAAGGAATTCTTATTTAATCTTGTCGAAAAGAGATATTTTTTGTAGCAATATTCATGATATAGTTTATAAATTGTCAGTTTTTTCGTAGTGCATCATATTTACCTTGTGTTATCCGTAGATGAACCTGTTTTCATCTAGAGATAACTACACATATAGTAATTCATGCACCAACTCATGTAAAATTAATTTGATCGCCTTTTTCTATTTGATTAAAAGTTATAAAAATAGTGTTTCTGATGAAATTTCCAAGATGAGTATATGTTTGTGTTTCATTTTGAAGAATTTATTGTTAAGAGTGCCTCATCTTCTCCTGTACATATATAAGGATATAATTTAATTTAAATATATACCTTTAAACTCAGAAATTATAGGCTTATTATAGATTAACCCCCTCAGAGTAGATTACTCAACATTTTAAGCATAAAATTGTCCATGTTTTTTTGCATATTTTAATGCAACAAATATGTAGTTATCCTCGTCACTACTCAAACTGAAAACAAGCCACTTAATGATGTTTTAAAAATATTTTTTTCATTTCAAATAGATTTTGATAATTTATTGTAATAGCAAATTCAAAATTTACTTGATAAAATTTATTTATTAAACTTTATTAAGATTACTCAACATGTAATAATGAATTAGTGCATTTTTTGACTATTTTCATGCATCAAATCGTTATTATCGCCACAACCAAAAAGCAAGGCACATTATGAAGTAGGGCTGATATTTTTTCAAATTGATTGTGATAAATTATTGGGGCAGTAATTTCAACAATTACTTCCTGATATATATTTAATACATTGTATCTAGATATAACTAGTATGAATTTCTATTTAATTGAAATAACTCATGATTAAATTTATCAATGATCACTCGATTACTGAGCACATGAATAACTTAATAGTATTCAGTGATATTATTCCAAAAATATCTCGTTTTGAGGCTTAATAGAAGCTTTATCTTCCACCAAATATACTCTTATTTTTGTATGTACTAAATGTATATTTAATTTTTGTTTCAGCTTCGACCAATTTGAAGA
Organism: Lepeophtheirus salmonis; assembly: GCF_016086655.4. NCBI lineage: Eukaryota > Metazoa > Arthropoda > Copepoda > Siphonostomatoida > Caligidae > Lepeophtheirus > Lepeophtheirus salmonis. The sequence continues at coordinate 28,332,290 of NC_052132.2, forward strand.
GAATACTAGTATTTTGTTTAATCTTAAAGACGATAAAGCATTTTTTAGTTATCCGTCTGTCGATTTAGTTTCTGTTTCAAAATCTCCAAGTTTAAAATTAAGAGAGCAAACGACTTTTTTAAAGCTATCAACGGATTTGCGATCTATAAATATAAAAACTTATCAGAGGCTAATAGAAAAATACAAATAAGTTCTTACTTAACTATCTTTGAGCTTTCGACACCATGCTTAATTGTACCAATTGACGATAAAATAATATAACTTATTAAATCAAACCCTGTAATGGTTTTAATAAAGAGGCTGCATGTAATATTTGTACCCATGTACATAGATAACTACCCTTTAATATGTAATATGTATTTAGATTAGATGAATATTTATTTTTAATTACTGTTTTTAATTTATTATGTTTATTAGACTGTAATATGAAAACGAAAGTTGGGAATTTAGTATCACAGGACATTTGTTATTTTACATTTTATTCTTCTAATATAAAAAAATAACCATCAAATGTATGGGCGTGTTTTAATTTAAAGATCTGTAAAATGTAAAAAATGAATGAATAAAGTTATAGAAAATTTATTTTGTTAAGTACTGTAGATTAAGTATATATTTTTTCACGATATTTTATAAATTTTCTCCAACATTTTATTAGTATTTTAGTTCTAAAAATGTTGGCAATAAATAATATTCTGTTTTAAAACTGCATAATACAGGCATTTATTTTGGTGTTTTACTTCATTTTTATAACTAAAATCTCGTTTTACGGTACCATGTATTTAATATATTAGTCTAATATATTTTTTCATTGTTCATTTCTGCCTAATAAGAGACCTTATATTACCTTTATATAATTTTGAACATGGAAAACTGTCTTATATAACTCTTAATATAGTAATTTAGTGATCTACATGTTTATTATTAATGAAAACTTTTCAATTATTACTATAGATAGTTATATCACGGAAATTATACACTTTTAATGATATTGCAATTAGCTTTAAAACCTGTGTAATATAAATTCAGGATTAAATGGATTTTTTTTTAAATAATCATGAATGATATAATAAGAAAAAAATATTTATGTAAGTTTAACATCCGAACTAGAAGGTTCCCATATTGGTGAACTTGGTTTCGTTCAAATAGATGGCAAATCAGAGGCTAGTTTTAAATTTTCATTTTTATCTGAGCATGGAATAAATCAAACATTGTGTTATATTGGAAAAGACTCAGGAATTTTAAACACAGAAGATTATGATGGTATCAAGCAACTAATAGAGAACTTTTTTTTGCAATAAACTTTTTTGAGTAGTGTATGAGATGAATACAAATGACTTATCTCTATGTCACATAATTACTGAGCTGGAGGGTTCCAAAATGTAACTATCAACTTTATTATGTGATTATTTATCATAAATGTGGAAACTTGAGAAAAATACTTTGGTAAAATTCAAAACTGAAAATAAACACAATTTTCCCACTGTGTGAAATGTATGAATGGCTATTACAAAAATTGCAGATGAAGATTTTCTTAAATGGAAAATCGGCAATGATTCAAATTTAAGATGGCCGACAATGCATGTCGTTTTGTCTAACTGTGTATCTCAAAACATGGGATGGGCTGGAGAATATACAAAAAAGTTGCACTATATCGTCGAGTTCATTGTGAATATTTACAATAGGGTAATAATTTCACCACTAAGGATAAATATGATTTTTTAGAATCTACATAAAATATTTATTAATTAATTTATGTTTATATGTCGTTCTTCATACTTTACTTAATATTATATTAAAAAAATTATATATTATTTACGAGGGCACTCAAATTTTTTTAGCTCAAATCAAGAAGAATGTTCAATTCAAAAATTATGTCTTCTAGTAAAAGTTAATATCTAAAATATCAAGGATAATATATTTCAAATAGATATTTTATTGCAACTTTTTATGTTATTGAGGATCAATTTCCAATAATTTCAATTTTGTTTACATTATTATTTCATTTTAAAAGTATATAATTAAAAATTTAACATATTGTCAGGAGGGTAAGCATAGTGATAATTTTGAAGATAAGGTTAACTTAGCAAATATATTTCATTCACAAAATTTTAGGAACAGTTTTCAAAGATATTCCATTATCTAAGGGTATAGAAAGAATTTAAAAAAATTCTGTGAACCAAAGATTTCAAATCATATATCTCTGTTTACATCTAAATAAAACTCATACTGGTGATAAATACATTAATTAACTAGCTCTTATTGGGGGTTCAGAGATCTTTTGAGCTTTGTTTGTAGTTATTATTCTCTTATTTGAGTTATAAATAGATAGACTACATCTTTGAACTTTTAACAAATAGCCTAAATAATTATTGTTTTTGATTGATTAAAGTAGATTCTAATATTTTAACCGGCCCATCAGATTTTAATTTTATTTATTTCAACATCTTACAGATTTTGAAATCAAAACAAGTACATGAAACCCCCTTGTTTGAGGCGTTTGATGGTTATTTTCTTATTAAGACGAATATGAAGTAAAATAAAAACTATTTTGCGATAAAAAAATTCCTAAATTTTGTCATTTCAGTACAGTCTAATGTTTATATATAATATGTTACTACTTCATGAAAAGTAATGCTAAAAGCTTCAATTTAGAACAAAAATGCTTTGTTTATTTTTGGGTTATTGATTTTAATTTATTTTCTGACAACTTATTCGTAAATTAAAATTTATTTTAAACTGGTAAAAACACCCAAAACTGCCCGGAGTCTTATACGTCGACAAACCTACAAATTTAGTTTTCATAATAAAGAACATAACCCTCCTCAACAAATCCTTTATGTTACCCTCTGTTTTTCACACGTAGCTACTCATCAACACTTAGACATTCTCTCCACAAGATTAAAAAAACGTAATAATAAATTGAGAAAAGAAACACTTATTTATTAAGCCAGGGAGGAGTTTAGCTCATTAGTAAACCACATCTTTAGTCACAATGAACTAAATGCCTGCCAGATTTCACTCATTTTAAATAGTGCTCCCCTGCAAATTGTTATCCCTTTATATTGTATGGATTTATGAATGAGGTAGCACTATATACAACGCACCCGGTGACATCTTTTCATTACTTAATATTACTTTTTAACGACTTTTTCTCGACAATTTGGAAAAAAAGTACTAATTTTTACATAATTTAGTGAAATTGTACGTTATGGTCACATAATGAAATGCACTAATTCTCTTAATGGAACATACTTTTAGATTAAAGGAAGCAAGAATTGATTTTATTATAATACCCCAGAGTGCGACTTTCTTAATCAATAAAAACATGAAACACCCCCCTCCCACACACAGAAAAAAGAAACTATTTTATATAATGTTAAGTGAAAATGTGTACAACTGCAACTTGTTTTACATCCGAGACAACAAGTAAGATTGTGTAATAATGAGTTGCATCAGCACATCTACTGAATAGATTATTAGTATATTGATGCCACGAATGAATTAGAATAGGGTGGTTTCATGTTTCCATAACTTAAATTTATATAATCCAGTTTTTATGTCTATATAGATGCATACAAACGCTTGTAAAAACATGACTTTTTTTCGTCCGACATGCTCTAAAAATCTTTTGAAATCCGTTAAATATTCCTTAATATCAATATTAATTGATTTTCTGAGTTTCTAGAAAATTTATTTGTCTAACCAGCAACCATAGTAAAAGCCTATAACGGACAAATCATAATTACTATTTATATAGAATACAAATTATCATTGTAAGTTCAGAATATTAAAATTTTAAAAATAACATATAAGTTCACAAAAAAATTAATAAATAAATGTAATTATTAAATATATAACAACAAATGATACTAAATAACAACTAAAAAAAAATTTGAGTTCAGCATCACTTCCCTGTCAAAAGTATAGACATAAAAAATTACGAAGACTTTCGTAATTGGCGCAAAAAGATTGTCAGGACCAGCTTTGGTATTGCCAAGCATTTCTCCATAACCTAAAGAGCAAAGGGCCTGCCAAACGAATATCTAATTGATTGCTTAAGGCTTCCAATGAGGAATATAGGAACTTCATGAGCACCAATTACATTGTTACAACCTGTCAGAGCTTCTGGCAGAGTATCAAGGCCATTACTGTAGTAATTGGAGGAAAAATTGAAAGTTATAAGAGACAATACATGTGAAAATATCTAAACAGAGTTAAGTACATGTAGAGTTCCAATTTTGAAAAATAAAACTTGTTAAAATTCCAGATTCAAAGTGTCTAGTTTTCAATTACACGCCCAATATATATGGGCCCTTCTATCCTAATTGTCATAAGCAGAAAGGATGTTCCTCTATTTTTTTTTAGACACCCTATAATATTTTTAGAACCTTGTATTAAGACCATATGTAAATGTTTGATTGTATTCATGGTAGGTAGACCTCGTTGGGATGAGATGAAATTTGTTAGACTCTGGACAATAAATGATCAAAGAAAGTTTCAAAAATTATAAAAATATAACATTTAAAGATCTTAAATAGCATTAACCAGCAGGAACAAAGATATCAATTACAGTTATGAACTTGAAATGAACTCCGAATATATTTAATGATTCAAATAAAATTCAATAATAATACTCGTAGGATAGAAAATGTTGGAGGTATTAGGCTAGATTTGGACTTGCAGGGTAACGACTTTTTTCCCACCTCCAACTTTGCCAAAAAATAAAATAAATATATTATATGATGTTTTATGCTAAATTGCTATAAAATTTTATGTAATAGACGAATCCAATTATATACACATCTTGATAATTATAGAATCAGATAGAGGCTCCAGATGGAAGATTGTCGATCAGGACCTGGTCAGGTACATTTGAGCTAAAACACAGATTCATTCGCATTGTACATTGAATATCAATCATTAATTGATTTATTAACTAATTTCCTTCTTTAAATATTTTAGCTCTTTCTAATATATTTATTCCATTATTGGATGGTTCTCATGATTTTTGTTCTAATAGCGGTTCGAGCCAGCTGCTGAAGTATCCTCATAGCAAAAATAATCAATACTTTATTTTTGCAATACGTGACCAAAATTAAACATTTCATCTTTTAAAATTTGTGTAATATGAGTGAGAATCATAATTATATACTATTGTAACATGAATAATCACAAATTTATTTATTATTTCCTTCGACAAAGTATTTGTACTGTTTGGCAAAGTGGTCATTTGGAAATGTCTCCGTTCGGTCAAGTGTCCACACACATTTTTTATATGCAATAGGTATTTAGTAAATATATGTTCATGTAATAACCATCGCTAAGGTCTCACTATTGACTTTTTGCTTTTTTATTTTGTTTTTGTAGTATTTACAAATAAATCTTGATTTATTCTTTAATGTAAATTGATTGATCTTTTTGGGGGAGAAGTACACATTTAAAATGATTGATCTTTTTTTTAGGAAGAAATACACATTTAAAATGATTTTAAATATTTTATTTTCCAAATATTTGTACTTGTATCTTTATAGTTTAAAAATAAAAACAGTTAAAGTAATGTAATCATGCTTGAAATACCCGGCACTGCTTAGAATTATTTGTGAAATTATAACACAAAGTTACATGGATTCACTGTAAAATCGATGTGGAATTTCAATAATCACGCTCATTTTAAGTTGAAACATTTATTTTGTCGACAATAAAGCGTAGACGTCTTCTTGTCATCATGAGTGAGCAAGAATCCAAAAGGCACCGCATCTCAGATCTATTAGATGCTGAAGTTGAGGTAACAAGGATTATGGACAATCAGGATCCTCGTTTTCATGGTGGCCGAGATGAAGAATGATGTAGAAGAACTCTCTATGAAAGAATGAAGTTGAAGGCACAATTTAAGGGAGGGCCGGATTTTTTTTCCATCCTAGAGAACAAAATCAAGTAGAACCTCATCAATTCGACGAATCACCTCGCTAACGAGTTCTCCCTGTCCTCTAAGACTATCTGGTGAGATTGGGATTTTCCTCATTAATAAGGACCCACGTCACCTTCTGACTGAGAGCATTATGAAGACGATGCTTGATAGTCCACGTATTTCCACACAACCCTGTAATAAAAAAATTAATCTTTTTTATATAAAATTATTTTTAGCAGCTGAAAACACAAATATTAAATAACTTCATATATGTATAACAATATTATTGGTACTTCTATATTGTGTTAACCCCTTATTATTATTATTAAGTAAACACCCAGCTATGATTAAATATATATATATATATATATATACCGTGTTGAACATAGCACAAGCTTGTTACTATATTGTTATTTCTTAGACAGAGTAGTCACGTAATTCTAAGATATCAACAGACAGACCGATTTTTTTTTATATACAAATATATAAGGCTTAAAAGAGTTATTTTTCACATAAGCAAAAACATATTTTCACTTTTATCAGAATGGAATGACATATATTCATAATCATAATACCAAAAATACAAATACATGTACACCTTACATTTAATTAAACAAACTATTTGTTCATTTACACATTCTACATTATGTTATTTTTTTTTTTCCTTACTTTCCAAATATTATTGGTTTGAAGGAGGAGGGAGAAGGATTGAGTGATACTGAGCCTATAACTGTGATATTGAGATCTGAATTCTTTCAAAGTTTAAAACGATATGCAACTTTTGACATCAATTTCAAAACATACTTAATGTTACTCTTGGTAAAATATGAATTTTGAGGTTGATAATTTTTTTAGCTAACTTGATACTTTTTTCGATTTAATAGGTATAAACGACGCTCTTGGAATTAATACGAACAGATTTCATATGGATAAAATCTTATCAGTTACAAAAAAAGAAAAAAAATGAGATTGAGCTTGTATTGAAGTTTTCTCAATCTAATATGAAACCTCTGTACTCCTAAATCAGGAAAAAGAAAGTGAATTCTGATAATAACGGAATTGGTTCGATACGATATAATGAATACCTACTCATATTAGATGATGATAGTATACAGGGTGTCCACGATAAATTGGAACTACTTTAAACTTAATCCAGATCCATAATGTGGATATTCAGGGTTAAATCAAACTAATATAAAAGGTTGCGTGAACAATACGCTATAACTTCCACCACAATTGCTTTGAAAACAAACAATAGTCATCATGGAGCAAGCAAGGAGAGACGCCATCCTCCAATTGACTCGCAAGGGACACAAGCTCTCTGCTATCTACAAGCTTCTTAACTACCCCAAGACTACGGTGAAAAGGTTCTTCAATGCCTGGGAGGTTGAAAGGAAGGTCTGCCACAAGGCTCACAACATGAGAAGTGACCGAATCCCCACTTCCCGCTTCCTTGAAGGCCTCCGGAAGTCCATCAAGGCTTCGCCGGGGACTTCCTTGTCCAGGTTGGCCAAGAACCGAGGAGTGAGAAAGCAGCTGGTCTCCAAGGCTGTGAATGTGGACCTCGGATACAGGTCATACCGAATTGCCAAACAACACATCCTCACAGCATCCATGAAGGCCGCCAGCCTCACAAACGATGACCTGAAAAGCCATGGAGGAAGAATCATCTTCTTCTCCGTCGAGAAGAACTGGACTGTCGACAGAAGCTACAACGTCCAGAATGACAGGTGGCCTGCCAAGGAGAGAGAAGAGGTACCTGCGGTCTTCACCACAAAGTTCCCGGCCTCCGTGATTACCCTGGGTGTCATCTGCAGCACCGGTGAGGTGATGCCTCCTTTCTTCTTCAATCCCAAGGAAAGGGTTAACGCAATAAGGTACTGCGAAGTCATGGAGGAGTTCGACATCCCCTGGATGAGAGATACGGCCGCTGGAAGGGAGTTCATATTCCAACAAGACTCAGGGCCCGCACTCATGGCCATGAGGACCACTAACCTCTTCTACTCCCACGACATCACTTCCTGGAATCGCAACACCTGGCCCTCCAACTCACCTGAACTCAATCCGTGGGATTACTACTGGTAGGGGAAGTTGGAGAGGGAGGTATGCAAGGTCAGCCACAAGAGCATCGCAGCCCTAAAGGGCTCCATTACGAGGGAGTGGAATGCTGTCGATTCCTTGGAAGTCATCAGGGCATGCAAATCCTTTAGGGGCAGGATGGAGAAGATGGTGGCTGATGAGGGAGGACATGTTGAATAAATTTATTGTTTAATATCATGTCTAACTTTTTCATATTAACAAATACAAACCAAATTCCATTTTTATCCAGCAGGTTGAATTTTAAGATAGTTCCAATTTATCGTGGACACCCTGTAGACACGTATTTTCCATCAGTCTATTAAGTTGAATTGAATCTTGTGCCTGTGGGTCCTCTTGATACTATTGTCGGTAACCCATCCACCTCTGAGTAATTATTTTCTCAAAGAATAATAACGCTAGTGGATGAGCAGGTCTAGTTGGAGTACTTCTAACAGTTTTGCATATTACTCAGCTTATATTTAAAGTTTGAAACAATATAAAAATTTTCCCATACATTTAGTAATATAATAAAGCTGTAATATCAATCTTAATGGTAGCAATTTCTGAGCCAACTTGTCTTTTCGATAAAAAACTAAATTTGTGATTAGTAATTCATGTTTAAATATAGTTACTTACAAAGTACATAACTAATGACGTGCATTCAAATCCAAAGCTATATATACCTATATATTTTTCAGTAATAATTTTCTGCAATTAAAATATGTTAACCGGAGTAAAGTTTTTAATAAAAGAGTAAAAATCATAAATTATTTTAACTAAGAAATGGAGGTTTGTTATATATACATGGTGTTTCAAGTGAATACGAACCATATTTAATTACATCCTGAAGAATGAGAAAAACATTAAACTCGGGATTTTTTTTAAAGTGAGGCGTTAGTTAACTTTAAGTTAGTTGAACAACTTGTAATTCAGAACAAGTATTTAAGATAGAGGACACCCGGAGGAGCACAAACATCGAATTGGCTTACGTGGGACATAGTCCAGAGTACATCAAGAAGATTCTTGGGTATTCTAAGAGTATAGTTTACGACGTCTACAACAACTTGAAGAAGGGGTGGATATATCAGAGAAAAGTCTAAGAGTCTCGAAGTAACAAAAAACGCTATCCCAGATTCTTCGCAGGCCTCAAAATGTCCGTGAAGACATTTCCTGGGACTCTATTTAACGTTATTTCTAAAAAAAAAAAAAAGACAATTAAGCTGTACAACATTCTCCAGGGCCATTCAAATAAACTTCCGATTCATATAATTGCCCTTGGGGTTATGGGAGGCAACGGCAGTTTCATGACCCCAAAACCATTTGATAAAAATGAGTTGTTATTTGTAACCTTACCAATGTTTTTCAATTTTCAAATATATTATCATTATTTGTCTATTCTTGAATAGAGAACATATATGTATACAATTTAATTACTAGTGCAGGAATATAACATACCGGGAGAGCATTATTTTTATAATAATGTCTATTATATATTAATCAATGTAAATATGTTAAGTTGAAGTTTAAATAAATAAATCTGTTTACATCTTTGAATATTTTAAGTTGAAATTTAATTGTTTGATTCCTTACAAAATTACCTTAATCTTATTGATTCCAAGTATTTTCTGGATGCTTGTAAAAATAGTAAATTTAGTACACTTAAAGTGTTTCAACAATACCGAGATAGTAATACTATATTTGGTGAACAATAGTGTTCATGTAGACAATTAATCAAGTGGGTAGTATTAGATATATCATTTATTGTCAAACTTTTCATTTAACACATAATATACAGCAGCTACGCGTGGAAAAATACATTCACATAGAATAATAAATGAACACTAAATAACCATTTTAGCAAACAAAAAACAAATAGGTATAATTTTATGCATGAAATGTTATGTAAATTGAATATTTGAAAAGGAACAACGCATATGTAAAAGAAGGATAGTTAAACTAGGAGTACCGGGCTAACAGTAATTACTTACTCATTTCTATTTTGATAATTTGAGAGATTAAGAGTCATTTTTTACAATGCTCCTATAAACAATGTTGTAGAACATATAATTACCTGTCAATTGTTCTGAGCAATATTGTCCTAGACGCCAGAATGAGCACACAGTACGAGAAGCACTCATCCGATTTACAATTTATTCCAAGCATGAAGACATTGTAAATCGTCCTTGCTGGAGGCCATATAAGTCTGTATCCTAAAATGAACCACAGGGGATTCATGGGCTTTTCATTGTATGCATCCGAAGATAACATCATCACTGAAACAGGGTGATTATTGGTGGATACATATCGGTACTCAATTGCTACATCCCCAAAATGTCACTATTTGATAATTCTGCCTGTTAAAGACCGGGTCAACAGTTAAGGTCTTCTCTTTAGCAAATACTTTTCCGACTGTTATATCAACAGCAGCCATGGAATACGCCGCAGTGACTTTCCTCCTGCCTTTTTTAGAGCCATGAAACCCGTTGATGGGGATTCCTTCATCTTCCTGTGCATGTTAGCAATGAAGTATTTGGCTTTTGTTCCAAGGCCGGCTTCAGGATGTTGATGGACACGGAGGGTTTCTTTCCTACACCTGAAGAGTGTCTGAGGCCCTTCCCCGCATTCATTGTAAATTGTCTCTCTTTAGGGCCTAGTCTGCTCCCAGCTATCCTTGTAGGACAATTCTGCACAAAGGATCGCTGCTACCTCAATCTTCTCTACATACTGTGTGCTCATGGTGGCGACTAGAAAGTGTTTTTCTTAGCAATCGGCAGCTAACTATGTGATCTACAAAGTTTTTATATGAAAATTGTAAAAAAAATTACTTATTACCTCTCAAAATTTGTAGAGTAGTGATGAGTAAAAAATAACAGTTAGCCCGGTATATAATGAGCAGGGGGGACAGAGGACAGTTTGAGATACGTTTCTTTTCCTAAAAGATCAAAAAAGCTACAGTCATAAAATTTACAAAAAAATGTTTAATATTATGAAAAAAAAAAAAATCATTTTGGACAACTTCTTTCAAGATATTAAATATTTCTTAGGAGTAAAAGTTATTTTTTTAGAACAAATATTTTTGTAAAAAATATTTTCAATTACATTTTCTTTTTTTTTATGTTGTAACTTAAATATATAACTAATTGTAACTATATACTATTTTTCTATCCCTTTATATATAATTTTAGTAAAATTAAATACTCACTGAGCGCGGTGAATTAGTGACGCTCAAGTCTGAAGGAGACAGTTAAGACAAGTATTGCGATTTTTGAATTAATTTATGTAATTATACTTTACATATATCATATTTTGTTATCAATAGTAGGGCCCTGAAGAAGATTTTGGAAGTAAATTTCCCCACGCTATAATTAGGGGGGAGGGTGATATATTTTATGTACTCCAGAAAAAAACAGTCCAGACAATCTCCCTCCAAAAAAATTACTTTTTCAGCCATGAATGCGTATTCATGCAATAGTTATAAAACAATTTAAGTTGATAAAGTACAGTTTCAAGGTCATAAAAAAGGTCAAAAGTCCCAAAACTGGTAAACCTATTCCACAAATTTTATTTTAACGTGTTTAAAGGGTGTTAAATTTTTAAGATGACCTGTTATTTCGATCTTTGGTTGCATTTAAACGAAAAATTATATTATAACATTAACAATGATTTTTGTGTATATATTTTTTTGCTTAAATAACTTAAATTCAATATTATAGAACTTTTGCAACTGTCTCTATCAACTGGAAAAATGAAATTAAATTGAAATTAAACCAACGTAAAAACATTTCGGATAACTTTAATTTTATTCAGCAAATTGATTGTATCTATTTTTTCATAAGTTTTGAAGATATTAACTATTTGGGCTCTTAGGGATATCAAATTTTTTAAAAAGTACAAAAAAATCTTCTATACCATTTATGCATTTATAGGTTTATAATTGTAGACGCCGTTATATGTTAAGAAAGTTTAAACTTAGACTTAATATAATATTTAGCTCAAAAACGGAAAAAAAAATTCTGCAGTACAGTCCAAAAAAAATAAAAGATATATGTAATCAATAACAATAAAATTTCAACAAGAAAAAATGTCAAAATTTATTTGACTATGTATACCTATATACTTTTTACAAATATTCATTTTTAAATTGAAAAATACTTTAAAAAAAAAATTCCTTTTATATAAAACAAATAATAAGAATTTTCACACTAATCGGGTTCAACATAACTTTTTTTTTTTTGATAAGAAATAATTATTTTAGGGTACACTAGAAGATATATTTGAAAGATTATTAATTTCATAAAAATAAATAGTTATTATCAATTACTTTATTTTGACTTATATTGACTTTTTCCTTCCAAAAATTATATATTATCAAATGCCTTGTACAAATTCGAAACGTTGATTAATATAGATAAAGATTTCTTTATTTTAATGGAAACAAACATTTTTGAAATTATTTGGAAAAAAACAACTCGTGTAATCTAAATTAACCTGTGAAGTTCAATTTTTTTTTCTTATTATTTTTGTAAGTGTAGTAAAAATTGTGATTTAATCAGGATTTTTTATAATTTTTGAACTTACTTTTTTTTTAGAAAGCCGAAGGCATATCTTTTTTTCTAGATTTTTAAATTAAATAAAATAAAAAATAAAATACATTATAGAAAAAATAGGTGATTCTCATGATGGAGATGACTTTTTAAAATTAAATTTAAAAAATATTTTTTTGTATTTATATGTATTTTATTTTTTTATGGAAATCGATTAACTTCTAATGAAAAGGTCAACTTTGGACGGAGGAATGTTTCTGTAGTGATCATCTCTCAATGTTTTTGATGACAAGTACACAAATGAATCCTACAGAGATCTTAGAAAGGTTCTGTAAAAAGTTGACAACTTCATTGGAAGGATGCAGAAACCATCAAGTGGGTAATTAATACCTTCTACTCTTTTGATAAATCCCTTAGGTGAGAAATTCCTACCATAGGTTATCTCTGTGATATGAAGGTCCGGACCAGTGGTGTGGATTTTTCAGACAAACTCAAAATTCAGGTGAGCTAATAAAACAAAACGACCTTCAGCAATACAAATGAGCTTTTCGAAGTTATGTAACAATTTCAAGAATAACATTGCCATTATGTCTTTTTTTTTACTGATCGCGTTGGATCTTAGGAAATCCAGTCAAACTTAGACATGGGACCCTGTTTTTAAATACCTGAACAGAAAGGCAATAAATTACCCTGTAAGAAAGAGCTTAAGTCTTATAAAAATTCATTTTTATAATCATTAAAAAATTGGCTAAAGTAAGGAATACTTTCTGGTACTTCACAAGTAGGGCAATTTTTTACGAAGATGAACGAATATGTAGTTTTTGTTGCACGAAGGACAAGACAAGTGATCATTTTCACTTTAAATGCAAGACACTCTGTCCAATGTATAACACCATTGGTAAACTTTTGCAGAAAAATTTTGTTTTTTTTAATAATATGGACATGGATGATTTTTTATCCTTTTAAGTATAACAAAGGCTCATCATATCTTGTACGAGAAATATGTTTCTTCGGACTAGGATACCACCAGTGTTTTATCCGTAGTGAAACTTCAACCTTCGTGTTTTAAAATTGATAGTCCTTTCACAAACAAACTCTACAATTCAGTGTTTTTTTTTTCAAGTTTTTGTTTCCTTTTATGCCTTTGATAAAGCTTTAGCGTCACTTTGTTTAAGTAGAGGTATATATATATGTTATTGATTTCCAGAATTTATATTTTCATTGTCCTATTAAATTAAATTATAGATACGCTTTATTGCCCAAGAGAAAAAAACAAAGAAATTTTGACTATTTATTTAAAGTTTTAGAGATCGATTCACACCTTTTAAGTTTTAAAATTTGACATTTATTTTCTCAACATTTATGTTTTTTTAGTTATCTTCCAAGTACAGAAATTTGGTTGTTTTTTTTTGCAAGAGTAAAATTTCTTTAAAAAATATAAATTAGGGTGACCACAAAATCACCTTCTTTGGAAAAGTAAATGGATTAGGTTGAGAAAAATGGTACTTAATTGTACAAAAAACATTTAAGAAAAGTTTGAACAGGGATATGAGTAGAATTGAGTATAACTTTTATTTAAAAATATATCCCTAATTGATGTTCATACCACAGAAAGTCAATGGAATCTATTTTTAGATAGTTTTGTTTGTTTTTGATATAAAAATTAATGGAAAAAGCTCTTGTAAAAGGGCTATGCATTAATTTATGAGCTCACCTTAATGTATCGTAATGACAATATGAGTATAAGACGTATATTCAATGTTTCTGTTTGTCTGAATACTTACATATAATGTCTATATATGTATGTAAGTATATTACATTTAGACATATCAAAACAAATACCTTGAAAAAGGTTTGATATAAGGATTATGTCATATCATATAAAAAAAAATTTTAAATAATTCATTACCACTACATAGTCGAAGAATTATAAACGTTAAAAAAAAGTCGACATTGTATTTTATAAATGAAACAAAAAAAGAAAAAATTGAAGCGAGAAAAAAAAAGAAAAGCCTTCACAAAAAAACATGATCAAAAAATAGGATTTTACAAATTAGTTAAATAATTAATTTTTAACAACAAAAAAACACTGATATGCATAGTTTACATATATCCTTCATATTCTTAAAATATCAATATTAGAACTGTAATAAATATTTATTTTAGAAAATAATATATAATTTAATGTTCTCCTAAGCTAACTTTGACGATTTTTTTACAGATAAAACCTTACAAGACAGTCATTTATCATAAGAACACTCTCTCATGAAAGTCATAAAAAAAAGAAACATCAAGAGGATTTCGTGTGAATGTCCCTGAATGTTAGATCAAGAGTAATGTAAAATGTTTTTTTTTTTACTTGTATCATTAGTAAAATCTATTCATCATTAAATTCCTTATAAATTTATTTTATGTATGAAGATATACTACAAGAGGGGGTCACCATTACAGGGGCAAATAGAAAAGACTAGAAGCAAAATATGAAGGTAGAAGAGAGGTGACAAAAAGATGGATTTGGACAGATATGAAGGGAGAAAAGAAGAGGGAAGAAACTTAAAGAAGGAATTATGTAAATAAAGTGAGAAAGAAATGGAGTTTTTATTGCTGTCAAAAGCAGACTCTTAATGGGATTGGAGGCCAAAAAATATATAATGGGAAATACTTGGTTATTTTATACGTCTATTTGCTTAATTTCAGAGCAACTTGTTAAACCATTTTGAATTCCATATGTGATAACTTAAAATAAAAAAGACTTTTAAATTATTTAAAAGATAGGATAAAATTATTATTATAATTATTTTCTTCTTTTTTTTTTGGGGAGGGAGGGGGGGAAGGGTGTTGTGGAAGGCTTCAGAAACTTTAAAGAGGGAAAGTAGATTGAGCATTCCATTAGTCCATTTTTTTTGGATATATGTTACAAATTTATTTATTATTTGAACATTTATAGAATTCTAGAAATTCATAGTTACATAACATTTGGATGCCATTTTTAAGAAATCCTCTGGAAAGTGCGCCTTAAGACTTTTATGAGAGTTTTGCCTGGATTAAACCACTATCCTAATAAATTTTAATCAAGGTTGTAGGTTTCCCATATTGAGAAAATATTCCATATTTCTCCAAAATCATTGGATTATACTTTAATGAGTTACATAAATATGCTAGTCATATTTTTTTTTTTTTTTTTTTTTTGTTATTATATTTTTTATTATTAATATCCCTACCCAAATAGCTAATTATAGTCCTACTCCTTGAAGTATATTTACTTAATTTATTATGATATTTAGCATTTATGTATATACCTAGGGAACAATGAGGCTAGGTTGTGCAGAGAGCCAATTGGCTTTCTTTTATTTCTTCAAGCTTTCTGCAAGCTACATCATTATAGTGGAATTACTACAGCTGGAGTGTACTTAATACTGAGCTATGACTCATTTTCTGAATTTACAACAGCTGTGACGTGACCGAAAGACAGAGAGGGAAAGGCATGGAGGAGACTTAGAGTATGTATAACACTTTATTTACGTAATCATACTACCTGACTGTGATTCGCCTCTGAGGATATTTATAAGTAACAAAATGTAAAAGTACTCTATAATAAAAAACAGCTTATGATAATGCACGAGATTGAGAGGGAGGAATGGGCTTAATAATAGAAATACGCATCAACTACCCAACGACGCAATCACAGTTTTGAGGCTGGGTGGGCTGGATTATGAATGGGGTCTAATTTTAATTTTTGAAAGATAATATATATGAACAAATAATCTTTTATTAGGAAATAAAAGTTGGAAGAGATTTTTTTGAAAAATTTAAACATTAATTTTCCCCAAATTTGTTGGAAGATTGCAGTACTCCCCTTTTAATAGAGCTGATGGATTTGTAAATTATAATATTCTGGTATGGATCAAACATTGAATTCAGATATTATAATTGCCTGTATAAATATTACTTTATGTGAAATTAAGAAAAAAGGAAATCTGATGAAATTACTAAGAAAAAATAACTTTTTTTTCCTTTTAGCGCTATTTTACACTCGTTCTTCACATGAACTTTTGGAAAAATTTATTAAAGTAATTAGTTTATATACTAAATTAGCATCGATAGTTTCTTTTTTAATAATAAGACACACATCAGATGAATATTGATCTATTATCATGGTCAAATATATTGTTTCTACGTTGACATTTGTCAATGGAATCATTTTCAATTTATGTCAAATAAATTTTATCAATGGGATCGTTTTAAATATGAAGAACCAGTAGGTTGTTTAAACGGGAGTCTGTATTGGTTGACCTTCAATAAGTGGTTACTTGTTCGAAGGCAAAGATAAATCTTTCACTAATTGCATTAGTATAGTTATGACAAGTATCAATTTAGTAATTTTAACATTTTCTGCCAAAAAAATTAAGATTATTGTGTTCCAACCCTCTAAAAAATGAAATTAGATCCCTAATATTTAAAGTTGATTTTTTATTTTTTTTGTGTAATATCCTAGTTTTAATACGATAGATTATAACAATATAATTTGTACTTGAGGGAGTTAAAACTCATAGACTGACAAAAGATGTTGTTCTCCTTTGATTTTTTTTTTTTAAGATGGATATAAATTTGATAAACTCGTTGATTGGTCTCTGTTAAATAAAATTGACCACGAGAATAAAAGCTTCGTTATATATTTGACGGAAACGTGTTTTATGTGAATTATGAAAATTGAAAATATCTTCTAAACTTTTTATTTAAATTGAATATAATACTAAATTTCTTTTTTGCGAGGACGTTTAGGATCAGAAATACCAATTTGAGAGCACTTTCCCAAAAGAGGTCATACATTTTACTGCATTGGGATTTCGTTATGACAGTACAAAATTCATTTGCCAATTCTTGTTCCTCCACTGCAGGAATATAAGTACCTTGCTTAATTTGTCTAAATGATATAAAAAACTTTTTCCCAGACAACAGCTAAATATAAATTCAAATGTTGGTAGTTCGAATATCACTCCTCTTATTCTATCTTTCATCTCAGTATCGTATACCTTATTTATCGGTCATATTCAAGGCTCCATCAATTTATTATCATTTAATAGAAGGATAATAAAATTGAACCTCACACCGTCCACCTGGTAGGACAAAATTGATTAAGATACTTTGAACTATTTTCCGTAGAGGCCCTGACGGTGTCTTTCTTAGCGTTTCTTTTGCGTAATTTTTTTTACGAGTTTTCATTTTTTATAAACTCTACCAAAAGTTTAAGAAAGACTCTAAATATTTTTTAACTCAAAACTCCATAATATTGTGTATACGAACACTTGCTATTATTTCACATGATTTTAGTAGCAACTCCAAAATTATGAACCGACATATATGTAGCTCTATCATAACATTGGGTGGGAGTATTTCTTTGATTTAAACCCCTATTTGCGGAAGATGTGTTTGATAATAAGTCTAATCCAATTAATTCATCATGTGCCTGTAAGGTATCATCTTTCATTCATATTGAGCAAATGACCATTTGCTCAATATTGTTAAGTTAAGTTCGATAATTTTTTTTATATGTCCATTAGATTACTTAAAATGTATATTCTTTCAATTTTGTATCAATTTTACAAATGAATATTATTCAATTCTACTACTGTTTATTAAAAATCGATGCTCTGATAAAAAATAGAAACCAATTATGTAAACTAAAAAAAACTCAGTTTCACTTAATAAAGAGTAGGCAAATATCAAGATGTTGTAATGGATCTCCAATTGATTATTGAATGCTCTAAGCAGAGAAACCAAGGTTTTTAATTTCTTATTTTCAATTATAGATAAGATTTTGATTCTACAAAAGTTTGACTTGTATTAAGTGAAATGAAAAATAAGGACTTTCACAAAATAATACAATGCAATTAAAAATATATGATCCAACATAAAACCAAACTTTGCTATCGAAGGAGACCCAGTGGTAGATTTGCAATCAGGAATGTGTTAAGGGGATCCCATAAGTTTAAGTCTCTTTTCATTGGCATTTCGAACCCTTCAAAGAAAAAATGACATTGTTTTTTTTCAGTTTATTTTTTTTTTACATACCAAAGGTTTACATATAAAGGTTTAGTTATTATTTTTGACATTCTGGTGTAGCCATTCTTTGTGGATAAGCAACTATCATAAATATTTTGTCATCAAGAGTAAAAAAAAAATTACGCCGCCCATCTCAGATCTGGTAAATTGCTGAAGTTGAGGTGGCGATGTTTATGGACATTGTGAAGTGCTCCAGGAGCCTGGTTTTCAAGGTGGCTAAGAGGAACAATCATGGAGAAGACCTCCGTAGTAAAACAAGAAGTGGATGGTACAATTTAGGACTACTTAGTTCCTGTCCAGCTAGGAGAAGAAAATCAATGAAACCCCTACAAAATTGATGAATTCCCTCGTCAACGACTTATCCGTGTCTCTTAGGACCATCAGAATTGTCTTCATATACGAGTACCCAACTCAAGTCCAACATAGTGGCTGGGTGGGACAACTTGTTTGTGGAGTTTGTTATCAATTTTTTGATGGTATTCCAGTGACGAGTAAAGGCCGCAATGAATGCTAAAGGTAGCCAAATTGAGCGACCAAGTTAAAAAAGGCCTCTTTTACAAGTTTTATTATTTGATTTTTTTTTGCTATTATTGAAGTATTTCAAAAGCATCCTATTGAGTACACATTTGCTTCTCAACCCTTTAGAGTATTTTGGGATTTTTTTCATAACTTTTCTCTAAAACATTATATTTACATAATTTCAGAGTTACCATTCAATAAATGATAGGTCTAAAATAAAGCTTTATCTAATATAATAAATTTAAAATAAAATAAAACCAATTGTGCAGTTATAACTTAAGCCATTAATTGTAGCACCAGATAATAAATATATTACTTTTTCCAGCTATTTATGTCAATAATAATTCTATATCCTATTTGGATTAACAGTTTATTCATTTGTTTATGCCTTTTTTTATTAACATTTTGGTTTTTTACATTTATTTATTAAGAATGGAGAATTTCAATCAGAAACAAGTTCAAACCTCAATTTCTTAGCTACCCTGAGATCTATGTTTATTAAAATTTGCTTATTAGCCGTAGGAGGTTATGAGTCTACGAAACTGCACAAATCAACGAAGGCAATACAGGTGTCTGATGTGTCAGCAACACCTGCAAGGAACACTCATCTGTAAAATGAAAAGGAGAAAATGTGAATCTCCAAATTATCAATTAGATTTCATTTATACCTGGTTGTTAACTCTATTATAAAGTTAATTAATGTGATAAAAAGACATCACTAATGATGTTTGAAAATTAAATTCAAAGAGCTAAGATTATATTTCACTCGGAATGAAATTTGCATGAAATAACATAATTTGAAAAATTATAAATTCTTAATTCAATTGGAGTAGATACAAATTTTAAGTTGTACCCCTTTAATATTATAAAAAACTTTCATTGTGATTAGAAAATTGTCTCTAAAGGTAAAATAAGATACAATATTCCATGATTTGGACCAAAGGAGGCTCAAACATTGATTTAAGTTCAATCTATGTAGTTCGGAGTACAAATTAATTTAATTTGAGAATTAATGGAATTATTTTGGGAAATAAATTGTAATATACATTATTTTACAATTGTCCAGATTTAAACTTCCTACTCTGTAAATATTTTTTTTAGTATTTACAATCTACTATAATAGTTTTTATTACAGTTTCGTGATTTTTTATGGTATTATATATTTTTATAGTTGTGCTCTACATTTACCTTCCAAAACATTTTGTTTTCATTTACAATGTTCAAACAATATGTACCAGAAGTTATTTATTCCCAATTTGGTACTTTGTGTATTATTATTAAAACGTCATACTTTAGTATATACTAGTATTGGGTTTCCTCTGAGACCCAAAAAAAATTAACTTATTCTTATTCAGATGTATGATTCTTAAAGACGTCATTGGAATGTAATTCCAATATACTTGTATTTTTTCTTAAAAAGTTGTTTTGTAAATTATTTATTTTTCTGCTTTATAAATTGTGAATGTTTATACTTGTTTCATAAAAACTAGAATAAGTTTTTTGGTGTTGTATGGGAATTAATTTGAATTAAAATTAATTAAGAACTCTTCTGCTCAGTATAAAACAAAAAATTAGGACCTTAATTTTTTAGAATTAATTTGATGTTGGTTTTACGTGTATGAGTATACTAATATATAGGAATGATATAGGGACACTTTTTTCACGCAATGACGAAGTAGTAGTTGTATTCTGGGTAGAACGCCGAACTTACAGTCTCACAGCTGATTCTCTAAGCATGAAGGGAACCTCCTAATATCCCTGGCTTGCAGGTTGTACAGGTGAAGTACTGAACTTTGAGACAGTTTAAACTTCCCCACCACTGTATCTCACCAATAACTGCTTTCAATATGGCAGAATATACCCCCACCCATGGGTGGTCCATACGAGCTGCAGGTCTCTGAGGTAAATTAAATTCGTCCAACACCTTCTCTGAGTATCAAAGAGTCCTTTTTATATCCAAAATACACCCTTCCACCAGGTTGTACAGGTGAAGTAATATAATGTTTTTTTTAAGACCGTCATGGCCTTAAATGCAAAATGTTACCAGAATTGTATCTTGAGCCTTAAGAACCTACATGAAAGGTTTCAGCAAAACCCATGCATTGCCTTGGCTGTAATTGAAGGACAAACATACACACACAGACATTCACATTTATTTCATATTAATTATTAATATATTGTACATTTGATAACTGTTAAATAAAGTTTTTTTCGAAATAAAGAAAAATTATATAAGATTCTGCCCAGAGCTACTAAACATATTATAGTATTTGAAATATGTACATATGCAATTACTGGGCGATTAAAAAGTAATTTAACGCATCACTATCAAATTTGGGGTTTTATAGTCTAATTTATTTTGATAAAAGTACCTAAAATATGTAAATAATATACATCAGCATTATCATATATGAGCTAGAAAGTCAAATAAAACTATATGAATATAGTTCTTATCCATTTTCTCCATTCTTTGTTGACCAATAACTAGAGTGGCATGTATGTAATGAAAAAAACAAATATAAAAATTGGCAAAGAAAAGAAGGATGTTGCGTGTCATCTCTTCTTTTCAACTATTTTATTAAACTGAGGACTTATGGGAGAGTTGGTTCCAATGTTCTTAAATACTTTAGTCACTAATGGACTATTTTCAACAATAATAACTCTCATTTTTGGCAAACAAAAATGAATATTTATTTAGACTTGACTACTTTATGTTGTTTAAAATTAAACGTGTCATTGTTTTTACTAAAGTAAATCCGAATATATTGCTTAAAGTTCTATAATTAGAAACCAAAATAATACATACATTTAAAAACAAAGCTAAAATGTTCATCTACAAATTAATTCATATTTTGTTTATTCTTAATAACAACTAAATATAATATTATATTTGTATATCCCCTGATATAAAAACATAGGGTATTCATTTCAAAAACGGAGAAAGATAGAGACTTTAGACATAAAATAAGAGTTGTTCAAAATTTCAAGTTACGTACATAAGACTATGTTTTTTTCGTATCAGACCAGATTCTTGGGCTGTGAAAGGCAAAAAAAAAATCGTAAATAAAGTAAATTTTCTTCATAAAAAAAGATCGATTCCCCGTGTTTCAAAGTTTTTTAAGGTATGAATTATCAATTCAAAAATGCACCGAAAAAATCCAAAAACGAAATTTTGTCTTAACGGAAAAAGGGAGAAAGTATATTGAATACAAATTTAAAAAAGAAATTAGGATGAGGAGTAGCAAATTTGTCTTAGTATGTATCTTCATTATGGTGAAAGGAGGAACATATTTCTAATTATTAATCTATTGACAAGTTTTACTAAATTTTGGAGTTATTTAAAGCATTAATATATTAATTAGAAAATAAACAGGTATGTCCTAGTATTTCATAAAATAAAATAAAACTAAATCTGATATAAGCTTTCTCGTTGGTGGAATCACGCCGTATATAAGTGTTTTGTGTCTTTTCTAGACTAGATTAGAAATAATACAATTATACTCAAATTATTCAATTTTTGAACTTCAATGGGATCTTATGAATTGATAAGTTTATTAATCATTTGACTATTTTTAACTTATCTTATCAATTGTTTTCCTATCTACACATTTTAAACAATTATATTATTTACTTGGAACTTTTGTAACTATTTACTACTTACTTAGGATTTACTTTTTTGACTTAACGTATAAAGTTGCAATTAAATAGTTTAGGAGTTACTCATTGATTTGAATATCTTCTCCTAAATAATTAAACGGCGAAGATTAATGAACTGTTTTTTTTGGTAAAGTAGATGAAGGAGAAGAAGTGAACTATGGCACGAAATCATTATTCGAAAAGAAATAATACTTATTAGTTCTTTGTTGAAGTAAATTGTTTCGCTTTTATAGATTTAAGAAAAGTTGTTGTTTCTCATTACAAAAAAGCAACAACAAGGAAAGTACATTTTTCATAAGATATTTCATTCTTTTCTCAATTGAGTTTTCTTTTTGAAGAATATATTCTTCAAAAATTGATAACAGCAATTTACTAGACCAATTTCCATGTTTTGAAAAGTTTATTAAAAGAGTTATGTACTATCAGATCATTTTTTACTCGTACAACCCCAAGAGAAGTAGATTTAAAGGGAATTCGTAATACTTCTTTTAGATGGCAAAAATACTAGTCAAAAACATTTCTAATGTATAGTTAGTTTAAAAAAACTGTTAGACTTAAAATTATATGAACAATACAGCATTGAATTTAGTAATTGCCTTGTCGACAGCTTTCACTAAGCCTTCTACACAATTCAAATTTTAAATAACACCAAAGCTACAATCATGATATTTTTTAAATGATTTTCAGTAAGAAATGGCGAAATAATTTCATTAATTTTCAAAAGAACTTATTCTTTCTTGCTTACAGCTATCAGATTGAATTTCAAGGCACAGAACACCACTAATACCATGTAATTAATAATATAAACGAGCTTCCATAAATTTTGAATCTTTCTTAATAGTTTCTTAAAACTATTTTAGAGCAAGATTACAAAGACTGAAAGCATAAGAAATTATAATTGTAACTTTTAAGCTTTATCAAAAGTATATATATTGAATGTCCCTAATACTTTATTCTCAACTGCAAACAGATTAAATATATAATGAAAAATAAAATGAGTCTTTCCTATTGAAATTGACAAGTTGATTTGGATGGAAAAAAAGTCAATAGTTCTTAATGTAACAAATCTTTTTCTACTTTTAGACTATTCAATCATTATATTGTAAACTTTTTGTTCACTTTGGTTAAACAAATGTTCCTTAAATATGCAATACGTACTATAAGTCGAATTATTAAGCAAGCTCATAATTTTTATAGCAAATACCCCTCTGGAGTCCCATTATACTTCATTTGAAAGTCATAGTTTTCAAATAACGAATAAAAGTTGACATACAGCAATTTTTATCTTATCCTTGATCCAAACATGATTGTATATCCATGTTATATGCAATTTACTATTTCAATTACCTTAAAAACAAATAAGATATAACTCTTTCTTGTACACTAACATTATCATATAACCCTTTATTAGGTTCTCCAATAAATTTTTAATACCGTCTCTTTTTTTCATTCATATTTCAATTATTAGATGGATTACCGATTAACCTATTTTGTTAATGTGTTACCTGTTTTCAAAATTATAAGATATAGTCCCTTAATTCTGGATTTCCAATTAGCCAGGATTATAAATTTGTCTGACAAATTCTTCTTTCACTAATTTTGTGTTTTCTTTTTTTTCTTTTTCCAAATCAAGAGCGGAGAAATGTCCAAAGAGGAGGCAATTTTAAGCATTAATATCACCAATCATTTGTTGTTCTAAATCAATCAGTTCTTGCAAGTTCGACCAATTAAAAAAGGAGAGTTTAGTTTCCTTAAGTATCGAAATGACTCTGCGTACAAGATCAACTATTTACGAGAAACTTTTCAAGCCTACGTCTTTCTTCAACAGTACAAAATGTGACATATCTAAATTCGAAAATTTAGATATGAGAAATATCGATAACAGATGAATAAAAATAATGAAATTAATTATAAATGTTCCGTACAGTAATTCGTTATAAGATTTATTAATAATAAAAATGGAAAATAAATGTCAGATAAATTTGCCTAAAAACTTAATACTGTCGTCACAAACTATATATTCTAATTTAATCCCCTGCCATCTTGAAGGCGTATGTTCTGAAGCGTATTATACTTTTTTTAAATACATTCAAATTAAGTTCAAGGTTCTAAACAACAATAAAACACTCGCATAATTATTATTTAACAGTCGTTTGAGAGAGTTGATTTGAGTGTTAGAAGAAGAAGACATATAAAAGCTTGTTCTGTTGAAGCGTCTTAATCAATCCAAATCGGAGTAATTGAGCCAAAAACAAAAAGTGTAAAAGTGTTTCGTGTACAATTATTTTTTGGAGAAAAACTCAAATTATGAGTTACAGAGATGGGAATACCACGAAAAAAGTATTGTAGAGTTAACCGTACAATAATCAAGTATACTATGTTTCAGCTATCTTTCATTATTTTCTTCGTTTTTCTTTTTTCAATCCTTGCTAGGAGTGAACGAAATAAAAATAATACAATGAAACTCCAATTGGGCAATTTTGGAATTAATGACTACAATAGGATCTTATGAATTGATCAAGGCAATCCAGGTGTTATTTTTCATTTATTAGTCATTTCACTATCTCAATTTCTTAATTTTCTCCATTATTTTCCTTTCTACACATCCTAAAACAATTATATAGTTGTTCTTCCTATTGGTAAATGAAGCCCAAGGAAGGATATTCAAATTGACAGATGTTCAATTAAGGAAACAGTGAAAATATTGGGAATTATATCTTATACAAAAGATTATTCAAACCGGACATTCCTAAAAAAGTATGTGTGTTCTTCCATTTACCAATGGAGAAGTTTCAATCTTCAAAAAAGGGGTGACCTCAATAATTTTCTAATGTAGTATATAGTAGTTATTCGCTGGGTCGCTGAGAGGGCAATTGAAGAAGAAGATTCCTTGCTTAATAAGTTATTTCATGGGATCTATTTATCCTCCATCGAACAACCTAGATCTCTTGTGGGAGGAGGATTGTCTCTGCTCTCAAG
This sequence comes from Lepeophtheirus salmonis, assembly GCF_016086655.4. Lineage (NCBI taxonomy): Eukaryota > Metazoa > Arthropoda > Copepoda > Siphonostomatoida > Caligidae > Lepeophtheirus > Lepeophtheirus salmonis. The sequence goes on from NC_052132.2 coordinate 28,358,039, forward strand.
CATATTGCCCAAAATCTATCAAAAAGTGCTAATTGACCTTTCAAGACGTCCAGAGACTGAGTGGCGAGCTACTCCTTCCTCACACCCGGTGTACAAATGGGTTATGCTGATAACATATTTTATAAATGATCAATTGGAAGAATTATCTTAAGCCGTAGCACATAGGATTATTTGGAAAGGAACGCCGTCATTTTCATCCACCTCCACCAATTATGTGGTGCCACAGAACTGTAAAAAAAGTTTTATTTTAAAACCCCATGGAACCAAAACAATTGGTTTGGTTACCCTTATTGAGGGGTATTATCTCCTTTCACTATTTGAGCAACGACTCCATGTTCAACTGTGGGAATTTTTTTATCAGTAAAGAGAGCCGCGGCCAATCATATGATGCCCATTCCATGGCATTTGAGAATGTATTTTGCATTACATTATAAGAAGAAATATGACAAAATCTTCCACAAGTTCTTGAAAATATTGCACTGGTCCATATCGTGAAAGAAGAGAATCATGGGTTCAATTTCCAAAGTAAAATACGGAAAGTAATTTAATTCGCAATTTCAAATATCTTCAGGATGTTGATTCTTCACTAATTGTATACTAATAATCTCCTGTGAGGTGCACCAAGCACGGAGGCGATATCCGCACAACATTTATATTTTGGAAATATTTCATGGATTTTGGAGATTCTTCTTTTAAAACTCTGTCTGCTGAGTCTGATGAGCAAACAAAAATAAAATCATATGGTAAATCTTAGGATTGCCAAAATATCGAGGTTTAAACTTTTTCCGAAAATGAAATTCCCACCATGTATGTTATTTAGTTAATTGAAAAAAAGGCTACGTGACAGTAACTCATCCTAAAAAAAAACCTTTACATTGTAATCTTTTTAACAAACAAAAGCTATAAGCGTATACGAACAAAAACTTATGAGAAACTGGGAAAAAGTTTGAGATTAAAAAATTCAATATAAAAACTGAGAGGGTAACTTAATTAAATTATGATTGAAGAATTATTGTTCTGACAGTTAAAATTTTTTATTGTTTAATCATTTTTATAGAGAGGAAAATTTTGATATAGCGTATTATTTGAGGGATTGACCTTTCGTTACTTCCCTTCCAAACCTAATGCAGGTACATCTTTGGAGTGTTAGACCATCTAAATATAAAAATGAAACTATATGTATAAAACTTTATATCTCCATGGTAATAATTGCATTTCATCCTCTACTTACCTTTTTTGGAAACTACAGGTTCCCATAACCAGAAATTGAAAAAAATACAATTTGAAGATCGTTCTTATTTAATTTCTTACAAAAGTTGACATTATTATTCTTAAAGAGAGAGCAATAAGTATGAAATAATCACAAGGGCGTAAAAGACAAAGAGTAACTCTGATGACTTGTTGTGGACTAATAAGTAAAAGGCCTGGTCGGATTAAGGGTAGAATTGAGGGTCGACATTGCTGTAATTCTTGCCTATATTATTACTACATACGAGGATGGATTTGTTTTGATTTATTTCATATAATACCTGCTCGCAGCTAGTTTAATGAAACGTCATGGTAGCAGAGATGTTCTTCTCTCTAACATTCTTCAAATTGTGAGGGTGATCACCTTGATTTTTGGCTTCTATTTTTTTTCTTTTTTGACATACAAGTCACATTCATTTTTACTTCCATATGAAAATTGTAAGTTATCAAAAAAGGGGGAGCCCCCACCCTGTTTCATGGCCCCTGCTGATGTCAATAATTTAATTAATTTTTGAGACTATCGTTTGTAGTCAGATATTGGCTGGACTGTGATTTTAATTCCTATATGATGATGAAAGCCTCACATTGTAAATTATACCAATACGCTAGAATTGAATAAATTTTAAAAAAGTAAGAATTTTTTCCTTTAGCAATATATTATTCGATTTTATATTAATTTTGGTTTGATTTTTAAAGATTGTTTTATATTCTTTATTCAACAAACTTCACATTAACACAGATTACAAAGGATACATATTTAGGAGGATACAAGAAACAAAAGGAGAAACATAATATATTATGAACGGTATCATCTGCAGATTGTAGTCATCCTCTCAATACTGCACTACCGCAACAATAATCATTTGATAAAATAATTTAGATGTAAGGGATTAAAACAAGTTTATAAATGTTTTATGTATATTCAAAATAATTGATTTTTATTTTTTCTTCAGAATATTAATGAAATACCGGTAGTTGCATAAATGCGCAGACTATTTGTGGCAAATAATTAAATGTGTAATAAAATTCGTATGACGTATTTTTTTTGAGAATTATATAATAAATAAATTATTCTTGTATAAAATTTCCTTTAATTACTGAATATAACCGCCATCAGCTACTATGACACCCTCCAACCGCCCGCGGAAGGCCTTGCACAAATTGATGATGTAATGGTCTTCCATGTGCTGCCCATTGATCATTGATGCTGGCCTTCAATGAGTCCAAATTAGGGTGGCAGGTAGCACATGCCTTCTTCTGAATTTGCCACCATACACTGTAATCAAGGGGAATCAAATCAGGTGATTGAGGTGGCCAAATGTTTTAGTTCCAAAATGGCATGTTGGCAGCGAGCCAATCCTGAGTCATTCTAAAGGTATGTGCAGGTACCCCATCCTGCTGGAAAATAAAGAGGCCCCATTAGAGATATTGAGGGCCTAGGGAAGGACCTTGTCCTTAAAAATCTCCAAGTAGACAGACCTATCAGCGTGGAGGAGAGTGGCAACCATATGACGTTTGTCCTCGTCATTCATCGTAAACGACTTTGTTTGATGCGAGTAGGAAAAACAAAAAAAAACCCAAAAGATTTACTGAGTTAATTGTGCAGGAATTTTGTATTCCCGGTCACGAAACCTCGAGATATATGTAAGTATTCAAAAATTAGTCTGCGTATTTATGCAACTACCGGTATATATTCACGATACCTAACTAGCTTATTTCATTGTATTTTTAATAAATATTAAAAACTTAATTGACCAAAAATCAATCAAAATCAAACTTTTTCTATAGGGAAATTATTTTTAAATTAAACGTAAGGTATATTCATTAACTTTTGCTAGGATAAAAAGCACTTGAAGAAGAAAAAAGATTTTTGCATTTAATTAAGTTCTATCATTTTACTTGATTTTTTAGTAATTATATGCAATGATTATCAATTGTAATGAAGTTAAAGTCATAAATAATTCATTTTTCAAATGCTGAATATCTATATCAATTAATCACTCATTTAGATTTTCATCAGTATAGTTCTTTCATATCAAAATATGCAACAGAATCGTAGTTATACCTTTTATACTTGATTTTAAAAAAAGCCTTTAAAGGCCAAACCTGTAAAAGTTGAAAGTCCTAATGGCCATTGTCGTTTTCTACGGCTTAAATAACAATAATAATTGTGGGGTTCAGCCTGCAGGCATTCCAAGACCTTCTTTTTGTTGCATTGTGTAATATTTATGTATTCCAAAGTAGAAGATTATATATCAAAACATCAAGATTTTATAGGAATTTGAGGAAAAACTGTGTTTTACCAATGGACATTTTTACTATTATCCCGCACTCAAACTTTCCTTTCTTTAAACGCTATTATCCCTATTCTTATTAAAGATATTTACTTAAAATGTTGTATAGATTTTATTGAAGTGAACTACATTTGTAAAAGAGACTTAAATCCAATTGATAAATTGTGAAGGTTTTATCCTTAATTTAATTTTAGCCAAGATAACAAAACAGTGGGAGATAAAGACAATATTATAATGAATAATTAATATACATTTATATGAATAATCGTTAATATACCAGGGGATCCATTGAAATCTGAACACTTACTAATTCAATAACTAATGATGGTTGAGTGATTGAAATCAATTCATATTTTGATATATGAAATTAATTACAAATTAAAGTAAACCTTCATAATATAAGTTAAGAAAATTACACTTAAACAGATCGACAAATTTCTGTTCGCACTATAAGCTGTTAGATGCCTCCAGGAAGTCAATGATACAGAAAATACCAAAGCAATAAAATAAACCATTGTATAACATTATTTCCAATTTTTAAAAAAATCAAATTTTTAGATTGAAATATTGTTTTGCTTGTATTTTTATTATTTTAGTTTCGGACAACATTTTCCTCTTCAAAGGAGGTCCAGTTTCTTCAGAACGAGACAAAGCTGACATCAGAGACTTGTTGAGGATCTCTGTTATGTTGTACTGGCCGTCACAGTTTAATGTCATGGCATCAAGTGAAGATCTGACACTGCCTGGTGGCTGATAACGGCACAAACCTGAATTTTTCGAGGAAATTTCACAGTTGGAATGGGTTCCACATCTCCTTTATCTCTTACCCAACCCCGATCCTTTTGAAGATTTGGGACATGAAATAGCTCAAATGGACTTTTATAACTGAAGAGGATACATTTCCAGTCATCCGCAGTCCAGTGTTTCCACTCACGACAGAATTGAAGCCGGGACTTCCTTTAGTTTTCTGAAAGTTAGGGGTGCAGACGAGTTTTGTATGGCAAACGATTCAAATAGTGCCTCAGGTAGTTGTGGACTGATGATTTTGATATTGGATATCCCTTTGCAGTAAATCTTGCTGCAAGTTTCCTTGTGGATTATCTCTTTTTGGTCAATAATTTTGGAATCACCAGTTTGAGAACTTTACTATTTTTTTCTTTCTCCCTCGACCCTGCTGATTTGCAAGGGTTTGTCCATCCATCCTTTTCTTACACCAACTGTCAATGGTCCTGAGAGGAATCCATAACCTTTGAGCAACGTCTCTCTGACTTGATCCACCCTCTATTATGCCAACAGCCTAGGCCATGGCCTCCAAAGAGTGCTCTCTCTCCATTTTGGAAATTAAATTTCAATTAACATCCTGTTGTCTTTTTTGGGCCCTTTTGTACTGATGTATGATGCAATCATGGAAAGTTACTGCATCAGAAAAATTCAATATTGCCCAATGATTGTATCAGCCAATTTTTTTTTAACCTTAAAACGGTATTTCTAACACCAATATCAACTGTATACGAATATACTAATACTTTAACATCAGCCTATCCCAAAGCAAGCTGAACATCATTGAATCTCTCTTGGTTTAATATTTTATTTCTTGGTGAGGACTTGTGGAACTTAGAATTAAAAATATTCCTGCGAGCAGTTGGGATACCACCTAATAGAACGCCTCCACATAGGTCCAAAAGCAAAGTTACCAAATCAGTTGACAATTTCTGGCTGAGAGTGACCAGCACTTGGAACTTGATTCTCCCAATAGTTTTCCCGTTACTTGGTCCAAATGATCCCCTAAATTACAGGAATAGGTTATCAAATCAGGACGAACCATTGAAATCTTATGTACTTATCACTTTTGGACAACTTAGACAAAGGCAAACACCAACTCTCACTGACGATAATTTCCTGATGAGAAGTCACGTCTAGAAGATTTGGTAGAGCTTTCATAGATAAACTAAGCTGTTATGAACCACACATTCCTGGTCACTTGGCCTTTGGAAATGTTCCCAGCATATCGGTTTAAATAGTAATAGCCAAGAATCCAACGCATAACAATCCCAGAGATTTGTTTAAAAACAGCTACTTAATAGTCACGATGATCTAAATGACTCTATTATTAATCATGTAAAGCGTAGTTTAAATAAACCTTTTATAAACATGAATCAAAATATGTTTCGATACCGAATGCCTAAGGGATCTTTGCTTTACAATTTCCAAACTAACGTGTGTAATTTCAAAGTGAATAAGTCCTCATAGATCTTCGTGGGTTCCCAAAAGTTATCAGAGCTACAATGTAGCTACGATGTTTGAAGATAGGGTAAGCGAGGCTACGGAGTAACACTGAATGAGATTAACTTGCTTATCTTGAAGTCAACAGGAGCTAACGAAGACATGAAGATAGAAACACTTATTTGGAGAATTCTTTTTATTTTATCTAAAATATATGTTGCTGAGTCCAGTTAAGCAGTTCAGTAATACCGGATTGGATTGGATGGAAATGCGTGCACTCCTCTGTTAACTTGTGCGACTAATGTACAGAATTAGTCAAGTTAGTGTAATTTAACTTGAGTTATAAAATTTAATTCGTTAAGTTGATTAACTTTTAACTTCCCTAGTTGATTATTTAAACAGCATTATTTTCACTAAAAATTAATTAGTCTACATTATATTTATCAAAATTTACATTTAACTGAATTAGTTAATTTTTAAACTGTACTATCTTAACTTCAACTTACTTGATTAAGTTAAAGTTTAAGTAAAAATCCACAAACATGTCGTTGAATGTATTTAATTTCCCTTGATTGTTTTTTGCTTAAAAACTGAAGATGTTTTCATGAATATGCATTTTTTTTTTCTTGATTGTTCATTGGAAGTGGAGAAAATCCCAGGCAGACAGACCGCTTGAATAATCTTTATTATATAGCCTTGATAAATCTTGGATTTGACTTGAACTTAAATAGTTATTTTTAGCATCAAAATGAACATTAACTTAACCAAGTTTCGTTACGTTAATTTAACTTAAATAACTCAAAAGTTAATTCACTTAAACTTAACTAGTTAAAAGAAATTAACTTAAACTTAACTATTTAAAAAAATTAACTTTGACTTAAGTAGTTAATTTTTATAGAAAGCGAAAGTATTTTAACTCAACAAGTTATTAAAAGATAAAATAATAATTAAATTCAACTTAACTAGTTAAAAAAATAAGTTAACTTGCCCATCTCTGGTCCCAAATGATTTCAAATTCTTGCTTTGATTCATAGAAAATATCAAAAAAGTTTTTTATTATAAGCAGTACCTAAACATGTGGATTTAAGAGGAAATATGATCAAATATATATATTTAAAATCAAGTCCTTTTTTACAATATTCACCTCAGTGTACGTTCTGTATATTGCCGTATTTCGGAAATTTTTAAAGGAACTATGTCCGTTTTTTCTAAACATATTTGTTATAGGAACTTTAGGAGCTTTGTACTAACCTAAATATTTTTTTAATCGTGATCAGATTTTGTAGTTCCAACTTTTTTAACAAAATAAACATTTTGAGACATTGGGAGAACTACTTTTTGGAAAAAGTTAATCAAAATCCACTCAAATCCACATCAGAGTAGTTATTGTCGATGGAGAATTTGTGTACCTATAACTCCTCCTACCTAATCTAATAAAACATTATGACTGCAATGTTGCTTTCATTTTAATCATTTTTAAAATTATCAGGGTTAACATATCGTATTTTGTTTCATTTTTTTTACATACCAGCAGACTTAGAATTTACAAATCAAATAATACTTTTAGTCACGACTTTAAATTAATTTCACATTCTACAAACTTCCATTGTCTCACTTAATGCAAGGGTTTTCTCTTCTTGTTTAATCTATTACGAATTTTAATTTATATACCAATTTTTTCTCGTACCCACCAGAAAAAAATATATTGACCTTAAATTTAACCAAATTGTAAAATATATCATAAAAAATCGTTTATTGTCCTTAAAACAAGTAAACCATAATACTTCTTTTTTCCAATATTAATTGATTTTCTGTACATTAATTTTATATATATATATATTCTAAAAATCACATAGGAACTTCATCTCAAAATAATATTATTTAATTAATATAATCACGATGAAAATCATTTGTTATACAAGGTTCAAATAAAAAAATAAATATGTGTAAATGAAAAAAGATAATAACATCTAAAGGAAAATCTTCTAAATAAGAAAATTAAAAACAAAACTATAGGACAATTACATTTCAATTCAAATCGTACCTCTCTAGCACTTTGTGGGATCTTACGAGGAGTCTGTCCAGACCAATAGGTATGCAAGAGTTCTCACTAGTTAATACGTAAAGAATAAATAAAACTTTAATGGTTAAGTACTCTATTTTAAAGTGAAATCTTTGTGTAGGTGGATCCCCAAACGTTATTGCCGAATTGTAATATTCCTGCAAAATCTCAGCGGTAATATACACGAAGTGAACAATTTTTGGGTTATCCCAAACAAATGTCTTGAAGTCTCTAGACTGGACCTAAAGAATGTGCAGTCTCTCTCTAAATCTTCAACTATTGATTTATTCTTAAAAATTGTTGAAGTAGCCATTCTGTAGCGGAACCACTTTTCTATTGAGTCCATGAAAGGTTGGAAAATATTTTTTAAGCCCATCTTCCGACGGCTTACAGCCTAATCGAAGGAAATTTATCTAAAAAATCCACAACAATTTTCTAATTGCTCAAAGTCCCCAATTGATTCCCATGAATTGCTAATTTGCTTCCAGTAAGCATTTACCATACTTGAAGGCTAAAAGATCTCTGCAGGACCCATAACAAATATTTCATTGAATGGAACGTATTTCTTATTAAATTCTCTTTCAAGCATTTTTCCCAGAAATCCAAACAACTACGGAGTGAAGTTAAAAGATTTCCATACAGTTTCTATATTTTTTATATTTATGACCCACGATGAAATTAGAGCATACTGGCCGTTCTTTTAAAGATAAGCACGCTATGAACACCGAATAAATTATCCCTGGATGATCTGCATTTTGTCTTTAATTTTCTTTGAATAAGGAGTATACCAACAAGTAAGTGGACTACTCTGGATATTACGACTGTACTCCATATTTTTAACCTATCTAAATAATTTATATGTTGCCTATCAAACAACAACGTAGTACTAGAGATAGATTCTAGGACTGACTCTCTTTGCGTCAGTGTTGATGCCGATCGCTCCATCCTCTTTTGTTATTGAGACTCCAAGAAGAGTTGATATACTGATTTATCGGGAAAGCCCTATACATTACAGATCCTATTTACAACTTTTACACAAGTTTGGACGACTTATTAAACTGATATAAAGCTTATAGCTACTTATCTATAGAATTATCTTCAATCAAGATTAATGAGATATTTTAAGAATTTACTACAAAAAATAATATAAAAGGATTTCCAATTTTGATGATTATAATCTTTCTAAAAAAAAAGTAATGTAAACTAACATTATATATGCTGTCTAGAAAAAATCATGAATATCTTTTATATGGGATCTAAATAAAAACACGTAAAATCACAACTTTTAACACTTTAGATACCACTTTTACAGATCATTAATACAAATTATTATTGTATGTTAAATATAATGTAAAAAACTGTAGGTTATATATTAAATATTAAAGTAAAAATACGCTTTGTTCTGTGTTAGAAATAAGGAAAATGAAAGAATAATATATGAGATATATAAAAAGTACAAATCTACATTGATTTTTAAAGATGGGAAATTTTCATTGTTTTCCTATAAATAATTAATTTTATTTTTATTGTATGAAGTATCTACTTATTGTTATATATATCACCATTGTTTTATTTACTTTTATTTATATGACGTAGGGAGTAGATCAACAACCAATGAATAGTTTGGCCATAATGTTCAAATGTAGATATCAGGGAGTCTCAACCTTTTTTTTGCGTGGCCAGGCAAATTTTAGCCTATTTTTGTGAACTAGTTGAAAGGTCTCGTTCGAGAACGAAATTGTTATCGAAGTGTTGGTTATGAACACTTCATCCTGACGGCTCTACCAAACCTTGTTTAAGAAAGGTACTGCAAAGCTTACAGACGTGGTGCTCATAGCAAGACCATTGGAAACCTCCATTAGCCTCGCTAAGGAAATGGAAGCGAGGGAATCTGTCATGGCGTCCAGGTATATGGGGCCAAAAGGTCAGCGTTGTTCCGATAGGAGGTGGTCGTCTTCCAAGGCTGGTCCAAAGGTCGATGGATGGAAATGTAATCAATGGAACTTTTAGCAATACTGTACATATAATTATATATGTATCTATTTTAGTATTATGTAAATTAGGCTGGATCGAATGCCCCATATTTTCAATTGTATTTCCATGCTATTCTCTCAAAATGTGAGACTTGATCATGAAAACATATATGCAAAAACTAATCGAAATTGGAGGTGATCCTAGGTGCCCCGCGAATCCCTCATTTTTTCGGTTTTTCGTAAAAAATATTAATATATCTTACCAAAGATATTTTTAAAAAAAATAATGCTATAACAACAAAGATACAAACGTTTTATACCTTAGTTTATTCATTATACAAAAATTTAGACGTTTTCCTAAAAAGAAAAATCATATATTTTTTTAAACAAGAGTTAACTAATTTATACTTGTTAATAACTAAATTTGAAAAAGTAAAAATCTATAATATTATCTAAGACAAATACTTTATATTTACTTTGCATTGCAATAAAATGTTGATGGCTTTCTTAAATTTCGAATTATTTTCCTATAATGTTCCACCACCTGTAAAACATTTTGATATTGTTTTTCTTTTTTGGGGAAGATGGAAAAAAAATTGTGGCTAGCTTCACAGCTATTTCTACTGAATCATACATTACAGTGATGCTTTCAACGTTTTTTTTAGATATCCGGAAATCTTTATTCCTTTACCATATTTCTATAATCTCTTCAATGAAACACATATTTAAATCTTAGTCATTTGTGATAAACCAAAAGTCCTTGCTCACTAAATCAGCTAATGTTACTTTGACTTTATCTCCAGAAAAAAGGTTTTCCATTGCCAGACTCATATCGATGAATTGGAGAATGAAGAAATATGTTGCGTTGATTTTGAGATAGCCCAGTTGTCAGCTGATGTAATTAGAAAAAGAAGAACGCATGGTATTTAAAAAGAGAAAAGAAGAGGCATTCCTGATCATAAGATATTAAATTTATATTTATGTGGCTTTAGTTAATTAATAGAAATGTATATATTATTATTATCTCATTACTTATTGTAAGTATGATATATTTATTTACATAACTTAGGATTAATAATTTAAGTTTATATTAGCAATAATCTTGTTGAAATATATGACGTATTCAAGTGGATTTTATCTTGATTATTGAATATTATGTTAAGCTTAAATAGTGGGGTGAAGTGTATTGTCAATGTGCTTAAAAAGGAGCCACACTCATTAAGTGCCAATTCACAAATTGGAAGGAAGTCATACGATATGAGTCAGTGGCTATCACTTTTTTCAAATGCACATTAGGGTGACAATTATTATTATTTTGTTTTTTGAAGGGGCTTAGATGAAAAAAATATTTTCTTTATATACAAAAAACATTTAATAAAAGTTTAAGCAGTTTTGAAAAATATTAAGAAGTAGCTGAACGGCCTTAAATTTTTGAAAGTTTATATTTTAAAGAAGAAACTGAGAACTTTCTTAAATACTCTCCATATACTTCAAATTAAAGTTTTTTTTTGTGAAAACAATAATTTGAGCTTACTAAATTTACAATAAAATATATTTAGTAATTATTTCAACAAAAATAATATTTGTATATTCAAAATAACGTCAATTGAAGTTGTTTTTAATTTAGGTCATGCCCCCTTTTTTTTTATTTAGCATATTGTAAAAAACTGTTTAATTGATAAACATGAAAATTTGCAATCACGTTTAAATTAAATTAAAGTGAGCGAAAAAATTTAAATTTTGTAATAGCGATGGCCTTAGTGACTTCTTGATAACCTTTTCACAGAAGGTGACCATTTTAACTCAATTTTAAAGCATAAAACTTACAATAAAAATTTAAGTAATATGGTACCTACAAAAAAAATATTTTTTAGATACATTTTTATTCTTTTTTTCTTGATGGTATATCAAATAAATGAACAACTACATACTTACTATATGTATTCTGTTTAAATTTTTTCATTCTTTATGTAAATTCATTTTCAACCCAGTATATTTATATATATCTATAATATTATAGACATAAATAATCTCTTACTTTAAGTTTTACATAAATGGTAATGACTTTTGGTAAGTATTTTCTTACTGGTGTTGGGGAAGATCCTTCAATGGTCTTCCACGACTTGTAGAAGACATTTAAGTTATAACTTGTCATTTGTTATTAACCCACTATATTCGATGATGAGCGCCACTCTAATTTCAACAAGATCATTGCATATGTGAAGCAACTCAACTTTTTCGAATCCCTCCATTTAGTATTTCTTACTATTGCAAAGTGCTGGATCAACTTATAAAAACTATCAAGGAGTTTTAAAAATTCCTGATTTTTTTTTTTTTTTTTTTGACTTCTTCGAGACAAAGTATTAAATATTTTTGTCTATAAAATAATTGCTTTAGTTTTTTGTTCTCCTGTGCTTAACTGCGATAGAGCTACTATTTTTTCTTTTTGTAGTTCAACTTTCTCGATCATCGAAGAAAGTGAGTGGAACGAGTTCTTCCGACAAATAAAATAAATGTTTAGAAAATTTGCAAGAGGTGGATTTGTAAATATGTCTATTAATTGAAGAATATTCAATTACTTGTTCTTCCCTTGGATTAAACTTGAATTCTAATCTCAATATCCAAATATTGAGACTATATATCATTTTTGAAAGCCAACAGACACGGTAGATTGCACCAGGTGACATGAACTTAACTCCACACTCAGAGGCATCCTCAAGGAATAACATGAATAATTTTAATAATTATCTATTTTCGTCTCTTTCATATCTTTTTTAAGATTATCTCTTGCAAACTCCATTGTAGAATCCCTGTTACCTTCCAAAAGACTGGCTGCATCTCCATCTGCAGTTTCAGGTTTATAGTTAGTTTTGTTGATTCCTTTTGCTTAAATATTTTGAACTAAGGAACATTTGGTGACGATTTCGCACTCATATAAGACTCTTAATTTTTCAAGTAGAACACAAGTTCCATTATTGTTGCTGGTATTTGAAATTACCGGGTAAAAACCAATTGCTTTTCTTTTAATAAATATGTATGTACTCTTTGTTTAATTTCAAACTCACTCATAATATATTTGATAAATCATAAAGAAAAAAAGAACAGAAATGCATTCAAATTGTATTTATTTTTTTGTAGGTAGCATCTTAACATAGGATAACTTAGATTTTTATTTCTAATGTTATGTTTTGAAAGTGAATTAAATAGTTAATTTATATAAAAAGGTCCCTAAGGCCATGGTAATTAAAAATTCAAATTTTTCCTTTCAATTTTATATGATTTAAGCCTAACTACCAATTTTCATATTTACCAGTTTAATAGTTGCGTTACAATATGCTAAATAAATAAAAAAAGGGTCATGAGCTACATTTAAATCAATCTCAATTGACGTTATTTTGAACATAAAAATATTATTTTTGTTCAAATAATTATTAAACATATTTTATTGTTTACAAAAATGGTTTAATCTGAAGTATATGGACCGTATTTAAGAAGATACTCCCTTTTTTCTTTAAAAATCTCAATTTTGAAAACTTTAAGGCCATTGAGCAGCTACTTCTAGATATTTTTCAAAACTGTTCAAACTTTTCTTCATTTATTTTTTTTGTACCATTGGATGTATTTATTATTTTTTAAACTAAGCTATTTACTTTTCCAAAAAAGGGGATTTTATTGTCACTCTAATGTACATAGTTTGTGTCATTTATCAACTAAAGTTACGGATCATATTTCAAGAAAAAAAAGAAAAGAGTTTATCCTTGTGAAAGACCTGAAATCGATTTTGGAAGAAGGTTGAAATATTTTATATCCCGCCGGAAATGTTTTAAGAGGATCGCAAGTGTCAGAAATGATGAGATTGTCGATCCGCTTTTCCAAACATGCGAAGTCTTCCTAGGCAACGATATTCTAAAGGCTAACCCATTGGTGCTAGAGGAAAATGAAGAGTTTACGCTCTCTGCCATTGAGTTGCTGTTGTTGCCGAAATACAATGTGTAAAGCAGACTGACATATTTGCCATGAAACAGTCTCATGGTGAGTCAATAAAAGCATTTGCAACTAAAGTGCATTGTAGAGCAATCACTTGTGATTTCCTGATGAAATGTAAATGTGAAAGAGAAAACGACTTTAAAGATGAAATATTGAGGATCGTACTGTATCGGTTGTTTTATCCAGTTTCAAGAAACAAAAGTCGTATCAAAGTCAGGGACAAGTTTTACATTTAGAAAAATGTCCAAAGTTTGGGAATATTTCATTTCAAATAATTAACTGAGGGTTTCAAGGGATTTAATAAGAAAACTATTAGGAATTAATAAACTGTTGGAGAAAATCAAGGAATCAATCCAAATAAGAGATATTTGGAAAATCCCAGGATCAAAGAAAAAAATTCAGAAGCCCCAGCGTTCTTTATTTTTGCTTCTAGTCTGTCAAAACCCCATTTAGTATTTTAAACAATAATTCATAGAAGAAAACTACACCTGAAGAGCAGCCTAAAGGGAATGTAAAGCTACTTACTAATAAGTTAGGTTACCAGTCAATTGGGTACAAATACCCACAGATGCGTCCTATGATTGTTCAATTATGTCTTTGTGATCCTAGTGAGTTTTCAAAGAGCTTAGTTTTATATCAATTATTTTTGTACAAGATGAATAATGTCCAATACCTTAGTACTCCCAGAATCTCGATACATATATAAATAGTTATTTGAGATGTTTACGGTTATATGAGATGTTATAGGACAGTTTTTATTTGACAAGATTTCTACAGAATAGATGAACCGAATTTTTGATCAATCCCCAGTCCTTTCAGGGGTGTTTACCCATCCAAGAGACTGAAATATCCTGTGTATATTTTAAGTTTTACTCCACTTTCTATGTGAAAAATATTATATTATATGTATTTTTTTTAGTTATATCTTTTTAGTTTTATACTTATAAACAAATTTTGAGGTTAATTAACGAGGTTTAAATAATGTTTTTAGTACGTTCTTATAATATATATATAAATATATATACCAGAACGATTAATAAAAAAAATAAACCGGAAGGGAATGTAAAATGTGTTATATTGTAAAAAAACTTTTCTTGTTTGCTAAAAAATTTATTAATTTATGAATAGTCGATTATCTACAGTCTACAAAAAGTAATATTCCTCACAGAAAATACTATTAATATTTTTTTTTTTACTAAGATATTTAATTTACATAATGAAATCTAATTTAAGTAAAATATTCTGTAAAGCATTAAAATTAATACTAACTATGGTCACTTATTTTTTTCCAACTCCACTTAAAACTACCATACTCCTCGAAAGAAAACTACTAAGGACTTTGATTAAATCAGTATTATATACGTCTTTGCTAGTCTAATTTATCATCAACTTGCGTTTCATTTAATACATGTTGTCTTCTGCAACGAGTAGTTTTGCTCTGATTAAAGTAGATAAGAAAAAATATATTTCGCAATTGTGTCTACTTGTATCACTCTTGATGTACTGAACACGAACCATTCCTCTTAATAGTCGATTTGACCAAAACCAGTGGTATTCCACTAGTTTTCTTCCTACTAACGATTTTCCATATCTGTAAAAATATAAAGACGTTGATCAATTTATCTGCATCCTAAAGTACATGGTTTCTTCATGTGTCTTTATATACATATATTTAACCAGTATCTCATTCTCATCAAAACTGTCCATGATTGATTGATATTGAACTTTCAATCGAATTCTCCATCCCTTGAATTATTGTCTTTTTATTGGTCCTTACTATGTATGTAACGGACTGTATTTTTGATCAACCCTTCGTTTACGAATTTCTCAGGGTGACTTGAAACCAACAACTACTATTTTTGGTTATTGTATCATATGAAACATCTAAACGTTTTTATTATTAAAATATCCATTTAAATTTTATGGTGAACCAATTAAAGCACATCCTTTAGGTCTTGAAAGGAAGTGACGAAGGAATAAACTAATAATGGCCTACCAATCCTAACCAATTACGTTTAAAATTTTCCTACACCCTACACCAATATAAATAGTGATTAGTGATTAATTAAATGATCTTATTTAATAAATTGAATGTCGAATGTGTATATTGGAGTGTCTCTTTTTCAGGGATTTTTTTTTTACTACTATCATTTCTTCAAATTGTTTATATTAAAGACTGTAATTAAGTTTACATTGCTAATAAAAAATATTAAAATGTAAGGTCTATGTGATAGGCAAAGCAGAGGGAAATAAAGACAAGTCCTATTCCGTATCAAGAAAGGATATATATGTACATAAGAATTACTCCATATTATATCCTTAATTCTACTAATAGATTATCAGTCTGTCATTCTGTCATACATAATCTCACACGTTTGGATACAATTTAAAGCTAGATGTTCTCTCCTTGAGAAGGAATAAGGAAAGCTTTAGAAAGTAAAAAACAGAGTTTACTTTGCCAACATCAATGAAAAAAAAAATCTTACAAGTTGAAAAAGTTCGGATTTGAAAACCTGGTTATTTCAAAATAATAATATTTAAATTTCATTTTTTTTATCTAACCTAAGAAATTAATTAATTATTTATCCTCATATTGAGACAAAAATGAACGTAACTTCCTTTATAACAGAAAGAATTTACTTGAATGTTGATACACTTCTTTATAAAAATATTTTTTAGGTCACAATAAAAAGAGTACATATGTTATTGAGTAAAAATTCATAACATAAGGGCTTTTCCAATGATACATTTTTGAGAGAAAAACACGCTTTCGTATATGCTGAAAAAATTTATAATATACGTGCAGCTTATTAAGGGAGAGTATACATATTATATCAGTAATAAAAAATAATTTCTCTCTCTTCAAACTGTCGTCCTTTGATAAAAAGTGTGTTCAAATCTCTTTTTACCATATTTAGTTCTACTTTTTTGCAAACAATTTATAAAACGGATGATCAGAAGTTTATCAACTCGCAACGGTTAACATCTCAAAACTTTAATTCCTGATTTCTTGCAACTTAATTTGAAATAACATAAGAATAAGATACTCTCTCTCGAAGGCACTTCATTTGTATTACCAACGTAAGTTATTAAAAATATTTAACTCCAATTTTCTATAGTAATTGTTTGATTTAGTACCAGGAATCAATTATTTGAAAAGTTGTCAAACCAAAGAAAAATATTTTATTTAAAAAAAATTTAAACGTTATTTTAACCAACGTAAATATTAGGGTTAAGTTTAGATAATAAAATTCATTATTAAAATACTAAACTATTTTGGTCTTTGATACATCCCACAAATAAAATTGTTGTTTAAAAGTAGAAATGGTATAAAATTAAGATTTAAATTTATGTCGACGGTTTGAGAACTTTGAAAAACTCTTTGTGATTAAACCGGGTAAAAAATTGTTCTCGGACCAAATTTGTGGCTCAACACTAGTAAATGAGTATATATGATCCTTAATTACTAGGCAGAATCTAAGCAATAAACATACAGATATAAAATATATTGATGCCAACAAATATAAGTGTATTATTGTATTATTTATATTTTTAAATCAAATTTATGTACAAGTGAAATTATATATATTATATTATGTCATTCAGAGACGGATTTAATTTACAAAAAAATATATAGTGAAGAGAAGGGCTATAGAAAAGATTGTATTAAAAATTAATACTTTAAACAATCAAAGTGTCCGAAAATATATTATTTAACATAAAATCAATTATAAGTCATGAATAGAAGATATTAGTCTATCATTTTTTTTTTATTTTTTTTTCTGATATGTGTTTCTAAGTTTTTTTAAGAATATTTCTCATCATTTTATTTTGTTATTGGACAATAACATACACTAAACTATATATTGCTTATATAATTATATATTAATCATTCATTACAGTTTTAAAAAGTCATTAAGTAAAAATGTTTTTACTTTGATACATGTGATTAAAATTTGACAGCTCTTTCATATATATATATATTTCATTATAAATAGTAAAGATACTTGCACTGTTTTGGAAATTTTTTTTAGGAAATGTATGATATTGACAGCTAACACCAACAATCGTAAAAATTACATTATTATGTATTCTTATTGAACGACTTAGCTTAGTGTAAAACGTGCAGGGTAATAAAATTATGTTGAACTCAAAGCGCGTGGGTTGGATTCACGGTTTCTCCTAGAAAAGGACACATACATTTTCTATTTGGACTTCAAATACAATTTCTCGATTAGATGAAGTAATTGTAATGATGTAATGTTTACTTTTACTTAGTCGTTGCAACTAGATCTGACCACTTTTAGGATCATTTAAAATAAAAATAATTGTCTTTGACTTATTTTACTAAGTTAATATCTATCCTTAAATGATTTCTACTTAACATTTAGTTTCATGAATAAGATTTTCGTAATATTTGCGCTGTTTTCTTGACTAGATTTTATCTTTTACAAATGTGATGATTTATTTTTCAATAATAAATGAAACGAAATATACCTCAACTTCCTATTATATCTTCTATAAGCATAGGTTTTTGTATTAAATTTGATTTTCCTTGATTTTGAGGGTGGCTGTGTTGTTCGTTGTATATGCTCCATGGGTGTGAATAGAAAACAAGAAAAACTTTTTTATCACTATATTCAATAATAACACTGTCCAACAAAATCACACTTTTTTTAAAGCCCTAGAACAGCATATGCTCAACTTAGTAGAGTTGGATCCCCTTATTCCAAATATGGCATAACTTTTTCCTTACTTGCCTCATTACTTTCACAAGCAGGTTATACATTTTTTTCTATTTTAGGGTCGTAGCTTCTGTAAGCGCTTGATGTTGAAGATAAAGATAAATTATGTGAATATATTTTAAGCCTAATGTTAAAAAATTATTAAATTATTATTTTCAAAATCTCATTATCTTGCTTACAACTCAAGTTATGATTGTTTAAAGTTGAAAATAGGTGTTTTTCATTGAGAAGCTCATAGCTTCAAGAAGAATATATTCAAAAAGTATAAAAGTATTGCATTTGATAGCTGAAAGTATGAACTTTAATTCAAAAAAGAGATTCCCCAAAAACGCTCTATATTATTGCCAATTTGAGATAAGGCCAAATTCATTTTTGAATTGATGTCATAAGAAAAGTCCATAAATTTAGACTGCCCTAAGAGAAAAAAGGAAAGAGAGGGAGAGAAACTAAGCGTTAAAACTTTGAAATGAAACTTCTCTTGGCTCTCCAGATTAGAATCCTAAATTCTGGATTGGTGTTCACCAATGAAGAAGCCTGTATGTGCAGCATGGAACTCCTTGCAAATTGTCCCTGGGTACTAGGATTTTATTTGTGAGGGTCTGCTCTAGACTCCATTGAAAGTACGTCTCTTGAAATCCCTCACTCACTACGGGTATTTTGTCTATGGAGCTTAAAATAAGGATACATGAACAGTGGAAATCAAACTAGTGAATTTTAGAATCAATCTTAATTACAAATCTGTTTTCTATGTTTAATCTTAGATCTTTGTTAATAGTTGGAGGTGTACTGCGGAAATTATAATCAAATGACAATAAAAATAAAAAGACTTAACATCTGCATAGAATACTACTTTATGGAAATGATAAAGAGTTAAGTTTGAATTTATTATTAGAACTATAAAACTTGGTTATTTAAGCCCCCTAAATGGCTGAGGTTAGCATGACGCTGACGTCACGTGAAAACACTCGATTCATTTACTGCGTATAAGTTTTATAGTGAAATTTGTTTAAGTCTGAAGAAATTCAATTAAATGAATATAAATATTTGTATAATATAATTTAGATGACTAGGATTTTCATCTGTATTTTTGACTGAGAATATTTAGCCCCCAATAATAATCCACCAAAATTGTGTTTTAGCACTTTCTTGATATTTTTCCCCAAATAATGAATATCTTGGTGAAACCTCTCGCTTTGCTCATCTCTAATTTCTCCAAAATATTCCGGTAAGAAATTTAAGTGAGAATCTAGGAAAGTTATTCTTAGACTCAAGTTTCAAACCCAAAGCCTTGTAAGATGCTATAAGATCTTTAACAAGTTCTTTGTAATTGTGGGCCTTTTCATTTCCTAAGAACTGCTGACATACTTTCGTTAATGAGAGCCATGATCCACACTCTCAGATTGAGAGTTCTTTGTTTTTGTTTTTTTAAATTCACTACTCGACGTTAGTTTTTTTATCTGAGGTCCAACAAAAATTCCTTCTTTTATTTTTGCATTGCTAATTTTAGGAAACTTTTCTTTCAGATATGAAAATCCTTTTCCATTCTTGTTTAAAACTTATACAAAAAAAATCATTAAACCCAATTTAATATGAATTGGAGGAAGAAATTTCTTTTTTGGATCAACGAGAGAACTTTTATTAAATTTTTCTTCCCTGGAGTAAAAACTCTTTTATACCACTTTTTATTACTTTAAAGGTTGTTTTATCCTAGTTATCCCATTCACACACATAAAAAAACAGCAACATTTATTATAGTCGAATGCATACCAAACAAAAGTGCCATAACTTTTACATCTCCAAAGATTGACGATTTATTTTCAATGTAGTGTTTTTAACTTTGACTCATACTTTCATGGGTTTCTTTCATACCCACTGCATAATTTTATAATCAAGGCGAATTTCCTTCATTACGGAATTACAATAAACAATTCCCTCTTCTGGCGAGATTTGTAAGTCCGAATCTCGTTTCCTTTAAAACCTTATTTTAGTCTCTTTTTGCAGAAGGTTCCGTCCCTTTAATATTGAAGCTAAAATTTTTGAAGACAGTTTTGTCAGATGTAAATCTCGAACGAGATCATTTAACTCTTCCTGGCCCAATAAATGAGGTTTACTTGAACAGTTTGATGGGACTTCCGTATATTCATCTTCTATGTCCTCTCTCGGATTGTCAATTATTTCAATTTGATTCGGAGAAACAGGTATTAGATATCTTTCATTGTGAGGAAGTGGTCTAAATTCCAATTTCATATTTAGATATCTTAGAGTGTGTTTTGTATGTTTTTTAAACCTGCTACTTTTGTCTTTCCAAAATAACAGTCCGTGCTTTGGTTTACTGGCTCTCTTCATGCAATATGTAAGGCAAAATACAGATGACAAGAACCATTATTCATCCACATAGTGAGATTTTTGACTCAGGATATACAACATACATGAGGAGCCCAGCTTTTATTCTGATGCCCAACTTTAAAACCAAATTAATATTCGTAACATGTTTTGATTAATGATGTGAAACGTTGTTTCTTGACATGGACCGTCAATTCACCACAAATAAAAACAAAAATTGTCCGGATTGTTTAAGCAGTTTCATTGCATGTTGAGTGTGTACTTTACAGAAATTATATCAACTTCTTTTTTACCGGCAAATAAGCCAAGTGTCATTTTTGAAATTTTGTATTTATTACAATTTAAAAATGGCAGCATTTAGTTTTAGGCTTATACATAAAGCGAATATTTAATATATATTTTGACCATAATATAAGGTGTTTTGGTATTTTTCTCAGCAAGCTATAATATTATAAGGATAAAAGTTTCTAAAAATAGAAGTAAATTTGTGTACAAATGTTGATATGACATGTTCCTCCATTACAAGGTTCATATCATAATCTTATGATTATATAAATGTATCGCTCAGTACAAATTTAAGTGGATGTCAAAGTTACTTATCAATTTATAATTCATTAACATTGGTAATCTGAAAGGATCTAGGGATCGTATTTGATATTTTTTAAACTCTTGTGTATTCGAATATTTATTTATAAGTACTTTTTCTAAGACAAACATAATATCTTATTCTATAAACCACTTCAGAATTAAGGAATATAAAGTTAAATAATTTAGATCATAGCAACTTTCACTAATACCTGGACCTAGATGCTAACTAGGATATATATTTAGAACAATTGAATTCACACCTTCTGAATAAAGAAGCAATGAAAATTATTGCCAAGAAATTCAGAATAGCAAAATATTGACAGGATAAACTCTCAAGGAAAGGCGATTGACACAATTTCATATATTAAGTATAACAATCACAATGTTGATGAAATTGATAAAAAATATCAAATTAATCTATATTCGAAAGCTATATTAAATAAATATACTATAAAAACAAAAATATATTGACTTATTACATTATGCTGATTTATGAAAAATAAGATTTTCTAGGCACTTTGGAAAAGACACTCAAATCTAGATTGATTTATTCAGTTTGATAAATGAAGCATATATTAATTGCAAATTATATAAAATATCTTTATTTTCGTTTAAAAGGCTTCATACTAATTACAATTTATAGAAATATACACATTAGGGTATACTAAGCATATTTCAAATTCAATGGCTTGAACTTACACCATTATCAAATTTGTCATAGGTAAACATATGTTCATCAAGATTTAAAACTATGATAAGTGATATTGCATCCCGATAATCAAAGTCATTTAAGCAAATCATAGAATGAAAATTCAATACAAAATTAACTTTTCTTCAGGAATAACATCATCTAGACATTTAGTATGTCTGGATTTCATAGAACATATACAAAACACAATTCTAATTCAGTGGCATGAAACATTCCACCGTTACCATTTTCATTGAGTAAAAATATAGTATTTGATTCATCAATATCTGAGACTCGGGTGATGCATCAAGATATATAAAGTCTATTAAGGAAATCATAGAATTAATATTCTAATGAATAATTAACTTTTTATTCTGTACTATGATCATTCCTCATCTATACATCCATATATTATGACTTGATTACATGCATACTTATTTTAAGCTCCATTGAAAACCTGATGACTCATTGCAGACCCGTAGTAAGTAAGGAATTCCAAAAAATCAGACATTAAAGGGAGTCCTTGGAGCAAATCCTCACAAAAAAAAAATCCCTTCCTAGTAGTTAATGGCAATTCAGCGGGGATTTTTTTCTTCTTTTGCACAGGATTCCTCATCACATATACACTCTTCTCTATTGATGAAACCCCAACCAGAATTCAGGATCCTAATCTCAAGAGCTAAGAGAGATTTCATTTCAAAGCTTTAGCGCTTTTTTTTTTTTTTTTTTTTCTCTCTCTCTTCCAACTAGGGCAGTCTAAAGTTAAGGACTTTGCTTATGAGATCAATTCAAAAATGAGTTTTGTCCTTAAAATATTCTCGTAGCCTTATCTCAAATCGGCAACTCTATATAGCGTTTTTGAGTCAATTTAAATTAAAGTTCAGACTTCCAGCTATCAAATGAGATACTTTTAAAAATTTTGAATACATTTGTCTTGAAACTATGAGCCTTTAAAAAAAACATCTATTTTCAACAGTAAGCAATCATAGCTCGAGTTATAAGTATGATACAGACATTTTAAAAATAGAATTTAAGAATTTTTCAACATTGGGCTTTAAAATATATTCATATAATTTATATTTATCTTTGACACCAAGCACTTACAAAAGCTTTGAACCTTCAAAATAGAAAAAAATATATGACTTTTTTGTGAAGGCCATGAAAAGCCATAAGCAGAGGAAAAAATAAGGCCATATTTGGAATTAGGGGATCAAACTCAATTAAACTGAGCATATACTGTTCTTGTACCATTTTTGCTGTTGGACAATGTATTCAAAAAATTTATGTTATATATTATTGCTTGTAGGTAATTCTTTGAAAAATAAGAATTAAATTAATTGAACGTTTAAGATTAGGTGATAAAATAAAATTTGAAGTAAAGACATATTTAACAAGAGAAAATGTTATGCAAGTTCCAGTAATTATCAGATAAATGCACAATTTAGTAAATTAAAGTTTTGTCGAGTTCGAGTAATGTTCTATTATTAAGCTACTATATACTGTAGTGCTTTTTATTTAAAAATACGTTCAAATTTTAGTGTTGTAACATACAGATATTTTTTAAATGGTCGCTAAATCGGATTTTGACCCTTTACATATTTACGACTATGTGTCAAAACACTGGAATTGAAGAATAAAATGTATACAAAATGAATATGTTACAGTATATAGTTGTAAAAATATGACCTTATACTAGTGCGGAACTTTTTTTAGTTGTAGACTCGAACAGTGTTTTTTTTTATTATCCAAAGATACAATTATTATAAATTGAATTTTCGAAGAGGGAACATCTTTGAATAAAGTAGATGAGGGTATTTCCAATATATTTCAAAAAACGAAATATATTTATTGTTGAGAGATATTTAAAAATTACATGCAGACCTTCAACTACAAAAAATAATTCTAAAATCGGCCAACTGGTTAGCGAGATATGGCCACTTTTGAAATCTCAACCACTGAGTGGCGCTTACAAATTGAAAAATATTAATCACTGATTTTAGAGGTCATATTTATGATTGAAGTTGGTTTTTGGTGTCAAATTATATATTTTTGGGGGTGAAAAGTTTGAATTTGAGGGTATAATCATTGTTAAACTATGGAAAGCAAGGTTTTTCAATGTGTTAATGTTAAATTAACATTAAATTTGCATGATTGAATTAAATTTGAAGTGAATGGAATTACCCTTGAACCACTTCATAACGGAGAAGAACATGGGATACTGGTTAGGGGGTTATATTATAAGTCCTTGTTGGACGTGTACTAGACATAAATGACTATAATGTCGATCCCTAATTCTATATCTTTGCTTAATACAGAGTAGAATTGTGCATGACAAATAAACGGCTATATACCAAAACATTTTTCAAGTTGTCAGGGTGAGTTGTTATGGGTTTCCTATTTTAATAGACAGTTGTGTTATATTTTTTTAAAGTATAGAAATAAAGCCAAATAATTGTTTTGCTGATATTTTGCTCCCAAAATTTTTAAGGTAGATAGTGATTATGTCGAAAATTACCCAGTACTCTCCTAAATATTATTAAAATGTATTTACGGGGAAATAAAGAGTTGCTCTAATTCGGATTTTATTTTATTTAGCACATCTAAAGAATTTCAAAAATAATACTATCATTCTTTTTTTTAATAAATAGTTTAAAAGTATAAGTTGACAAATATGAAACTACATTTTTCTTCAAATTTAATTATCGAGATAAACATTAAAGTTGATAATTTAAAAAATTAAATAAATACAGAAAGTCCCTGCAAAATGCACTTTAAAACCCCGCAAATTTCACATAACGCAGTTTTTAAAATTATTCTGACTCCCCGTACAGTGCTGTATATTCGCCTCATTTTGGAAGTTTTTTGTATGAAAATAAACTATTAAAAACTACTTCATATGGAGGTAAACAATAATTTTTGTATTCGTTATCCTTATTTATTCATAAAACATTATTTTATGATTTTTTTATAGGGGAGAGTTTCCCATAAATATTTGATTTGATACCTAGAACTTTGGTTAACTTATTATACAAACAAAAAAGCTTGCTGAATAAACATAGGTTATTTTTGAAATGATTGGATTAAAAATCAAGTAAATATTAAAGGTGTACAGGTATATCAGAGTCTGCCTTTTGTGAAGTTTCATTGGTTTTTTTTTTTTTTCTTAAATATTATTTATTCTCAACCAAAAAAGGAGAGCATAATTATTATCAATAAATAAGGAAATAAGTTCATATAAATATTTTACAAATTCCTTCATATTTTCAGTAGGAGGAATTTCTAGACGTGTATACAAATTAAGGAAATTTAAGTTATTAAAATGGTAGTTTCATTCTTCTTTTTTTTTCTCCTTGTTTCCCCTTTCCTTTTTTCCACTATAAAAGTATTTACTACCAATTATAATCACTATTATGATTTATATATTTATGTATTCTCTTGACCTTAAAAAATCAAATATGTGCATTTTCAATCTTAATCAAATCTTTAATTTGTTAAATCATTATATATTATAAAGATATAGAATAAGTTTTTATAGATGCATGCAATTCCACTTAAATGCTACTGATGAAAATGAGTGCACAGGTAAAGCAAATTCCTGAATATATATATATACTAAATATTATACTCGAGTTTTTGCAATATACAAGTATTTGTTTGGTTTATAGGATGTACTAATTAAGTGGAATCTAATGTATCTCTATAAACTTATTGTATATGCTTATGATAAATTAAAAATTAACATATAAAATTTGAGTGTAATAAAAAATGAACATGTTGGATTTTTGTAGTTAAAAATATTGCCCTCGTGACCTTATAGGTAAAAACTCATTTTCTTGGCTTATAAAATAAAATAAAACAAAATTATTATTTAAAAAAACATTTTAAACCCTAGTCTATTAATGTTCAAAACAGCAAAAGTTTAATAAATGTTAAAATGCACAGTGCTTTTACAAGTAATTTTATAAGTCAAGTACATCGCGTTTCGTATCAATATGTGACAAATTTAGTATCATTATATATAATGAGAAATTTCTTTTAATATAAGAGTTTTTTTATTCATGTAGAGCATGCAACAACATCGGGACACACGTGTCACAAGCTATTTTCTTTCTTTTAGCTTTTTAATTCATGTATTAATATAAAGATATTTTGAACATAAAATAAGGAGAATATCAAAATTTAAATGTTAATTCTTATACATTTTGCATCAGCAAGTCGTTTCATTTTTGATATAAATCGACTATATAAAGAAAAACATTTGAATGTTTCATATTTTATGTTACTATAGTAATAACAAGAAGAAATACAGCTATTCATTTAGAAAAAATAAATCTTTTTTTGGGAAATATACTTTTCAAAAAAGAAAAAAAAAGATTAGATGTTATGTTTCACATATGTATAAGACAAAAAGTTATAACTATACGTAGTATTTTTAGGGGGGTATATAGTCCAAAATGTTTATTTTTGTAAAAAATGAATAACTTTGAAGAATGAGTCATATTGATCATTGTTATAAAAATGTTTACAGCTTTTGTGTCAGGAGTATTTTTCTTATATAATTATACCTTCCAAAATATAAACAATTATTGCAGTGGGCGACTCTAAATGTCTACTCTCCATGAACCCCCATATTCCATAGTCCAGTAGCGAACAATCTGGCGATAAGGGGGGTCGCAAGTTTTGAGACCAGAAATGGGGGAGGTTTTCCTTTCATAAAGCTTGAGTTTTTGAAAGCTAAAAAGGATCGCGCCGCTGTTATTAAGCCTCCTGAAGTTAAGGACAAGCTTAAAAGAGCAATTCACAATGTCTGCAACCTCCTTTACTAAGTTTTGGGTGCGGAAAAGCTTTGCAATCTGTAGGCTTTTTTAACTACATTTTCGTTATTTATTGACGTATTGGAACGAATAATATAGCGTATGAAAGCTGACAAATATTAACTCAATTTATTTTTATAAACCAACATAAATTTCAAATAATACCGACTCTTTGAAGCTCAATTGGCAATGTACGATTTACTTACATAAACTGTACACATACTGCACAATATTTCATCGACATATTGGAGTTCATTCTAGACTTTGTATTATAATGTGTGGGATAAAATAACTAGACTGAGAGTTTTATATATTTTTTAAAACCTCTTTTTGATTTAAGTAACTTTTTTTGGATCCCATATGTCCACTTGCATATACAAAGTTATCATTGTTTTATTGTGATGATCAATTTTGGGTACTTTAAGTGCAAAATAGACCATTTTCCAATTCCTAGTTATTCAGATAGCCAACATAAATTTGAATTTTTATTTTAATTGCAGTACTATCATATATATTTATTTATGCTCTACATATTACCTATGTCAATCCAGCAAATGAATATTTTGATATCATTGAATATAAATGTTATCTTGATGATAATTTATTTTCCAAAGAGGAGAGTTAAACTTTGAAGAATACTAGATTGTGAGTAAGTGAATAAATAAACATAACCTAGTACTAAAGAAATATTTTTTAATTATAGTATGAATGAGCAACAGTCGTTTGAATATACCCAAATATTTATAGACTTGTATAAATATTTCTATATATATATCTGCTAATATAATCTAAAAAAGAAAATAATTATGTGTCTTAAGGAGATAAAAAAACCTCCTTCATAAATCTTCATGGCCTCGTTATAAAAAGGCATTTCTTCCCGTCTTACCTTTATGACATTATTATTAGTTAATGCAGCTGTGGCCGTGGAAGGTATGTAAAATAAACAAAATACCGATCCGTAGTACGTTTAGCCGAACACATGCTGCAAGTAAATGTATGTAAATCCGCAATCTATCATATGTAGTTAATAATCCCTCTATATTTTAAGAAGAAGAAAAGGTTCAAGTTTTATGTTATTTACATTATACATGCTTGCTTTCTATAAAACGAATGAGTGGGTGTAGTCTAAACATGTTCCTTTTAGTAGAGATTGAAGAAATTTAAAGGTTGAACCATGTTGATTAAAGCTTAAAGATTGTGCACAGTTTTTGAAGTTTCAGAATTTCAAATTTGTAGAAAAAAAATTGTATTTAAAAAAAAAATCAATATTAGTCAAATTATAGCAATTTATTTTGAATGATTATTGATTTCAATTAAAGTTATTGAAGTTTTCAGTGGTAAACTGTTAACTAAGGCAACTAAAACATATCGTAAATTATCCCGTAGCCTGGAAGTTGGAAGTAACTTATGTATCTAAAGAAAAACGTGAAAAATGTTATTTTTGCTGTATGATGAAAACTACTGGGAATGTCCTCTTAAATATGATATAAAGGGACTGTCTTTCGGTTTTGACAACCCTTTTAGGTACAAGCTCCCAAGAAATAACCTGTTTCAACTTTTTTAGTGCATCAGACAGTCAAAAGGTTAATGTTGTTGTTATAAAAATACTCTATATTTTGTATGCCCTATGGTCAAGCAAGGAGAAATGATATTGAGTAGTTTCAAACTTTATAAAAATCTATATGTGAGTGTTTTAAAATATTTTTATAGTACTTTTTTATTTGACCTTAATTATGACATAGAGATGACGTGTTGTATATTACTTGTTTCTGTCTTTATCTTATTCGTAAAAATTACTAAACATATGAATACGATATTTAGGTCAAAAATAATATATTAATTTGTAGAAGAAAAAACCCGTAAAAAAACTCTAGATATATATAATAAATCATTAATTTTAATGAATAAGCAATGTTTCAAAGGTTTCCATTTGTTTTATAAACTGATTTTTTATTGTAAAAAAGAGGACAAATAAAATATCGCTGTACCGCGTATAGCAATCAGTTTTTGTCTTATACATATGTGAAATTAATGTCTCAAAGGATATAATGAATACAAATATGGACTTTTCAATAGTATAAACACTTTTTAAAAACAGATTAGATCTTATATTATACATAAAAGACAAATGCTTAAAAACTATTGAAATATTGTCGGAGTGAAAGATTATTTGCTCATCAAGGCTTTTAAAAATAAGTTTTATAATTTCAAATGTAGCCAGGATTACTAACCCGGAGGAAGTATTGTTTTTGAGTGAAGCCATTGAGGCATACTACCAAACACCAAGATCGGAAGATTATCAAGGGAATTCGCAAAAAGTATATTAAAAAAGTAATTAAGTCAATTAATATTGGTGTAACAGTAAATAACTGCTGATCGGACAAAAAATCACAAATGTTCAAACTCCCACCTATTCGTAAAAAAAGGAGATTAATTCTTCCAAAAAAGGTTTTTTGTTAAAATCATAAATAAAAACTTGAAATTGAATAAAACTATTGAAAAATAATCCAAACAACGTAAAAAAAGGTATCAAAACTTTGATTAATGGAATTAAAATAATTTCAATCAAATAAAATTATTTTAAGACAACAAAAAAGAAGGCAAGATTAGAAAATTAGAAATTCACCTTCAACTTGCAACAAATTAAGCTGATACAAAATATTGTGTCTGAATATGGAATCTCTATTTTAAAGAATATATACATTGCCTTGTACAAATGAGTAAATTTTCACAGCAAATAGAAAAGCCAGTATCAGTTTATGAAAAAAATAGTTGTTTTTTCTTTTACATTCTGACAAGTCATATTTTATTCGACTTTAGTTATTAATAATCAACATGACGTATAATTGTTTAAAATTGTAAGTCTTTACTAGGAAAGGAAAAAGACGCACTCAGGATATATGTATTTTACAACAAACAATTATTGATGAGCGTAAACACTACCATTAAGAGGATAATTTTAAAATCTAACAAGAAATAAAGCAGGATGAGTTGACTATCCCTAAAAAAGCGACATCACTATATTTTTCATTTATTTTTGCTAATCTTGTTTTTTTCTTCAACTGTATACATAAATAGTTTATAAACAGTTTTATATTAAATAAACAAATATGTATTGTTTATGAGACATTAATGAGCCTTTTAGTTTAAAGTTTTTTCCCAAATATATACTTGAAAGACCATATTGACATCTAGAAACTTATAAAATAAAATAAAAGGTTTCAAACAACAAAATAACTTAATCGAAAAAAAAAACAATAAATAAAAATACATTCATAAATACATCTTCGACACTTTTTTAACAGTCAGCTATGAATTTGAAATGACTTAAGGCATTAGAAACAGGTATCTAAGAACATTACACAAAACTCTCTCCTCCGATACATTTTTAAAGACAATGCACCGTACCTTGTGGCAGCGTATATATATATTTTTTGTAAAACTTCATAGGAGAAAATAAAATAGATACGACATTGATGTGTATCAAACTTGTCCTAGAAACGGGTAGCGGGTTTTTATGGTAATTTGAAGAGGACTTTTTATTTTCAATGCTGTTGTCATTATTGTTTAATTTTTGAAGAGAGATCATCTAAGTATAAAGTAATAACTATTACGTGTGTTCATGCAAAACGGAGATAAAAATGAGGATTTGCTCCAGAGTTATATGTAAGTATAAGTCTTTGTAGAACTCCAAGATGAAGAATTGAAGATTAACATCGAAGTAACTCCAGCCTATATGTCTTTGTTATATACAGAATGGAATTAATGAATATTTCCGTCCTCTCACGGCTGCTTGCAGCTCATCTAATATAACGAAATGAAAGCTAAGCTACTCTCCTCTCATACATGATTCAAATTGTCATGGTGAATACGTTAATATTCTGTTTCTTTTATTTTTACATACCAGCGGGACAATAATTTCGCATCCCTACCAATACAGCACATTCAGTGACAAATTGACAGTATTGCCTTAAACGAGATGTATTATTATTTATGACTCAGCAGAAAAAAACACTTTTTGCAGGTAATAAAAGAATTTGGCAGCCTAAAGCAGATATCACGGTGAGATAAATAAATGATTGTTACATCTAACTTTCATCAAATTTGGAGCAAAGTAGATCAGTAGACAACAGACTCCGGAAAAATTATTATTTTGAGCTCAATGTGCATAGCTTTGATTCACATTCACTCCTAAAGAAGTAAACCATATATCAAATATATGCACATCAAAGACTGTTCTTAGTTTAGATGAAGTAATTATAATACTATAATATTTGCTTATACTTAATTGCTGCAACTCAATCTCACCAATGATAGGATCATTTTAAATTCAAAATATTCCATTCAATTTGTTCAAGTGGAAAATATAACTTTTAAATCAAGTTTGAGGTGGTTCTTTCTTTTATGGTTTTGGCTTTTTTTATAAAAAAATCCTTTTGATAAAGAAAAAGTATATTAGTCAATAAAAAACATAAAGATTGTCACCTAACAGTTATGACGACAACCATAACAAAGAAGCACTTAATATGTTTTCTCTCTATAAAAAAACTCACCACGATTTAAAATCTATAAATATTTCTATAAAGACGACTTATGAAAATATCATAGCATTATATAAAAATCTTTTTTTTTTTTTTCAATATCTATAAAAGCACTCATAAATATTTCTATTCTAAGTCAATGTTCCTTCTCTTGATGAATTATTATTTTTAAATATTATTTAAATTGACTTTTCGGATAGAATACACATTTTGAAATATATTTGTTTCTTTAAAGTTTAATGAAAAAGAATATCTAGTATAGATGGTAGAAAGTCCATATCTTGCAACTTTATACAGTTACAGTTATATACTCTTTGAAACTCGAGAACGTAATCAAAAAAATTACATGGAGTAATGGCAAGAAAAAGATAATACATCCAGGATTTGTGAAGGTGGAGATAGGAGAGCTCTAATAGAAAGCCTCCGATGACTGAATCTTGACTTGAAAAAAACAAATATACGACCGAAGATTAAAATTTCCACACTTTCTATTACATTTCTATTTACATGAAAAACACGTTAATTTATTTTCTATATAATATTCTTGTTATACAACGATATTAATTTTTATGAAACCTATTTCAAAAATACTAAGAAGAAAAGCTTATAACCAGTGGAAAAATTTAATGATGGAAGAAAATATGATAGAGAATAGAATCAATTTTATTCAAGCCTGGTACCTTATGTATGGAGTCCAAGTAAAGTTTGGAGACATTAACTTTGACCTCAAATCAAGTCTTCAAAATACAGACACAAGTCTAACCACCCAGCTCTGGTGGTTTCTAGAAAACTTTAATTTAAATAAATTAAATTCCGTATTATTTAAAGATGTGGCTGAAGAATTCAAATAAATGTGGGGCCTAAAAATGATTAGTTAAATAGAAGATGATGAATACTAATTGAGATTTTTCTTTTAAGTATAAATATTTGATATTTTTTTGATTTTCATATTTCAAAATAAAATAAAATATATTAGCTAATATTATTGATTAACACGACGAATCTTTTTTAAATATTATTTCAAAACTAATAACATGGTATAATTCTAAATAAACAATGAAAAAATACATTTTACATATCTTGGTAACTTAATATAATAATAATGTGGGGGCTAGCACGAAAAGTTATTTTCAATTTTGGGATAGGTGACCACAACAATAAATAGTGCAAAAAATT
Source organism: Lepeophtheirus salmonis (assembly GCF_016086655.4). NCBI lineage: Eukaryota > Metazoa > Arthropoda > Copepoda > Siphonostomatoida > Caligidae > Lepeophtheirus > Lepeophtheirus salmonis. The sequence goes on from NC_052132.2 coordinate 28,390,721, forward strand.
TAAATCAAAGTTTCAGTGAGAAAGTATATAAAGTTCATTTTTGATTATTATTTTTTTCCTTTCATAAGATTTTTCCATAAAGAAAATAGCAAAATATATTTTTTTTTTGTCACAATGTCCCTGAACTCTACCACTAATAAAAAAATGCACAAAATGAATAAGCTATTCTAAAATTGCATAAATATTAACAATGTGTAGAAAAAAGCTCATAATAAAGTACTTTTTACAATTTGTAATAACCAATACCTGGACTTCGTTTCTCGCTTTTTACTTTGTATAAATAGGTTTTTCTAATACAATATCTATGCATTGCACATAAAAAGTATTTTCCTTCTAGAAAAACTACGTATGTTCAACATAATTGCAAAAATGTATTGTCAATAAACATAAATTTGGAAAGGTTATAACTTTATTTTGATAAATACATATTTTTTAGAAACAAAATTTACTCTACTGAGTAACTCCGTTTGAGTGTGATCGTGTGAGGTATAAAGTTCTATTCTTTATTATTAGAGCGGAGTTTGTCTGTTTGGCAACCCCTAATAACTCCAAAAATAAGGTAATTTAATAACTAACATAGACTGTCAAGGAAAAATTTGTTACACAAGATATTATAAAGATATTTCCATCTATGGAGTATATAAACGATTTAAGGAAAGTAACAGAGAGTTTATAAATGATTAGGGTATTATCTACATCAACAACCAATACTGATTGTTATGGAATATACACGATTTAAAATGAAATGATGATGTATGGACAGACCACGACATAAGTATGACTTCAAAATAGCAATGGATATGAAACATTGAAGTATGATGCTTCGATATATTTATAAAGCTTTCCAATTTATTCATTTATTATATAAAAATAACTTTTTATTTTCCTATAGAATCGTAATTAAGTTACTGTGTAATCGATCTTTTTTTTTTTATTCAATAATATTGTTTTATCCTGAGATACAAGTTGAAAAAAATAACACTATTCACAAAATCTTCATATCTTTGTCTTTCGATTGAGATAGTGTGTTTCTAATTGCCTTTTTTTCCCCAAAACATAAAATGACCTAAGTAAGGGAATTTTTTTGCTTTAGTAGTCTACTAAGTATATATATTTAGAAATTACATTTTTTTTTAACATCTACATACTTTAGTGTTATTGTTTGCCTTGAAATATATATAAGAAAGGTAAAAAGTAAAGTTGATAGTAAAGTTAAAAAATATTTTAATTTTTTTTTTTAATCGGAGAAAAAGTTTTGTAAGTACAAAAAAAAAAAAAAAAAAAAAATATGAATCCCTTTTTTGAAAGTCTAATGAACGTAATAAAAATCATAGTTTGTTGTAAAGTTCATTAATACAATTATGTAAAATAAAAGAAGATCCTAAAAAACTATAATAAGCGTTAGTTGATACTTGTTGTTTAAATAATAATTATGTACATTTATTTATTAAGCTATACTACTTGAAATGCTGCTCTCTGAATGTCATAAAAGCATAAATGTTGGCTTATAATAGTGTGTTTATTTTTGTTTTTAAGGAACACACCAATTCAATCTTATTTGTTGACTAGTGGAATCTTCATGTATTTTAAATTAATCCCTTTTACGCTCATATTGAATATATAACATAACAGTTTAAATACAGAAAATTTCCCGAGAGCAATTTCCCAGAAGAAATCATTTTTGTTGAAAAACTCTACGCAATACTAACACAAAATATACAGGTATTATATTTATATATACAACTCCAATTTGTACATCACACTTTATTCTTATGCCACATCTCAAAGACATGAAAATATACCCTTTTCTGTTTTTCTAGACTCTTTATGTAAATTAATTAGATTACTCCCTTGTAATTCAATGAAATTTAAGACGTCGTTTGTTTTAATAATCAAACTTGTAGATAGAATCATTTGACATTATACTATTAAAAATTTCCATAAATTTAGTGCACTGTGGAATGAAAAATTAAACAATAACTAACTTGAAATATAAGAAAATATTGAAATCAAGGATGAAACTACTACTTTTTTGTTTGTTACAATATGGGGAAAAGCCCCTTTATAAAATAAAAATATATAAAGGTAACAAAATTTTAAAATCCTTTTAGTTAGTGTATCTTGCGACTGTTTTGTTCTGACCTACAGGAAAAGTAGTCCTTTTTTTTTATTCTGCAGCCATAAATGATAGCAAAAGTCGTTGATAAATTATTGCCTCTACTACATTGAAGTCATTTTCTCCTAAAATTGTAATAAAAAATTCACCAATCCAACGCTTGGAGACTTAAATCGAATATCAGCTATGATACTCTCCGTCTTGGATATTAGAGGTCTCACTCGACTATAATAATATTATAAATGGAATTAAGATTATACAGCATTAAGTCTATAAAAAACAGTTTGTTAATTTCTACTTGTTGGTGGACATTGAGGATGTCACAAAAATTTATCAAAAGCACTTTTGTTCCCTAAAATTTTTAATTATTACCTCATCTGTATTTAATAGATGAAGTAAATATACTTTTATTCCTTCTCTTCCTTTTAATATTATTTCGCAAAATAATTGATTTGTGTAGTATTTGTAATTGTGTAGTTCATTTACATTTCATCATTAACAGTAATAAATATTATACTATTTTTCACAATAGTTTATTATTTCTTTTATGGTGTATATATATATATGAAAAATGCGAAACCATTTGACGGAAGAAAGTCTTTATTCATACAAATACATGTTTGAAGAACGATTCCTGAATAAATTAAGAAATGTGTGTTGAATTTAACGATATGCATTGTACATATGAAGATAACTATACCTGTCAGATGGGTTGAGGAATGGCATTCATGGTAAATATATGTTAATTCAAGTAATGGTGTTGATTGTCATAGAACTACTCTCGTGTTACCGGGATATGAATACATTTTGGAACTATATTATGCTAAACTAATATTAAAATTGAACTTGCAGCATCAATAAAGATAACAATATTAAGCTGCGAATGGCATATTTCCAAATTTCATTTATAGACTCTCCTCCATAGAAACACAAAAGTTATTTAAAAAAAAATAATAATAATATATTTTTGTAACGTTCCTTTAATTAGTCAAATGGAGTTGCAATGATTACGTATAAGCTCACATGATTTTTTTTACAATTATAACTATATCTAACCTAGAAATTGACTTTGAAGTCCATATACATACATGATGTATATTTCAATAGTATATTTTATAACAAAATTTTCAAACTTTTGAACTCAGGGGTAGCAAAAAAAAAGTTGATTTTTTAATTTTTCCCACTTTCAAAAAGTCTACACGGAGCCCATCGAAAAATAAAAGAAAAGAGTTTTTACATGGTGGCTTGTCTTAGTTAGGCAGACAGAGAATCAATATTTTCATCTTGACAGCTGTTTAATATAGCTTTTATATTTTGTCAACTTCTATGAGAGTTGTACAAAACATGACATAGAAGGCGTGCGAAACTTTTTGTAGTTAGAAACTGAAAAGGATTTTTTATTTTCTAAGGATGTTAACATTATAATTTCATTACTGAGAAAGGAAGATCTACGTTTAAAGTAAAACTGGTGAGTGTCCTGGTATGTAACTACTTTTTTGACTTAAGCAGAATAGAGGATTTACTTGAAAGTAATTCCTTCTTATGTACTGAGTAGGATTTGTGTATACATATGTTCTGCATCTCGGGGCAGCTTGCAGCTGATCTAATGAACCTTTTGATAAATCGGCAACTCTCCTCCAAAATATTCTTCAAACTATTAGAGTTAACACATTATATTTCAAAGTTTTGTTGTATATAGCAGCAGGTCCTAATTTATTAACTTCTAACTATTAGAAATTTTGTTAAAACCGGGATGGAAAAAATCAGCCTATTAAATTTATGGCTATTTTGGCAAATACTATTTCTAAAATGTATCGAAAGTTAAAAGCTAAAGGCAATACTTTCGCCCAGAACTAGAAATTCCCTCCCCCTTTTACAAATAAAAAAAAATCTAGGGGAGATCACTTCGAGTGTTTTTGAATTACTTTATTTGTCTTGTATTTTTACTAATAAAAAAAATATTGTAATGTATCAAATAACAAACACGCATTTTGTTATTGGAACTTGTACCAAAATATTATTATCTCTGTAACACTATAACTTAAAAATGTGAAATGGTTTTCAAGGAGAAGTAACGAATTAAATTAAATGAAATAGACAGTATTTTTGTAGTACAATTAATGTCACATCTATAGAAATGAAGGTAATTGTTTGTGACCTAATTTGTGTAAGTGTTTAACATTTCTAACTCTATATACCTAAAGATGTCATCAAATTTATTTATTTATAGATAATTATCATATGTGGTACGTCAACATCATAATAATCTTGAACAACCATAAAAAAAATAGACATTTCTAATTTTTTTTACTTCAAATATACTCGTACATACAGGACAATATTTCATAGACATATTGGAGTCAAGTATAGGCTTTGTATTCAAATTTATAGGATGAGTTAAGATGCCCAATAACTTTTGCTATAGTTTAGAATCTTTATTTGTTATTATAAACTAATATTTGGACCGATGTGGTTTCAATTTGTTCATTTTTCAATCTTTTTTGTGACGATTAATTTTGGTTACTTTAAGTACCGTTTGGGGCGACTCCAAATGGTTATGAAATGTAAATTGAAGATAGTGTGTCAAAAAATACAAAAAAAAAATTGCTTGTTTTTGTGATGATGAGCCTCATATATCTTTTAGATAATTTTGAAGAACACTCTTCTTAACTTGGTTTTGAATAGACTCGTGTCTATAAATAAAAAAATCTTGTGCAGATATTAATTTGTATTAAAAGAATTGTTTTGAAACAAAAAGGGTATGTTTACTTGGTTTTATACTTACTAAACTCATTATCGTTGTACCATCTTACGACTTTGATGTATTGTTTATTTTGTCGTATGTAAAAAAAAAAACCTCGTATTTTTAATGCGTGCGAGGACAACTCAAAAACATGCTAGTGGAGACTTTACATAATTAATACAAAATATCCCTTGATGAAGCTGTTGCTCATTTTTTTCTGTGCTCAAGAGTATGAAAAAAAAACCTTGATATTCATAGCAATTTTTTGACAGCAAATACAGTTAACTTTAACAATGTGCTCATTTTCCCATCTCTATAAGTCAGATTAATAAATATCCCCTTAATAAGCGGTTAAACAAAAGTTTTGTATTCCTAGCAGGACGGGTTTGACCCGTTTATGTATGACTAGGGATGTGAAAAGTGTCATATCTCTACAAGCCTAAAAATGTCTGAGATAATGCCATAAGAATATGAAAACATTAAGAAATGACATATCAGCTGACATAGATAACTATAAGCTATGGTAGCGCATTTTTCTGACTACATTTTTAGAATAGAGTAGAATAATTATTTCCTGTTTTGAAGACTTGGTATAGCTCGTTTTCGCCACTTCTCAGTAAAGAGAAAATAAGAATTTGGACTTTTTAATTTACTTATAAATTTTAAACTAAATTCCCTATAATAACCAATTTTGGAACACTTATGTGAAACATCAATTTGCTACTATTTCTGTTTAATAAATATTTAATAATTTTATATCAATTTAATTTTGGTAGAATAAAAATATTAAACATACTACGATACATGACGTTTATAATTTAATTATTTATGAATTCGTTTAGTTATTATTCAATGCATTCAATTATCCTGTTTTATATGTAAGTTTTTACATAGATGTACAAAATACATAATAAAGTAAAATAATGCTACGTACATTTAGTAGTAATAGTAAAAATTAGTACATTCTCATATAAAAAAACTAAGATATTAGGAAAAACTATCTGCTAAATATTAAATTACAAAATTTCTTGCTGTAAGTGAGACTGAAGATAATTTAAAATATTATTATTATTAATAGTTTTATTTAAATAAAATTGAAATGACTTACTTCTTAACCAAGCTGAGCATTAAGCTACCTCTTCTCAACGACTTGATTAGAAGATTTATCCTCATTGCATGTATTTAAAGTAATTTATAAGTTTCTTAACTCCTGTGTACTAAATATATTCCAGGTGAAAGTAGTTCTTTCATTAAGAATTGATCTTAAATAAATACGTACCGCTAAATCGTATGGCGCCGTCTTCATAAGTTGAGTCGGTCTGAATTTATCCCCATCTAACTATTAATACAATGTGCCAATTAAAAGCGGTCCATTAATGTAATAATTTATTTAAATATACAGTTATAATCAAGCATATTTCACTGATGGATTTCTTTATCAATACTTGTATTTTTTAAATTGTATTCCAATACTTCACATAAAAACATTTTAAAAGAAATATTTTTTTTAAATTATTAAAAATTCTTAATTGATTGAATACAGTGTGTACTACATAAAAAATCTTTAAATATAACCATTATTACAAAAAAAAAAAAAAATGAAACGTACCACATTTTGAGAACCATTGATATAGAGTAAAACTGTTTTAAAATGTTGCGTAAAAAAGTTTTTTAATTATACACCCATTCATATTTTTTATACATATGTAATCATTAAATATTCATTAAAAGTGAATTTTAATACTAAATATGGATTTGATAGAATTTTTTCATAGTTTCATACACAAATAATTTAATTATTTATAAAATAAACTCGAATAATTAGCAAGGCAATATATTAAAAACATTTTTTTTTTCTCGATAAGACCTCTTATATATGTATATTTACAAAAAAAAAAAATGAATATGCAGCAAACATTTGCTTAAACACCAAATTAAAATAATTTTAAACTTCATAAATTCATAAAATTTACTCTATACGAAAGTTCAAATGATTGGTAACCTAATACATGGATCTCAAAAATCTGGAATAAAAATGGCGTTTTTTCTTGTAAAATATAAGTGAATTGTTCTTTTATGTGAAAAATCATAAATTAGAGTAATAATAGTGCTAAATATTTTAAATTATCAATATAAAAATTTCAGCAAAGATTAGTCGTCCTCACATTTTTACTATTAACTTTAATCGATACAATTATTTTAAATTTTAAATAAAACTCATTACTTACAACGAGTATCATTTAATATGTTCATTTCCAAAGAGTTTCCAAAAAAAAAGTATTTATATAAAAGTTATATAAGTGTATAAGGCTTAGAAAAGAAAAAGGGTCTACCGGGTGTAGAAAAAGTAATGAAACCGTCTTAAAATGCAGTTTTGAATAGATATTGTTGATTGAATTTTATAAGTTCCGCTTATTTTTGAATCAACCTTTGATTGATGTACATGTTTTAAACAAAAATTACGTATATGTCGCGATGGAGGACAGAAGAGCCAACATAGAAATTTAATCAGTGCCGAGAGGACAACCATGAACATCATGAAGGTCTTAAATGTCAGCAAGGCAACAGTCTGTTGTGACATCATGGAGGCCTCTAAGGTGAACGGCATCTGTGATGATGTTGGGGGCTCTGGCATCAACTAGCTATAAGATGCTTCTAATTTGGTTTCCTTTTGGATAACAGTTACGCGTGGCCGGCTACTTGATAGTGTTGAAGGAAAATGTGGTCCCATAGACCACCAAGACCTTAAAGAAGGGAACAAGGCCACTTATGTTTTTCAGTAGGACGGGGCTCCAGCCCATTATGCTAATATTGTAAATGAGGGGTTGGGTTGCAACATTAACTTCTGGTCCAAGAGCCTTTGGCCTCCTCAGAGCTCATATCTAAATCCACTGGATTACGCCACTTGTAGCAAATTTAGAAAAATGCCTGCAAAGTCTGCAACACGAAAATTGATGCCCTGACGACCTCTATTAGCCAGCAGTGGAGAATCATGAAAATGGACTAAATTGCCAATGTGTGCAAGGGGCTCCAGATGCGGTTGGAGGCTGTCATTGAGACTGATGGTGGCCAGATTCATGATTAACTAGTATTGTAAAAAGTATTATAACATAAAATTTTCTATGTACAACATCATCCGGATAAACTATTAGTATTTTAATGACTACTTAGAGGCAGGTCTCAGTACTTTTTCTACATCCGGTGTGTATGACTCAAGTGGGAAAAAAAGAATAAAGTAATGACGTCGATAGACATCCATCTATTTATAACTCCAGTTGTCTGATTACTTGATGCATTAATAAGAAATTCGTATTGAAATTGTTGATACTGTTTGAGATTCTTCATAATTTAACTTTTCATATCATTTTTGTTCCAATACTTAAACATTTATGTTTTAATGGTCTAGAGATTGGTTTTTAAAGTATATTAAGATTTGAGATAATTTTTCTAATTAAAATAAAGAAGTAAACACAAAAGGGTACACTACAGGCTATAAGATAAAAGTTCTTAGTCTTGAAAAACGGTTTTTACTATTGCTGTATCTAACTTGAGAAATTTGCGTACAGGAAATCATAATTATACAAAATAATGACGTTTTTCTATTGGGCTTATATTTTCGTAATATTTGGGCGTAAATGATTAAAACTTGCTTTTGAATAAAACCCAAATATACGCCTTTACTTTTGAGACTAGAAGACCTGCCAGTACGTTTTATTTTTTATTGTAATTAATCTTAAATTTCATGAAACTATGACAGTTATATAACATTATGAGATGCTCAAACAATGGATGGAATATCAAAAATTTACAAATACATTTATTGTTATAGCAAGCATAGTTACGCATACTTAGTAAATAATATAAATATTTTTAAAATTGGGATTTTAAGAAATTTTTTCGAGAATTGAGATCAATAATAAGGTCGATAATGATTTGTAAAAAAAAAACTGGGGAAACAACATTAATAGAAAATACGTTTTCAAAGCTATACCTGGGTTATTGTTATTATTTACTCATCACTATAATGCAAATTTTGAGAGGTTAAGAGTCATTTTTTTTAAATTTTCCGAATAACATGGCATTGTTATTCGGAAAACATTGTTCTAGTCGCCACCATGTACGAATACGAGTACAGAGTACGAGAAGGGGATTAAGATTGCAGAGATCCTACGCCGGGATAATCCCAGTAGGCCATCTAGGAACAGACTGGGGCCTCAAAGAACCCGATTTATAATGTATCTATGCGGTTGAAAGTCGATAGGACCTCAGACACTCTCCAGGGGATTCATGTGTACTCCGCAGCGAATAACCTTGAGGATTTGTTGCGGTGTTATAATTGTAAGTACTTCTTGGACTCAGAGTAGAATTGAGGATCAATAAAGGAGTCTTTCTAGCCAATGTACTTCTTTATTTCCTTCTCCAACTGTTCCTTTCTCACAGCTGCTTGTATTTGATCCAATGAAATATCATGACAGCTAAGCTGCTCTCTCCCAAAAAAAAATATCCAATTATCAGGGTTACGATATTGTTACAAATGATGTATTCAAAAATATCAACTTCACAACTCATTTAATTTAATATAATCATTTACGATGAAAATGAAATAATTACTTAGTTTCTTAAATCTAGTCCGAAATCAAATTTATAAATCCCTTTATTCATTCTTAAAATAGAAAATAATCATCTAATTGAATTTTGCCTTAATGGTTTTATATAACCATTTTGATTTAATTTTTACTATTTTTATCATATGCCAATATGTGGTATACCCTTCAGAAAATAATGAATGGTAATAGTATCATTAATTTCAAATTACTTTGTATATCAAAAGATTTAAACAAGTTCATTAATTTCATAAAGTAAAATATAGAAGTGAGAGACTTTTGATGTGTTTTCTACCGTAACATACTTATATTACAACAAATAAATGATTTATAATTGTATTTTTTTTTACTTTATCAATTTGTCAATTTATCACATTGGGAATAAGAGTAGAGTGTCAAATAAAAACAATTAGGAACATTTTTATAATATTTATAGTTGAAATATCGTCAATCACATCTTTAGATCAATTTATATGTAATTTAAAACAAAAATCTCCAAGATTGAGAGCTATGTTCTTCTTTTTATAAAAAAAAACCATTACTAAATGTATATTTAGTGTTAAAATATAAGATACAGATGTTACTAAAGAGGAAATTGGAAGAAAAAAGTTTAACCCTGAAGACCATCATTTATAAATTACAGAATATGGTGGGCATTCAATAAAAAATTTACACTGAATCTTTTTTAAACCAGTTTGAATAAACTGGTTTATCAAAGTTTATTTATTTTTTGGGAAACTTTATTATAAAGTTTGAGATTTTACCTACGAGTTCGATCCAAAATTTGTCTAGAAGACCATTACATTTTTTATTGTAGTTCATAAACCACATACCAGATATTTTTAGATAGTACATCCTTTGATAGCTATTGAGATATGGAACTAAATTATTTTTACTTACGTTGTACAAAAATTTGGTTGATGTTCACCATATTTTTTATCAGAAAAATTGGAAACATCGTATCCTAAAAAACTTTATCAGAACAATAAACACAAATATCTCACTATAGAAAAAAAAGATTAAAGTGAAAAGTAAATGTGCTAACTTTCCATGTCGATCAATAGTTATGAAGATTAAAATACCAAAAAAGATAATTTATTCATACCATTCCTTTATCGTATGTGTGTATAAATAATTTTGAACTGTGTTAGATTTACCATATCTGGGCTAAGATCATTTTCGTATTTAAAAAGCTTAAATATATATGGATCCTATTTTTACGTCGTAGTGCTTTGTTTCTTGTTACTTTCGATTAAAGAAAGAAACATACGTGCTCAGAAAACTATGGGTTATTACAAATTTACTACTTAAAAATGAATGGAATTAATATTTTCAAACAGAGTGAGGAGCAAAAAAAAGACGATATACATTAAAATACAGATATTTAAAACTAAATAAGTGTTAAAATGCCAAAAATATAAATATTTACACATACTAAACTTCTTTTTAATTTAAAACCATACATTAATAGTCCATAAGACTTCCATTCAGCGCTTCTAGTTTGTTTTTTTATCGATCAGATTCTATAAATTGTAAAAAAATATTCATTTTATCCAATATTAAATCCCAAGACCAGTAAAAATCCCCTTTATCAACGATGTCCTATAATTAATACTTGGATATCGTTGATGAAGGGGATTTTAAATTATAAACACATTCATGATAGGTAAATATTTATATTCTGACATTTCATATCTTATGTGGTTTTAAATATCTATATTTTAATTGTTTTTAAAGGTTTAGTCGTTCTTTTAACAAATGATCCTGTTGTCTTTCATTTTAAATGTTTAACTCGTCTACAATACAAAATTTAACTCGCAGATTTAGAGCTAATAAAAAAAAAGATTAATAACTCAAGCCAATTTTACTTTTTTTTATATCTTTAAGTTACATATATATTGCTTATAATACATAGTTGACATGTTGGTAACAAATAATCTTTGTGTAGTTTTTTTAATATCAAATTTGGTTTTAAGGAATTTTATTTGTGTTTTATATTTCATGTTGGATTATTTATTCCTGAGAAAATCCTTTTTTTGTTTCAAATGTTTGACCTGCAATTAATTTATTGTCATGTTCATTGCTAACTCGCCTTGATCCTTCTTCAAGAATAATGACAATTGAAGATACTTTCAAAGATTAACCCGCTCATTTTTTTCCTAATTCCATTTTTTAATTCGTATTTAATATACGTTCTCCCTTTTCCTGTTAATACAATAATTCTTTTTTTTATGTTTTATATGAAGTTTCGAATTTACAACTTATACCTTAAAAAAACTTTGAAACATCGGGAATCGATCTTTTTTTTATGAAAAAAAGTCAATTTTCTAGCAAAAAAACAGACTTGCTCTCTAAAGCCCCGGAATATTGTCTGATCATAATAAATCCTAGCCTTACGTATGTAACTCAAAATTACAAACAACTTCTATGTCTTAAGTCTGTATCTGTCTCCGTCTAGGAGATATATGCCTTTTTATCATTGTTTTTCTAAGCGGGGTGTACATCACACACACACAAACACAAATAAACTATTTTAATTATGTAAGATAAGTGCTAAATATAAGTCGACAGTTAAAAGCTTTGACTATTGCTGCCAGTGGAAATATAAAAAAATTTAAAATTTAAAAATAATTAAGATTTTGAATGATATCATTTTCAGGAAAACAATGAAAACTGACTCAATTATTACAAAAATAATACTACTCATTTTTTTTTTTATACCTCTTTAAATCTGTTTTTCCCCAATATTTGAACGGAAAAAAGACAAAAACAATGATAATTTTTCAATCTACTTATACGATCCAAATAGTAGGAGCATCTGGTATTACTAAGAATATTAGTAATACATTATAGCATTATATTTTGAGTTGATTTGTTAGAGCACATTCATCGTATAATGATTATAAAAAAATTTCTCTTTATTTTTGTTAATCTATGAATAGTTCGTACGCGAAAACTGCCCTGGAGAAAACTACCATTGAAGAAAATTGCCCTTATTTTTTTTCAAATTTCATGATGAATAATAACACATTATAAATTCACTTAAATATTATTTAGGACAAAACATCTTTGTTGTTTTTTTTTCCTCCAAGAAAGTACTTTCAAGTGTGAGTAATATTTTTGCAATACAATTTCCTTTCAAATTTTTAAATTAATTCCAATTTTCTAAGAAATTGATCGAGAGGAAGGGTAAAGAGGGGGGATATATAAATAGCTTAGGGCCTCTTAAAATATTGTTGAATACCTTTTGTGGTTGAATATAAATGTTTAGATTTTTATCATAAATAATATTAAACGAATTTATAATGTGTTTATGTTTCTTGAAGTTTGAACAAAATACGGACAATTTTCCTCCATGGCAGTTTTCCTCGTACCGAATAGTTTAGTCCACGTTGAAATTTAAGCATTTATTATTCTAAATTTGCAGGCACGTATGCTTATATTTTTAAATAATATTTTTATCACTTCTGCACTACCAACAACTCTGGAGTATCTAAGGTATACCTGACTGTGATTTTTAAAAACATTATACACAATGCTTAAGCAACACACGTTTGTTGCAATATTGTTATTTATTTGATCAAGTAGTCAGCAGTTCTGGTATACCTATTAAGTGTACCTAAAAATGAGGCGTTCACAAACATAATGATAAACATTATCGTTAAAATATAGAAGATTGTGATGTAAATGTTATAACAGTCATTTTCTTTATGTTCGGTAAAAAGGGATTGTTGCAACTGTTTTCGCTTTCTTATATTTAAAAAATATTTTTTTTTTCATACGTATACTAATATATTTTCTTTGCAAATATAGGTTCCCAATTAAGGATTATAATATCAAAAATGGATAATTCACATGTCCTAACCAAAATGAATCAAACTATGACGCTTACAAGTGCGTTTGAAAACATTTCTGAATTTGATATCTTAGAAAAACTCGTTAAATCTATGATTGAATCATGGCGTTATCAAGCTCGTGTGGGAGACATTGCCTATGGTCTTTTGGTGGCTCTCTATGCATCTTTAATTATCTTTGGTTCATTGGGAAATTTGCTTGTTATTATGGTAGTCATTCGAAACTCAGCAATGAGAACAGCACGAAATGTCTTCATAGTCAACCTTGCCATCTCTGACCTCATGCTTTGTCTTATAACTATGCCACTCACCCTTGTGGAAATTCTTTATCAGACTTGGCAGGTAAGGAAATGCAAAATGATAAATAGTAGCAAATTAATTGAATGGGGCTGAGGATAAAGTTATGAATTATAAATCAAACTTAAAAAAGAATAGAATAAACTCTGATACTTTAGAAATCTAGTTTATAATTATATATAAAGTGACGTACATAATGGGCGTCTGCAGGGGTTGTATACCCCTCCCCCCCCTAAAAAAAAAAACCCCGGAATATTAGCTTTTTACAAGATTTTTTTAACAAAAAATTGCATTTTTTCTGCCGTGGATTTTAAATTTTTTTGTTTTTGTTTAATAGTTATGGATTTTTTTATTTCATGTAAATAGTTATAGATTTTTGATTTTGAAAAACCAAGCCCCACTCCCAACCCCAAAATATAATTCTGTAGACGCCACTGTAGCTAAAAAACAACGCAATCACGAAGACTTTTATTTTGAACTCGATTTGAGTAGGTTTGATTCGCAGTAAAGAATGAAATGTCACTTATGTATACGGAGGTGAATATTGTCCAATTGTGTTAAGTGTAATTTTTTTTTAAATATACGTTGGTATTAACCCCGGTACTGAACTGGCATTTTCTGTACCCTAAATTATATGAAATTGATTATTTCTAAATACATAATTTTAAATCAAGGTTTGATGAGTTTTATTAATTTGTTCGCTCTAAGGTGTTTTTTTTTTTTTTTTAATATAAGTTATGCGCATTCTTATTAAACTGCTATTCTTTATATCACAGTCAATCTCTTTAAAATATATACGTACATTTTGGTTCCATAAAGTTCTTTAAAATAAATAAGTTTTTTATCGATTTTTAACGTTTCAACTATTATAGTAACAAATGCCATCTTATTTATACCCCAAAGTTATGTTATTAATGATTTTTTTTTTAAATGATTTATTCCCCTTTTTTTGAGCTCAATCAAGTATTTTTAGAATTTGAATTGATACTTTCTACTTCAAAATTGATGAAATAGTTAAAAAAATATGAAACTTTAATAAAACGTAATTTAGAGTCAATGTCGATTGTGTGTCATGTAATAAAATTAGTTACAAATCCCAAACTACTTAATAAAGGATGTTTATTAACGGAGAGTTAACAAAATATGAATGTTCTTGATAATGATTCCTCCCTATTTTGAAAAGTCTCCGATCAAAGAGCACTATGATCAATAATGATCTCCGTTTCCAGATATGTTATATAAATCAAAGTGAACAAACATATTTTTCAGGACATTCGCTCCGGCATTGTTTTTATACTCATGGCTCTTTATCCAATATTCAAATCTCTATAAATTGTAGACAAATGAGCAAAAAAGCTGTGATGTCAGAGGAGAAGACTGTGACACAAGAAGAAATGTCAATATTTAGGCAATATTCACATCCCTTATTATGAATAAAGATTTTAAAGACAATTCTTAGGTAATATGAAGTAATAGTAATACTATGATGTTTTTATGATCTTCATGAGCAACAACATGCAACTCCATTTGACTAATAAAGGAAACAATTAAAGAATAATCTGCAAAACTATTATTATAGTTGATAATTTGTAGCTCATTCATTTTTAGTTAAAGTGAAAGCGATTGTATGTACTTGATCCAAGTATAATTACTACTTAATTTATTGGACTTATGCTATTAATAAATTAATTACAATTATTTTCCGCTTTTGAACTGATATTAAGTAGTCATAAGCTTAAATTATATTATTTACTTAAAACATAAGTTAGAATGAATGTATAGTTTTTTATTTCATTCATAAGATGAGTTAACAGAAATTACTAACATTTAATATGATTTTTTACAAATGTTTAATATCGTTTTACTTTAAACATATGTTGCATTGAATTATCAATTTCAAAGAATATTGTTTTTCAAGATACGACTTGACTTTATTAAAATTTTGGTTGTAAAGATTATATTTTAAATACAAGCTTATTTTTTCTCGGTGTCTTACATTCATAAAAATTTTTTTAGTATTTTAATTCATTTTAATATGCAAAATAGATTTTTTTAATTTAAAAAAAAATGATATAAAATTCAAATGACGAAATAATTATAATCGTTAACCTATTTCTCATTGTTTTTTTACCCAGTTCACTACCTGCGTTATAAAAAGAATTTTGACGAATGGAAGTTACAGTTTATACATGTTAATAATTATGATTTACTTTTTAAATGATATCAAACAAAATATTAAAGTTTATTATTTACTTATAGCGTAAATGAAATTATGCATCTGATTAGTTTACACGACTAAGATGGAATTTGTTACATTTATGTATTTCAATGCTAAACACTAGCATATATCTAGTTTAAACAATAAACCACGATATGAAAAGTATCAAATCTTTTTAATTATACATATTTTAACTATAATTAATACTGCAATTTTCTCGTAAATTATGAGCACTCATTGAATTGTTCGCATCCAGGATAATGGTGGGAATCCTCATTATCTTATTTAAGTTCTCAGGAGTAATTTTTCACCAGATTCATGCCAGAGAAAACAGATTAACACAACAACGTATATCCTCACATACTGCAACCCTAAAAACCAAATTGTTTTAAAATAATCTAATCTAGAATTTTTGCGTTATTGAATATGACTTGGACACATTCATCAATTATTTATTTGATTGCAGGTAAATTAACTTGAGTTGCAGCCAAGCAATATTTGTATATTTTTTTTTCAAATAATTAACATGCTTATTCCACATATACATGAGTAGGGATTAAAAATTGTCATTTAATCATTTGAAATACACCATCTCAATTTTCAAATTTTTGAAATCTTTGATGAAATTATCTCATCAAGCTTTTGAGAAAACCAAATCAGTCATCAAAAGTACCTGCTTCATGGTGTTTATAACTTTGATATTTACTTAAAGTAGGAAATTAAAAGAGAGTATGTCAAAAAACGTCAATGGTCGTGTTTGTTGATCTGTTATTTTTTGTTGGTACTAATTTATTAATTAGCTACTCTTCATCAATCAACCTTAGAGATATTTTTAACTTCTCCAATGGAGGATTCCCCTCCAGATTGGAACCTTTTACCCCAACTCCGAGTGAATAATCTGAACTGCAGTGCACGGAGAATGAGGATGAACCCTTGAGTGAACCCCAAGGTAATTGGTCCTTTATTCGACTAAAAATAAGAAAATTTGACGGGTCCTTCACGGACTCCAATAATATTCTCGGTTATGATGTGTCAGAAGTTGCCATAAATCCATATGTTCATATTGTAGCTCCTATTGATCTCATTTCGAAATTCAAAAACATCAAGCTGCCTTTCACATTCCTACAAACTTCAACCAAGGAATAGTTTTCTCTAGACATACTGAGAATGAAAAGTATTTTAGAAAGAAATCAAATCTTTTTTAATCTTAGCCCTAAGATGCTTTGGAAAAGCCTCCTCTCAGGAAATATGCAAGTCGCTTGAGGTCGTGCCCACAAGGTCAAAAATCTGGGCTCAATTTGCTTTAAAATCACTGAAAAAGTCTCCAAGAGCATCTAGCTTTCAAGAATAAAAAAATAAGAGCCAATAATCTCCTCTTTGTGGCCTATTGGGATTAAAAAAATCTACATACCTGCCTCATTTTCAGGAATTTAATTATTAAATTAGAATTCCAAAGAGCAAGGAAACAATGTTCCAAATATTTTAAATTAGGTCACACCCTCTCCAAGTGGGGCAATGAAAGAACATCTATAACCATATGCACCCAATTTATATGCAACGTTAAACTCATGAAAGCTCTCCCAACATAAAAGAAAACAAAGAGGTGAAATATAAAGAAATTCATCCCCTGAGACCTGAAGCATTCGCTTTATCTGATTATAATCAAGAGAAACGTCAAACCTAGACTACGGAATCTGCATGTCCAAACTTAAGTAAGAGAAACTATCTCAAATGTATCTAAGCAAATAAATTTACCTGTAAAGAGTACTGAATTTAAAAAAAAGGTGAGCATCGACAGCAAAAATGATAACCTATTGTGGACTCAAAAAATAGGATTGAATGGCCTCCAATCAGTTCGACTTGGAAGACCCTAATTACACTTCAATGGACGCAACTTTGCTATATAAGAAAAATATGTGTAACATTCCAAAATAATTTCCCTCCTCACCAAACAAAGTTCAGAGGGTGCATCGAAATTACTCAGCTGAAACTGGAAGCGATAGGACTGGGATTTCTCTCCCAAAGGAGATGAAATCAAATAAGAAGGCTGAGCCCCTAAATTATAATATAAGGATACATAGTAATGGAGAACTTTACATATCAGATCAACTCATCTCATTCGAACAACTAAAGGGACGGAATCCCTCCTTGACTTCCCACAACATATTTGTGAGAGATCCTGCGATGAAGCAACCACGTGACACACATCGGGACTACCTGCAATCGGGAACCTACATGAGGGGAGTTTATTGTTCTGTCGACATTGAGCATCTGTCAGGAAAGTCTTCTCTGGAAGAGTTCTGCAGTATAATCCGATATATGTAACAAAAAGACGTCTGGAGAAGTTAGGTATCCCTCCCGTCCACCCTATTCTAAATACTGCGGGATATATTTTTCAAAATCCCTTCACAAACTTTAAACAAAAGTGGTTTCGCCATAAATTAGCTACAGGGGCATTATTTATTAATAATAAGATCTCACACCTACTGGAAAAGTATTGCACATTTTGTAAAATCGAAGTCAAGTCCTCTCGCCATCTATTGGGTGGTTTCCTTCCGTCAGGCAGCAGCAGGTTTAGTGTTCAGCCCGTTTAGAGTGATAATTTTGAAGAGCGACTGGCTCATAATGATGAACCCGGCATTGGATGAAAAAATTATGTTAGAGTACATCATAACAGACTTCCTAGTATTAATTTATGAACATAAACAGGGAAGTAAATGTCCCACGCCACTCTTTGTAAACACATTAGAAAATAATATTAATATGATGATCCTTCTTTGATGTACATTGCCTCTTATATCATCTGATTAATTTTATAATATTTATTTTAGACACACGCGCTAGCTTTGTTGTTCCTTTCCTGTTGTTTCTTTCTCGTTTATTTTTTATTATTATCTCACATAGGAGTCTTTGAAGTTTTTAAGGTTGTCACATTTAATTTAATTAGAATTCTTCTATTCTTACTTTGTAATTGTTAATTTATTATAATTGTTACACGTTAAAGATGTACCCAAATAAATGGTAGTTTTATAATTTTTTTTAAAAAAGAGTACGTTTTACAAGATAAATTTTGAAAAGAGTTAACTTTACAATAAAAACTTAACCTAGTCAGCTACTTCATTGCTTTTATCTTGCAATTTCTTAATACAATGGCCAAAAATATCAATCCAAAATCCCATGACTTCCATTTTTGTTTATTCACTTGCGGGGTTTGGTCTGTCGTTACCAGTAAAGCAAACATACTCTCCATTACATACCATATGACTGTTTTTCCATTATTTAACCATCTAACGGCATTGTGGAATGAAACATTGATATATTTGGCCTCATTTTCTATAAACCAAGTTTTAAATTCGTGATGGCGAAGAACAGTATGAATATTAGAAAAAATTAATCGTAGTTTTAAAATAATTTGACAGCATGAGTTTGGAGTTTAAAAGATAGAATTAAATATTCTTATAGTAAAAAAAGTAAGTTTTTATTTTTGATAAGCATTGATATGACATGTGCATTACTTTATGCGAATTTTGATAATAGTTTTCACCTTCAAAACAGAAAAAATCAAGAAATCAAAAGAAAATCAAACTTTTCAAACAAACAAATAATTAAATGCACTAAAGATTGATTAATATACAAATTAATCCTTAAAACATACAATTTGAAGATACATTAAAAATTGCATATATTATGAATCAATATTTCAGGAGTACAAAGTATTAGCAATAAATTGCAGAAATAATAGAGTTTGGTATAAATATTAGAGTGCATAATATCCCTGTTCACCAACTGAGAGTTTAATATTTGAATGAACATTCAAAAAAGATTTGAATATATATTTTCTTTGAAAAGAAGTGTTTTTTCCATTATAATCTTATTTATTCAATATATAGGTATATACAGTAAAGATACATTGTAAATACCAAATATAAATCTTACACGAACATGGATTTGTGCTAATATAAATAATAAATGGGAAATCAATCATTATACCAAAAGCAAATGCTTAATTTTAGAATTCTTATTATATCTTATAATCTGATTCATAAATATTTACCACAATTTATACATTTTTGTAAGTATTAAATTTTTCTATCGCCATTCATGGGGTTTTATGCCAAACTGATATTCCCGGAAAAGTATTTTCTTCCTCTGGATATTCTACTTATAATTATTATTTAAGCTCATAGGTATAAATGATATATGAAATTAAACATTGAACATATATTTCATGAAGTCTAACTCAGTTTTAAGTTTTTATGATCTATGCTTTCCAAATGATGTAGTACATTCATGAAAAATAAAAAAATGCCCAGTAAAGTAAGAACATTTTATATACCAACAAGGAATTACAGTACCTAGTTTTAATTGCAACATAGTATTCGGTCCGGAACGGGATTTCACTGACTGTTTTGTAGCTCAATCTCACATGTCTATATGCTGGAAATTGGTATTCCAGCATTCTATAATTATTTTCAGTACACTACTCCAATTAGGCGTCAGTTGTATGCATCATAACGAACTATTTTTTTAATTCTTGTAAACATAAAAAAAAAAAAAGGGTAAGTTAAAAAATAGGAAAAATGTACCAAAATTAGAGGCAAATTTTAATTAATTACTCAAAATTATCGCAATCATCCCTATACTGAAATCACCATCAAGGAAGTGAAAACAAAGGCTTTATTTTTGAATGGGACTTCCAAAAACCACTTTATTTCAATGGTTTCTACTTAAATATTACGAAAAAGGGGTCTGGTAGACCCTCCAATCATGTTTAATAAGCGTGCATCCTTGGACTGAGTGTAATTATCTGCCTCTCTCTCATCCCTTCTTCGTTTTCTGTTCTTTTTTTTCTTCTTCTTAGAGTCCTGATCAAGGCAGCATAGAGTAGTGTGCTAGGACCACGCCACGGAACAGCCTGGTATTGGAAGACCTTGGTTTCTAATAGAGCACTATTAGTAATAATGATAAAATAGATCGGTAAAATAAAAATTTAAACCAAAGTGATGAAAAACACCTGTTAGCTTGAGGAGATACATGGTCGTCCTAATATTTTTTTTCGTACGCAAAATGTCAATTTTTATGCTACCATAGATCACGTCACTGTATCATTTTTTTTTCTTTTTTCATTTTTCAGAATGTCGAATACAACTTTCCTTTTTAGTATTTTCCAAAAAATTACATTGTTAATCTGTATATATATAATAGAATTATGTGGCTTTTATGGGTGTCCACACAGTTGGTACTAAGAGGCTGAAACTTTGAACTTGGTGAGGGTAAGGCAAGGGTATCTATTTTAGAGATGTGTTTATAAGGAGGGTATATTATATACCTAAAACACCAAAATTGTTTTTCGGAGCTCAAGGGGACTAGATAGGGGGATGAATTATAAATCAAATAGTGACTAAAAAAAACTTTACAAATAAAGACGTTTCCTAAATTTATTCCAAGTCAAAAAAGTTAGGGGGAAAATAAGAAATCGGTAAAAATTGCAGTTTCGGGATTTTTTTTTTTTTTTAAATACAAAAAAATATATTTTCAATGGTATATTGTATTTGTAGATTAAATTAAGCTGTTAAAAAATCGTTTCCAAAAAGATTAAACCACATAAAAATTGATGTAAACTAAAACATCTGTAATTTTCTGAATATTTTTTTCTCTTACATTAATCAAACTTAATTTCAATTTTTATGAAGAAACGCTGAAACGATGCATTTCGGATTTTTATATTATATATTTCGACCTCAGACAATAGTAGTATAAATTTTTGGGAACATTTTCAACATAGTTTTTGTAATATTTACAAAAAAAAAGTGTTATTTGTTTACAAAAATTTTATCCATAACTTTTTTGGCTTTACAGGGACAATTTTTTTTTATTTTTTTTTTATTTTTGTTTTACTCTTTACAATGCCAATAAAAGATATTCACTAATTTTCTTGCAAAATTAGTAAAAATAGTTTTATTGCGATTTTCTGGAGAAATTTTATTAATTTTATTTTGTGTACTAACGTGTTTTATTTTTTGTGTGACTTTGAATTCAATCTTCTATTTCATTTGATTGAATAATTAAGTTTTGTAAAGTCTTAGTATTCAAAAAGTGTTTTTTTTTACCTTTATAGACATTTAAAAGTTACTTTTTTTAACAATATTCTCTATTTGAAAGGAATTACGAAGTTTCAATTTCAAAGTTATAATGCTGAAATTCATAATTTTCATTAATTTCCTTTTTCAAGTGATACATAAAAATAAATCAATAATTTTCTTTTTGAAGAAAAACAAACTGTCACCCAAGGAACTCTTTCGGATACTCAAATGATCTGAAACACTGTATTGACCTCTAAAATGAATCAAATAAGTATTAGTTCTAAATGTTATTGTAAGCAATTAAAAAAAGAAAAAAAATTACTGTTATGTGAAGTGTCACAATCAATTGAATAGATAATTGAATAAGAGATAATAATGAAAATTGGTTATGAAGTAAGGGAAGAAAGAACAAATAAATTTCGTTGAATAATAATTAAATATTACTGAATGGTTGGGTATCAAACTTCCATACAAATACAAAAAAGTGTATTTTTAATATTCGTGATGTATATTTTGGTATATTTTTGTATTGATGGAGCAATATATAAATTCATTTACCGTACGGCATCCAAATTAAATAGTATTTAATATAGCAAAAGGTTATTAAACTTCCATCCAAAAACAGTAACGAGTATAACTAATATTTATATTTTAGGATTGATGTAAATATTTTTAAATTTATTTCCTAGGTAGGAACCAAATTAATTATGAGTGAAGGTGTACCCTGTACAATATTCATAGATTTGTGGTGAGAAACCAATTCCATATTATAACACAATGAATTCTGAGTTTTTTAGCCTATACTTTTCTTTTAAAAGAAGCCATATATATAATTACATGTAAATTTCTCAGTATTAAGAATTTCATAAAATTTAAAACTATGGGCATAATTTATTGGTTCCAGTTAATTTATATTCAACTTTCAAAAGAAAGATAACACTATAAAAAGATATTTCAATTTCATTATTTTTTCAACCCTGAAAACTAAAATTCAATTTCGTTTTATTTTTTTTTATAATTTTGGAGTACAAAAACTCTATTTTAAAGTATTAAAACTACGACATCTTATTGATCCTACTTTTATTTGTAAGGCTTATATTTTGAACATGACATAAATTTTTATTTTATAGTATTTCAAAAAATAGGTATTTATGATTTTTTTATTTATATGGTATTTAGAAAAGTATCTGTTTTTGATCAATCCATTTTGCTCCAGTTCAATATTAGAATGGGCTTTATTATTTGCTTTGCAATTACAACTGCTAATATTCTAGAAGGATAATATAAAATCATATTGTCTTGGTTCAAAAACTTTTTATAGGTATACAAGCATTCCTTCTACATTGAAGATTTGACATTTTTATTGAGATGTACAAGTTATCCGTAACAATGATTAAAAAAACTGACGTCAATGATAAATATATTGTAAAACGTAGTTTTTTTAAGATTTTAAAAGACAGCTTTTGCAATCCAAAGTGATAAATAGGTTAAGTAGTTTATTTCAACATACATATTTGCTGGTAAAATAAGTTACCTTGAGTGATTGAGGCATTAATTGGTTCAAATCTTCAAATGAGAAAGGCAATGGGGGAAGATCTCCACTTATTTGCCTTCTCCTTTGAATCACTCTTCTGATGCTGCCTTCACTGGATGTCAGGTTGCAGTGAATGTTATGTAACTTATTTGAAATGTCAAGCATTACTCGTCTTGGAGGGACCGTTGGGTTTTTCGAATCATTCTGCAATTGTTCTTCGACCACCTCCATTGCTATTACCTCTCTTATCCCATCAAGATGATTATGGGAAGACTTGATAATAATCCTAGATATTTTGTCATTCCCTTCCTTTCTGTACTTCTGAGACCTCCACCTTATCATCCCACTCTTTGTGACCATTTTGAAGTATAAATAGTTTTCATCATCACGTCGATATGATACATTTCCCTTTTTCAAATATCTAGCAACGACGTCCATGTTTTATTATAAAAAAATGCAGTTTGACAAAATATCAAAAAAAATATGGATACAAAAGTTGTACTTATTTACTGTTTGGTACAAATGTAATGGATAGAAATGTCTCACTTATTTAATGTGGATTAAAAATGTCGTGGGTACAAATATCCGGATACATATGTATGGATACAAATGTGGCAGAATCATAATTTCTGCTTTTTTTATTCTCTCTGCCATTAATCAAGCCAACTGTGCGGTTCCATGACAAAACAGGTTAAAAAAAGTAGCAGTAATTCTAGTAAGATCCAGTGACTTATTTTCTTGTAGATGTCTTTTGATATATGAAATTTAACAACCTAAAAAAACACCATTCTGTTCTCCGAGTATAGGTTTTTATTTTGTATAGAAGAATAAAATACGAATTAAAAATATCGTGCCTTAAAAAATTTCAAATTAATTCCGAATTCTAATATACTTAAAGTACCCATAAATTTTAAAAAATTAAGAAAAATAAAGAATGCAAAATAGAAAATTTATGGGGTTCCAGAGCATTTGGTTTTTGTTTGATTTTTAAACATTATTAATTACTTAAGATGATACATATTTTTGTATTGCCCTAATCAAAAATAAGTAACTGTTATTACCTTAAAAATTCAGAGCATCCTTCTCAAATTCAGATCCATTAGAATGCCATTGCCTGATAATTATGTATAAAATATTAAGAGCTGCATAAAAATACTTTGATATAAATGTAATTTCCTTGTTTTGTTATGTTTTAGGTATGCGTTTACTTCCTCATTGTATTTTTATGTGGTTCATTATAAATGAATAAGTTAATGTATAGTTATACTTCGTTATAACTAAAAAAAGGTATGCATAAATCAGATGCAGTTTAAGACAGTCGTTAAGGAGGTATATAAATCATACAACACCTAAATTTATAATATGTTAGCCTTTGAATGCATGACAATTTGTTACCATTCCGTATCCTTAACGACATTACACATACATAACTATTGTTATTTCTTATCTTAAACTTCATCTTCAGAATTACACTTCTACGA
This sequence comes from Lepeophtheirus salmonis, assembly GCF_016086655.4. Lineage (NCBI taxonomy): Eukaryota > Metazoa > Arthropoda > Copepoda > Siphonostomatoida > Caligidae > Lepeophtheirus > Lepeophtheirus salmonis. The sequence continues at coordinate 28,415,651 of NC_052132.2, forward strand.
GGGAAATATTTGGTGTTTGACATATTTCCTGATGTTATTTGTGTTATAGAAAAAAAAATATTTTCTTCTAATTAAAATTATCAATAACGACATTGAGTCTCAACGTCATCTCGTTACAAATAAATATTTTAATAAATCAGAAATTATCATTCATCTTCAAACTTGTCCCCATAGCCATAAGGGTGGTTTTGTTGTTGTTGTTTTTTTGTTTTTCTTATCTACGAGTGCCGGGTCAAACTCTGTTCTTTTGTACAAAAAAATACAATTGACAAAGTTAGATTAAATTTGAACAAATAATTAGAGGCAGCTCAATGGCCTCAAAGCTTTGAAAATTACCAATTTTTCAAAAAGAAGGATTTATTTCTTGATTATCGTGAAAACAATTCACAATACAGCTTTTTATGTTTTCTAATTTTTTCAAGTGATGTAATTGGCTCTAAAAAATTTAATTTGTTTTGGCAAAAATATATATATAAGATAAATTAAAATGCAAAATAGTTAAAGAGAAAACTAATACCACATTTATAACGTGTTGCTCGCAATATTCCCATATTTCCCTTTTTTTCAATAAAACATAAAGATTTTTTAATTAATATTTTCATTTTGTTGAATATTTAAATACTTAGAGTGGGAATTAGTTATTTTTGATTAAAAAAAAATACAATGGGTAGATTGTATTTATTTCAACTGCTTTAAAAATGTATTATTTAAAAAAAAAGGATTTATACATAATTATAAAAATATTTTTTTTTTGTTTTGTCCAATAAATATTTTATGAGTTAATAACTTTTTTAACACAATAAAAATCTACTCTATGAAGCGTGATTATATAATATACGTACATATTAATAAATGTTTATCTTTTTTTTCTGAATTATATGTCTGAAATACTGGTAGACTAGATACATATTTTTTATTTTAGTCTGTGTAAATGAATTGATGTTCTTCACCAATTTGTAATAAGAATTGAAGCTACAACTCGTTAGTTGTTAAAGATCCATTTAATTATTTAATGAGTTTCATTCATCTTTTTGCTTGATCACTGATTACTTTAAGAGCATCAATCATTTCAAATAATTTCATATAATCATAGTTACTTGGCCATAATTTTGGAGTGACATTTAAAAACTCATCTGGGAGTTTTATTATCTGAATCATATTGTTTGTTTTCTTTGTAGCAAAGTCTCCTAATTTTTATGGATAAATTTTTCCTATTAATTTTTGTCTTGTTTTTCCATATTGTCCATTTCAAAGAATATTTTCTTTTTGGATATTAAAATGAATCGACTATCAAATATAGTAAAACCAACCAGCTCTTCTGATAAATACCATAAATGCTTAGAAAGTTATTAATATTAGACTATTGATTTTGGAATAATTATGTAGTGATTTCATAAAATCATAAAAATAAAAATTTCATAAAATTCAAACAATTAAATGGATGATTAAATTAATTAATAAGATAGCTGTAGAGGCAGATATCCTTGCTCGTAAGTATATTTACACTATAAAGATACAAATATCCCCCCCCCCTTTTATCTCATTTTTAGAAGTGTATCTAAACTGCTACTAAAATAAATAAATTTTGAGGCCATACAACACTTTGAACAATCTAAGGGCGTGGTGTATTAGACCAGTGACTTACATTTTATTCCACGTTTTGGAGGACCACGAAGAATTATTATTGCGAGCTCCAAAAATTCTTTATTATCATCTCTTGGAAAAATCTGCTGAATCTGTTGGTTGGCAAAATTGATTATTTCATGTCGTTTATATACAGTATGACATACAATTCCAAGATAATAGTACTCGTCAGTTGTCAATCTTTTGGAATCTTTTAAGGAGTAGAACCTTGGGAGAAAAACACTGTTTTTTACCCAAAAACTTAATATTTGATGATCCTGAATAAACTTATGAAAACTAGGAAAAATTACTAAGCCATTCGTGATAAAAGTAATTTATTTCCATTCAATTTGTTAACAAATACGTTAAGTTAAATATAACTTACTCTAAGATCGGGTTGGTGTTTCCCTAGTGTATGTCTTTGTACTTAGATATTTATACTGCTTTTGTTGAATAAACTAATCCTACTTACTTTTTCCTTTATTAAATTATTCCAGTAATATATCTCATTTCTATCTTTGTTCAAATCAGAATCAATGATAATTAACTTTTAAGGAAACTACAAAGTATAGCTCCATAAAGAATGATCTTAAATTGTAAACAAAAGTACTCGAGATGTGAATATGAGGAATGATGCTTCATAGTGGGGAATTTTGAATTTGGGACACCCTTGAAAGACCAACAAATGGAACTGATTTTACAGACCAAATTAATACCCGACACAACCAAAACAAGAAGTCTTGTTTTGCAGGAGGAAAATGGGCAAAATGCAAAAAAATTACGCCAAATACGTTTTTAATATATTAATCCTGTAGAATTATTTTGTATTGTAATTCACATTTTTTTTTATTACAACAACATTACTTTTTCTAGTAAATTAAGTAATCTTGAAAAAATTATAAAACATAAAAAACTATATTGTGAATCTTTTCACAATAGTTGAGAAAAAAGTCGTTTTTTTTTTAAACTGGCACTTTTAAAAATTTTGAAGCCGTTGAGCTACCTCTAAACATTGTTCAATTTTGCTAAAACTTTCCCAATTGTATCTTTTTATCAAAAGCAAGGGATTATAAATCGGCAACCCGAAGAGTCCAAAAAAATAAGTAAACATTCTAATGGCATTATCTAAGGAGCTCGGGTAAGCTACAGTGAGAAATGTTGTCAGAACAAAAAATCCAGCCTGAACCATAGTTTTTTGCATTGTGGCCATTTTAGGCACTTAAATGTCCTTCATTTTTTCTGGAGAGACAGGAGCGGCTCAATGCAGATGTCCACATCGAACTTATGAATAAATAAAAATTTCCCTTTATGTAGAAAAAAGTTTTGAAACAACTTAGTCTTTTCTTAAGACGGAGCTCCGTGTCATTGCACCGCTAAGACCAAAGTCATCCTGAGATACAACTTTCCTTACTTTTGGGATATCAACATGTGACCTCCCTCCTCTCCAGATGCAAGCCCCTTGGACTACTCTAACTGGGCGCCACTGTAGGAGAGGGCGTACCAAAGCTCGAGTCCGGCTAGATAGTCCAGGCATGCAGGGTATTTATCGCTTGTATTGAGGCAGTTATTAGTGCTGAGGGCTCACATATTAAATAAAAGTAGTGTCCAACACTATTTTCATATAATGATGTAAAATAAATGTTCTCTTCTTAGGTGTTTTTAAGTCTAATACAAAAAATTTATCGACTTTTATGTCTCGAATATTATGTTTAGAAGAATATTTGGCTACATATTCAAAAAAATAGTTATATTACTTATAAACAAGACATGTCCTTTACAAAAAAGGATTTATTTTACTCCCAATCCCTCCCCTTTTTTCTAATTGATTGGTGGGTCAGTTAAACATATTTTAGGAACACAAACAAACATTTTTTTAAACCTCAATAATTAATCCTAATTACAAGTTTTTATTGAAAAAAAAATGAGATTTCTTCAATGAGAAATAAATTTGAACTTGTTTTTGTAATAAAATTTTACTAATTCAAAAAAAAAAATTTTGGAATGACCTTTTTTTTAACGTCAATCACTTTTTATAAAAATATATCCAGAAGAGGGTTTGGGAAACATGCACCTACTAGTTATTTCTAAAGTCACAAAGGAGCTTGAATATGTTTTTGATAAAAAAACTTTCACTAATATACGTAAAATGTTTTTGATTATTTGGCAAATATGTATATTTATGTATACATGAATGAAATTAGTGAATAAGTTTATTTGAGCATGAATATGCTTCAACCTTTTTTGAATAAAAGATATTTAATATAGTGTGACATCAACTATATTGAAAGCAAAATTTGACTGCGAGATTTAATACACCATTTTGTTTTTACGCCATACAATTATTGTACCTAACATTTTAATATAAATGATTAGTTATAGTTCAATTATTAAATTCTTGGATATAAATATTTAACTACATTGAAAATAAGTTTCGAAAATCATTCAACCTCTCATTTAAAAAAAATATTACATATGTCCATTAATTTTTGTCAAAACAAAAGCAAGATTTGAAGATTTATCTCAAAATTAAGTGTGAACTAAATTTGTATGCTCAATGAACTATCTAAAATCAAGTAAAGGTTCTAAATTATAGGCATTATTTTTTTATACCTTAAATTATCTCACAAATTTGGATAAAAAACCAAACATTTCTATAAAATATTCGAAGTAAAATAATAAATTGAAACTCACTTATTTTTTGATGTTTGTTGACGCAGCACAGATACCAATATCCCCTTTTCTGCTTAAAAGTATACCAAAAAGATTTAAAACAAAGTTGAACTTTTTACGAAAATATAGGTGTTTGACAGTTATAAAAACAGCAATTAATTATGCAAAAATTAGAAAATCACTTAAGGGATGATGTAAATGAATTTGTGGTCTTCCTCTTTGAATATATATATATATATATATATATCTTTTTGCAGTGAAACATACAAGTATTATTATTATGATTTTTAAAACATTCATTGCTACACTTCATATAAAACATACAATCAGTACGGGCACATGAAAGAATAACTTCAATTTGTGGGCCCTTGCATTAGTTTACCAGATAAGGTCCCCTACTGCATTCCATCCCAAACGTGTTCTAGGGATGGTGGATTGTCAGCCAGTGCTCGACATCAGAATTCATTAAGGAACTGGAGGGTCTAAAGACGGAATATCCTTGAAAAGGCCGAAAATAATACTCAAGTTGTCTGCTCAATTATAAATTTAGAACATTCTTAAACTAGATGAAGTGGTTCTTCATCTCTTAAACCACACCCACAACATAGTGGGCTAACTTCATGGTGCATAAGGGGATATTGTTGGCGTAGGAGACAATTTGTAGTGTTAAACTAATCCAAGGAGCTCAGTTTTTCTTTCAAAAAATCAATGAGATCCTTCCACCTCCCAGGTCTAACTCTTGAAAGCATCGCTTCTCTTTGACAGTAATAGTCAAGGTTTGAACAAAGTGTCTGCCATTTGTATATATAATGGGCAGAGAACGTCCACAAAGAAATGACCGAGGGAAACAAATAATTTGGATAGTAGGTTGATCCAGAGATTCAGCTCTGGCTAGCATATCAGGGACCTCATTTCCAGTAACTGTGACCTCTTATCCAGCAGAGGCAGAGAAGGAACTCACTAGCTAACAGCCTCAAAAGATTTTTCGTAACTTAGACAAGGGAACTCTTTGTCTGTATCAATCGCAAAGATTGAAATATGCATATTATAATAAATTATTCATGTATTTCTCGTACGATTTACATCCAATAAAAAGTAGGGAGAGGGTTTTAACCGTAAATGCTTTTTGTTTAACATATGGAACATATCAAAAAACAGAAGGATATTTATAATTAAATAAGGTGTGTCAGATTGCAACTGTTTTTACATATGAAACAACCGTGTTAGTAAGTGTGAGTAGGTTGTAGTATAATTTTGCATAATAAAATACGCTAAGTAGGTATATTGTCCTTAAAAATAAAGGATTTACTTTGAATTGTCTCACCTTCCATTTTATTCCCTCCATATTAAAACTTGGCTATGCAAAATAATTTTAAATCTAGGGAATATTTCATAATGGCCCTCGCTTCTAAATGTAATTTAAAGTTTTCGTAGTTTTGTATAATTAATACTTTTTAATATCACTAATAGTATTTCAAATTTATTATATTAGAAAGTGCATTACCTACAAAATGCACTCTTCTCAGTAGGGGTAAAATTTTAATTTACTTTTCGTTTCATTTGAGTTCTAAATTAAACCTTCAACGAATGTAAGAGATTAATTTTTTTTACTTGTTAAAAGTTTAGAAACACATCAAGTCTCTAAAAGGGGTCTTAAATTTAGTAAGTCAAAAACAAAAGGAATGGTATGCACCCAAGCCCGCAAAGTGATATACCCAAACATTAAAAGCAAAGAGAGAACAATAAAATGGGTAAAGCAATAAAAATATCTTGGAATTAATATAAGCTTCAGACTTAGATGTGCGGCCCATTTTGAAATTATTATACAAAAAGCAAAAAAAAAAGTTATTTGCCGTCAGGAATTTGATTGGACCAAATTGGGCTTACTATATTCAATAGATTTTGAATGCCTTCCTGGAGCCTATTATTTGTTATGGAGCAAGGATATGGTAACATCAAGTGATTGAGGTAGACCTTTTTATCCAATGGTCTTGCATGTAATTTGATGTGTCGAGCAATGAGGTTTACTGCTACAAAAGCCATGGAAGTTATGTTCGAAATGAACCACTCCATTTAAGCATAAAAAAGAATGCATTTAGGCAAGGCTAAGAACTATGGATGATTTTCCAATATCGTGAATGGCCCACTCCAGATCTAAAGGAGTGGCATAAATACTTCAAAAAGAATTAAAAGCATGCCTCAGCAAATTTAGTGTCCCCATAGAAAAGACATTTCATAAACCTTATTCTCTTACCCTCGCTTGTATTGATAAAAAATTAGACACTCTTCCCTGAATGTTTTCGCAGATGGATCGAAGATATCAGACAAAATTGGAATTGGACATTTGCATAGGAAACGAATGTTTATTCGACAGATAAGAAAATCTGAGCTGGTTTATACTGTTTTTCAGGCTGAGTGGGAAGGTATTACGGAGAGTAACGGTGAGGATTTGCTATGTAGATATAAGTGTTAGTCTTTAATGGATTCAAAGCTGCTTTGAAGATCAAAAACTGTGTAACTGCTGCATATTGTTTAGTATAGACTAGGACTTGTGTTTATTTGTTTCGTCTTACAGCTGCTCTCAGATAGTTTCTTGAAACGTCAAGTTAAACTAAGTTCCTCTCTAACATTTTCCAATTGTCACAGTACCTATATTATTGTTTGTTTGGTTTTTGTTTCCTTTTTCATACCAAAAATGCTCAGAATTTACAGCCTTACACATAAGTACATAGATAAATCATAAACATCATTTTAGCAGCTGTTTAAAAGCAATATATATGCATATATGATTGAAATTTTAAGACATTATGTTGATATAACTTTTTTGCGGATAATATATTTTTTAAGAAAAATATACTCAAATTTGATATGAATAACGTGACTCTCATTGAGTTAAAATAGTTTTTCATGCACAAAATATCCTTCTCATTCATGAATAACATATGGATGAAATATGCATATGAGAGATACATAAATATGTTTATTTTAAATAAACACGATTTTTTATAATTTATTCATTGAGCTTTAGTATAACATTTTTATAAAATTGAAAAAAATCCTTAATGTTTCATCATATTAACAAGTTCTTATTTATTTATAACTTGGTAGTGTTATAAAATCATTGAACTACTATTAAGCCGTTCACACGGATAAATAATTTTTAAAGGTTTTACTAGAAACTTTATCCAAAATGAACAAAAATGAAAGAATTTGTCTTAATATTTATGTATGTTTAAAAATGAGTCGGTTAAAGAAAATTAATTTAAACTTGGGAAGATTTTAATTTAAAATTATCAGAGATATTCTGGAAGAATTGATATTGTGATATTTCTTTAAATTTTTAAGAAAGAAATATATTCTTTTAATTTGAAACTGATTAAAATACATTTTGGCCTTTTCATTTTCCTACCAAAAACTAGGATGCCTTTCTAAATAAATAATTTGGTTCAGGGTTAATAAAATAATGTTTTTTTATATGTAGGATTTATTTTTTTGATTTACTTTTCGATTTTCTCTTTTGCCTTCTTTACATCCTTTTTTCTGTACTTTGTCCATAATTTGTTATATTTTTTATTTAATTAAAAAGGTATATATATTTTTCATACATATTCATTTACATTATTTCTATTTTTCGCCTTGAAAGATGTAAATATAAGAAGAAGTATTATATAAAGATTGTAAGTTCATGTTTCATAATCAAAGTATATATGTACCTCTTTCTATATCAGAGAATGTAGCCCCCCCCCCATAATCAGTCAGTATAAACCATGAAACCCTATAAATAAAAATAAATTTCAACCAGTTAACTTATCTTCGGAATAGTCCTAACCTATTATGCAAGTGATATATACTGCTAAAAAAAGTAACAAGTAAATTTAGCGGTTCATTTTCATTAAATTATGTCTATGATGCATTCAAGTCACTTTGCCCAAATATTGAATAAATTAATTGTGTTCAACAAGGGAATATCTTAATCATAGGGTTAATGTCAGTGTCATTGTGAGTCCACTCTTTAACCCTGGTGACTGCTGCAGTATATTTATTAATTCTTTTTTATGAAAAACTAATAGTTTTATTAGGATATTGGTGGTTAACAAGTGTTTCGACAAAGTCTTAGCTACTTTCCTGCATATATTAAAACGAGATATAAAAAATTGTGGCTTTGTTAATGTTAAGTAATTTAGAAATTATGGTGATTATAATGATTAGAGTTAGATATCAAGCATCTATTTATCCACACTTTTTTCTAAGGTTTATTATTGTTAGAAGCAGGTTATGAATTCATAGCTCCTTTGCGTACCAATACTAGATACAATTTAATTTACTCAAGTTTAAAGAGCTTAATAAGTTTATTCATGTATATTTAATTTAACAAAAATAAATAAAATTCAGCCTTTCTTTAAAAGTCTAAAAAACTCCAAAAAAAATTATCACAAGTACAAAAGCTATATTATTTCATAAAATGAAAACATACAGCTTCATATTAAAAAATAAAAAAATAAAAAAACATATTTTAAAAGTTATTTAAGATGTTTAACTTGATTTCTTTTTTACATTTATTCAGTTATTAAAGTTGAAAAATAGTATTTAAAATGTTGACAACAACACCTGTAACCTTTGAGTTTAAACGTTATTTTCATGTTGTTGTTTTTTTTTGAAAAATAAGTTATTAAAAACTCAACACTTCAATCCAAGGGCAAAAATTAGTTGACTAGTGTAATCTAGAATGAATTATTGTTTTTATTCAAATTCAAATTTTAATAACCGGTTAAAAATTATAGAAATTTTTGATTTATAATCCTATACATTTGATAAATAGTATAGTTTAGTTGATTGCTCTTTTGAAGTACAACTATATAAATAGAAAGTTATTGAACCAAAAGTTCTTATTTCAATTTAATGAACCCGAGAATGTTGTCTTCTTAAATGATGGATGAAAACGTTTTCAATTCCCCTATATCAAAATTATACGTAATTTTGGACACATTTTTAAAAAAAGGGGAAGGTGTAAATTAAGTAATATTTATTTTAACATTTGAGAAAATCAGAAATGTTATTACCAAAAAAAAAAAAATGAAAAATAAAATTTTATTTAAAAAAAATTATTATAAAAGAGAAATGAATCAAAAACCAAATAAAAAACATGAGATTATCAAAGAAAAATGTGTTGGATTCAAAAAAAAATTATAGTGATAAACTTGTATTGAATTAGTATTTTTATATTTGGTAAAAATAAATAAATATATATATATATCTATATTTCTCATACGAAATGATTTTTTATACCACTTATATATTACTAACCACTAGAACTGTTTAAAATTTGACCTATAACACCTTTCAGATTTTTTCTCATGAATTGTTATCAATTTGTTTTGAAAAGATTACAGAGTCGAATTTGTGTTTATTTCCATTCAGTTACAGCTGCTCTCCACCAAACATTCTTTAAGTCGTAAGGGTTACAATCACAATTTTCGATTTTGAAGAATATTTATGTTAATTTTCGAAAGCTTTTATCATTATTACATAGTTCTTGAAGAAAGTGCCTCTAAATCGTAAGGGGGATAACTTGTGTGTGCGCACATAAACGATTGAGAGTAACACTGAGGAGGAATTATAAGTCTAAGTCCTTGAAAATAATATTGAAAAACGACCATAAAAATTTTTTTTTTTATTTTTCCCGCCCCCACTTTTACAATTAGTGAAATTACACTATATTAAAATGATACACAAAACTGAAGAAGGTTAATTTTTCTCTGAACAGTAACACCGTCTGATAACTACAATTTAAATATTTAAAAGTCAGAGTTAACGAGTATTGTCGGATAAATTTGCCAAACGATTATATAATCCAAAAAAATATTTGAATGGGTTTCTTGATGCACCTGCATGAATAAATTATCTCCTGTATTTTTTTGATAATGGCTTCTACTCTATAAACCCTAAGAAAATTTGGATCCTTGACAACTACCCAATCTGTTTTGAGGACCTGACTTGTAGATTGTCTTTCATTTTTATTCATACTGAAGCATATATCAAATCGTATTTGTAGAGAATGTGTACTGGATAGTATAGTCATTTTAGGGTTCAACCCGGGAAAAAATCGTAACTTAACAAATTTGGTACCAAAAGAAGCGCAATTCTATTTAAATTAACATATCCAAAATCCTTTTTGATTGGTTTTTGGCAAAAAAAAATTATTGCAGTTAGAGTAAAGGTGGGTGTTTCTTTCAAATTTTATCATAACTCACTTTTTCAATTGTCCTCCACCCTCCAATAGCCCGGTGAAAAAGTGTAACAAAAAGGCTATGATCATGACATTTTGCACATAAGTACCATGTATTATATATTACATTATATATACATAGTTTGGTAATCGAAAAAAAACTGAATGAAAACTTTTGAATGATAAAGAATTAAAATAACAAAGATATCAAATATATTTCTATCTGCTTCCTCGTCACTTCCAAAACTGTCTTCGTCTAATGAAACTTCCTCATGGTTACAATTCTCGTACTTAATCACATTGCAATTTCTACAAGTGGAAACACATGAAAGGCCGTGTCGTCTGCAGCTACAAACGTTGGTACTGTAAGGCTTTTCTTGAATAGGTTACAATTGCATCGTATGAAGTGAAGAATATTATCTGGAGTTGTGCTAAAATCCGTCATGATAGGCTCGTAACTGTTATTGGATAGTTTCCAGCCCACATCAAGCGGGCTTAGTTCAATGCCCGTCAATGTTTTCCATTCAATGACTTGCAGATGGATTCGTAAAAAGTGATACATTGTAGCATTTTTGGTTGGAGGAAGAGACTGTGGCTTGATTATCGTTTTAGACGTCGCTGCTGCCTTCATGAACTGATGATAACGCAAATTTTCCATCATCCAGTTTCCTTTTCCACCGTAGCTATAAAAAATATAATTTGTATAAAATTCTAAACGCAAATTTTCAAATTTTATTAAGGATTCTCTAAGGTAGGAAATTTTCATTATGCTTATGTAGTAATATTTTCATTTACCTAAACATTAACAATTCATGTCTTTTTTTCTCTACTTCCTCTGCTGTGGCTGTTTCGTCCTCAAATACTTCTGCAGATTCTTGAAAGACATGGGTTGCCTCAAACTTCTTCAGGGAACTTGTTTTTCCTCATATAAAAATTAAACCCTGTATATTTTGAGTAGATGCGAATAAATTTTGCATGCTAGGCGTAAGTAAACTATTAATGGTTCCTCAAAGTGTTCCGTTTTTACCAGAAGCACATTATGTGTGTGTGTTTTTGATTTATAAAGCTCGAAAGCAATGCTATTACAAGACAAATATATTTTTAATTAAAAATAATACGACGACACATACCATCGTCAACTATGTGAAACCAGTAAGTAGAAAAAAGTTCATCGTTAAATTCCTAGAGGTATTAATAAAACACAAAATGAAGTTTACCCTGTACAATATCAGATATCGAAATTTTGATGATGTCAACAAAAACTATTTCAAATTTTCAATTTTTTTTTTTTTAGATTTTTGTTCTTTTTGGTACTAATTTTTTTAAGTTACAAATTTTTTATGGGTTGACCATTTTTACGGCTTATATGACTATACTAAAAGTTTATAGTTACTCGCTACAGGATGTGCAATTTGTACTCTCATTTTGATGATTCGACTTATTAGTATAAATTGATAAGGTAGCGATTCTGTAACGGAGGTATTTTTTACTTTAAAAAAGTAAAATGATTTTTAAAAGGTGTCTTTGAATCGATTTCAGACCTCAGAAGTCATAATCTGTCCAACTATTTGGTGACTAGTTTTTCCTGTAAGGTTTTTCTTCGACCCAGTAGTTCCCTTCCCTTCTGACTTCCAAGCATCCTTTAAATTGTGAGGTTACCTTGTAATTTTTCAGTTTCTTTTACTTTTAAATACTGGTAGGTCATTTTTAATAAAAATCTACATATCGATTTGAGTGGCACTTTTTTTTATTGGCTATGTTATCTTAGTTATTTCCTGAGTTTTCCTATTTCTGAGTTTTAAATTAAATAACTTTATCTTTTTTTTTTTACATATTGATAAAAGTTTAGCTATTAAGACTTTTTGGATTACGTAAAGGTCAGATAAAGGCTTTGCAATGAGTATTTCTTAATACTCAATTACCAATTATTAAATGGATTTCACTTATAAAGTCTTTTTATAAGAACAAAAGTTCTGTAAACGGTCGGAAAAGGTCAAATATATCCTAACTTAACCTGATTTATCTATTGCACGTTATTAATTAATCATTCCTAATAATTTGGGAAACATAAATTATTATTATGGATATCATTTCTTTTAACGAGCATCAGTGTGGCATACAGCAAAAAATTCAAGTTATGGTAGTCTTTGCTATTTTTGAGCAATTAGCACAAAATGTTAGCGAAAAACTATCACATATTTTCAATTGAAAATTTATTTAGCTAAATTTCTTGTATTATAAGGTTTCTTGTGAATCGAAGTGTTTCGATGATATTTACAGAAAAAAACTCATTTTTGAAAAAAAAAATGGTACAAGTTTATAACTTTGGACCCATTGAGCTAACACTAAATATCTTTTAAACCCGTTCAAAAATTTTATACCATGTCTTTAGTTTAACAAAAAAAAATCTGCGACTCTTGAGCTCAAAATTTCTCAAATTTGAAAAATAAGCTACAACCTACTACTGAGTGTATGAAAATGCAGATTTTAATAATATTTAATAAAATAATTTAGGTATTAATTTTGATTTGATATGTTTTATAATTAATTTTGTATAAAAATTCAATAATGTTCTACAACAGTATGTCAGAGTAGGTGAGGTGAGATATACGATACAATTAAATTAATAACTTAACATCAGCTGTATGTAAATTGGAGAAAAGACAAATTGCATTACTGCAGTAGAAAGCGAAACCTCATTATAATTATATTCATAAAAATATATACTTAAATTATAATTTTAATAGAGCATTTTAACGTCATTTATTTAAAGGAAAGATGGGAATTTATTTTTTAAATTTATTTTTATAATATTTTTTTTCACAACGACGATAAATCAAATAATTAACTTCATTTATTAAATATATATTTATAATTTTTCTATTCAAAATTTCCGTCTCTGGGGCCCATTTCTTCTATTCACACCAAGAAATCATTAGGTTAAACATTAAGTATACAGGGTAGGCAGCAAAGTGTGTACTATAAATTAATGTTTATTAGCTCATTACTATGCAAGGGTTTCGTGATTATTTTTTGATATTATGTTTCCGTCGTTCTTTTAACATAAACAAACTATACTAATCATTCAATCAATTCATCATCATGAGCGAGCAACAAGCAAAAAGGACTCACATCTCAGATCTCGTACATGTTGAAGTTGATGTGATGAAGATTACTGACCTTGTTAAGTGTTCTGGGAGCCTGGTTTTTAAGTTGGCTAAGATGAAAAAAAAATAAAAAATACCTCTCCAGGATGTCAGAAAGGGGAGAGCTTAATTTAAAGAGGCATACGAAGTTTTGTTAACATTGGAGGAGGAAATAAAGGAGGACCACTAAGTTGCCTTACCAACAACTTCTTTGTGGCTCCTAGGACCATTAGGAGATCTATAATACACAACTTGGAATTAGTTTCTTTCACCAGAACCCAGGAGGCTCGAGAGATGCAAGAAAATTCTCACAAGAATGGGTCAATGGTGAACATTTTCACAGACAAGAAGATTTTCTTAGTTGATCAATTCCACAACAGCCGGAACAACCCCGGGCATGCATAAGGAAAAGAAAAGATCCAAGGGGTTTACCAAACCAAATATCCAGCCTGTACTTTGGTCCTCGGCGTTGTGCCCTCAAATGGAATGAAGATGTCCCTGTTCTTATTCAAGACTGGACAGAAAATCAGCCACGAGGCCCACTATAGTATGCTAAGGTAGACCATCTTGCCGTAGCTGAGGCCACACTAACCGGAGCATAACCTTCTATGGACTCAGAATGGTGCCCCCTCTCACACATTCCCCAAGTGCCAAAAGTTATAGACAGATAAAATGACTCTATTCTTGTCCAAAGAGATATGGCACCTTCCTCACCAGATTTTAAAACACATTGGAAAGGGAAACCAACAGGACTCAAATGTAGACTGTCATTGATTATGAAGGTGGCCATATTGGGTGAAAAAGTTTTGCAAAAACCTTGTTTATATGTTTTGTTAACATTATTTTTTGGCTATTATTCAAAATATAAAATTGTTGATGTATTTGTAATCCATCTCTCGAGTCCACGTTTTTCCTGTATATCATTCCTATACTTTTCTGAACAGACGTAATACACGAAAGTACAAAATATTATTTTAATTTTTGTTTAATTAAAGTATTTATGATGGTCAAAGTTTGTTCTACTTGAGGGTTGTTGTGTCCAAATCTGTCTAATATTTATGATTGAAAAGTTTCGGACTAATACATACAAGTATTGTTTGATATATTGATACTATAGTGATATCGGAGTACTGATGTATTTAAAACGGTTCTTTACTAACTTGATATTAGAAACGGTACTTGTAGCCAAATTATTTTATAAAAAAGTTGTCATTTCGATAATATACGCCCCATATTTATAAGCTAGAAAATTGTGTTATATAAAAAAAGGCAAAAAAATAATTGACTTTTATGTCGTTCATATATTTCTGAATGAACCAATGTCCTTCCATCCCAAACAAAAATTTCATTAATGCTCTTGTAAGTGCAACAAAGACCTTAAAATGTTTTAGTTATATATTTTTGTCAAATAACTATTAAATAACCTATATTTACATCCTTCGGGTATTGGAATCGGTACAAAAGTATTAGCATTCATTGAACACTAATCCCTACTTGTCACCACAAAACAGGCACTTTTTTGTATAAAACTAATAAAAGATTTATTCTTTTAGGGATTTTGGTAACAAAAAAATAACTTTGACACTTTCAAACAAGACATCTACCTTATTTTTTCTGTATATATAAGCAAGATTGAAATATATGTAAGAAAAAGAATCAAAAACTATATCGGCATTTAAGTGGCAACAACAATGTTTTTAGATTTTTTTGGATTATACAGATATTGAATAGCTAATTTGTTAGATTTGAATACATACTATACAAATTTAACTTCTCTTTTTTTTTTAAGGGGGGGGGGATATATGATTAATTTATATCTGGGATTTAACTTATATTTCTCATGTATGCACATTAGACTATACTGTCATGAGAAATGTTCAGAATAACATGTGGCAGGATATTCTTTACTTTGTATGTTATTCATTTACAAAAGCAAAACTCTTCAATCATACGAATAATTGTTTTGTATGGACGTATTTTGATTTGAAAATCTGATAAATATCAAAAAAAAATGATTTTTACGTTATTTCTTTTACTATTGAGTTGAAACGAGATTTAGGAATTTTGCTTTTCGATTAGACTATAAATATATATTTCATTTATAATAAAACAACAATGTTATAATTTGCTCACATTATAAGTATTTTAGACTTAAAGATGTTGGAAGCTGTATATACTCTTTGGTACCGTGTATTTCTTCAAATGTATATATATATTTTAATTTTTTTGTTTTAAAAACTTAGATCTCTTTTTTCGATACCCAATATCTGATATATTATTATCAAACATACTATTTAACATTGATGTCAGTTTTAAATCATTGTTGCAGATAATTTATTCATTTGAAAAAGAAGAAAAAACAAAAAAAAAATTATTTGCGCGTAATATACGGTACCGAAGGAGTATATTTACTTGCTACATCTTTGGCACTAAGATCAAGGTTGATAGAAATGCAAGGTTAGATCATCATGTAATCGGACTTGCTGAAATTTTCAATTTGAGTTATGGTACCGACTGCTTGGCAGGACAGGCAGATTTTGACAAAACACGTAACCACTCATAGTCTATGACGTTATTATTACTAGAACTTTCGATTTTATATATAATAGCAACTGTTGGGGAAGAAAAACAGTTTTTGACAAAACATGCAACAGCTCTTCTACTATGACGTCAACATTAAAAACATGGTGGAAGTCAAACATCAGTCGTACACGCGTAATGGTATAACCTTGTATTTCTATTAACCTTGGACTAAAATAGCAAACTCTAAGGGGAATTGAAACAGTTTTGCATAAGTTTTGGTGAAATATATACTTCTAGCTTACACAAATTAATTTTATAAAAATCCAAAATCTAGATTGAATTGGATAACTTTAAAGAAACAATATGAGAAAGATCTTCTTCATCTTTTTTCTTACTTTATTTTTTTTTTTAAATTCTACAGATTTTAAAATAAGTCAAGGAGGAACAATTTCAAGATAATAAAAGTTATTTTTTTCTTTAGACAAAAAAAATTACTCAATAAAAATATCCTCCAACACAAAACTCTCAACTTTTGAAATTTTGGTACACTATAATGTAAATATGTCAATGAAATTACTTTTTTGTTAATAATTATGTTCGATAATATTATCATAGTATAAATTATACAGAAAGATTATTGTTTTGTAACTTAAAAGGAATTATAAGATTATGGTGTCTACATATAAAAATATACAACACGTATCTTATTAAGAAAATAGTAGAGAAACACAAGATTGTATATCAAATTGACAAAGAAAAGTATAATATTTATTAAACTTTCAAAAACTTTTATGACTTTTTGAACTGCAGCTTTAATTATTTATTTTTACCCCCTAACAAAATGTTTCTTTAGTCTAAACATGAGTTAGCATATTTATCATGCATGAACTGTTACACAGAGGGAAAAAATATAATAATCTACAGCTAACAATCAAATAAATTGTTAACTTTTTATCAATGAGATAATATTATATCTAGAAAGGTCTATAACACTTTGAAAATTTAAAAAGTATAATGAAATCAATTCAGTCATATTTCAAAAATCAGTCACCAAAACAGCATCTAAAGAAACTTTAATTGTGTATTACGTCATTTCACTCATATTCACAATTTGACAGCATGAATGACGTTACCAACAATCAATTTATCAAATTGAATTTTATATAATGAAATCCAGACGGATTTTTTTCTTGTAGGACCAATCCAGACTGAATATGTTCCAGGCCAACAAAAATTAAAACAGAGCCACCAATTCTATCATTTCCAAAGCCACGACTAATTTAAACCTTACCTATCTTAAAGATTATATGTAAAAAAAGTGAGTAACAGTTCTTTACGTAGCCTACAAATATAGAAGAGCATCAATAAAACATAAATATTTCATGAAAGGCTGATATTTATATATCAATACGTGTCACTTATGTTTCGTAAATTAAAGTTGTTATTAGGAAATTTGTAAACCATTTTCCTTTATTTTTGCCTTAAACTTGAGTTGACAAAAAGATTGGGTGGATTCCAATAGTATGTAAAAATTGAATTATTATTTGATTGATATGTGTCTTGTTTTTGAAAAAAAAATGAAATACACAACGGATATTTTTTCCCTTAATAATGGTAAGAGCTAAAAAATTGTGTCAATCTTTCAATAATAATTAATATTGATGTGATGTTTAATACGTCTGAAAAAAAAAAATATTACATTCACATACAACGTCATATCAATTATATAAAGATGTACATTGTTCACAAATTATATTCATTTTTCTTTGAGGGCTTTCCTAAAAATTATATATGAAAACTTAATCCCAAATGAATTACAATAAAAATACGTAAAGAGGATTGATCAAATAAAGTTACTTTTCTTAGTTAACCAATTTTTATTTTTATTCAAATCCAAACAAAAATAATTCCCTTGAAGTTTTTTGACATTCCAACATTGAGAGAATTTTTTATATAATTATAAAATTTTAAATGTATTTAACATTCATAGTTGTTACCCATAGTGTACAGAAAAGCTATACGAATGAGGAAATAAAATAATTATCAATTTTTAATGAATAAGGCGTAGTAAAAAGAATTGATTTTTTCCCATAAATATTTAGCTCCTTGGAAATTAAAATAGTGTTTAATGACTTGACAATTTCCAGTATTTTATCCACATTTTTGATAATTGGCCTTCCAATGCTTCGAGTATCTTTGACATCAAAATTACAGGAACGAAATCGACGAATCCAAAATTGCGCATTATTGGCTGTTTTAGTATCAAGACAATAAACACTATTCATATTTTCTGCCGCCTGGCTTGCATTTTTGCCTTCATCGAAGAAAAACTAAAAAATATACAGTATCTTCTCTTTTCTGGTGTTTATATTTGACGCACGCTCAAACAATACTGAGTCAAATAATCACAAAACTCGATAAAAAGTGAGATACATATTACTAAAGCCATCTATTGGAAAAATATTGATTTCTTTTTCTACATTTAATATATTACTACAAAACAAGACATGTTTTATACAAAAATGGATATCTTTCACTCCAATTCCATCTTTTATTTTGTCATTCATTGTTGGAGTAGATAAATATGTTCTAAGAACGCATAGAAACTTTTTTTTTTTTGAAACCTCGTTAATTAATTCAAAAATGTGTCAATAATCCCAAAACTAATAAAATACCATCCCAAAATAATGGATACGGGAAGTCTATGATAACTGTATCGTTTACTTAGAGGGTGTAAGAAAAGTATGATAGACACAATATTCAGAGAAGATACGAAGGCTAAAACAACTGCAAATGTTGATGAGCATTAAATTTATAAATTTTTGATTTCTTAGTTATTATGATTCTACATTATTTTAATCCTATAGTTCATCTTAGGTGGATAAATATAATAAAATAAGAGGATGAAATAAGATATAAACAAAATCTACTATTTTTTTCGGGAAGATGTGATTAGTAACTGTAAATTTTTGTAGACAAACGCTAAAAATTGATAATTTTGGTTCGTAATTTATAAAGTTTTCATTCACTTGTTTGGCAAAGATTGGAAAGGATACAAAATTCTTTTGAAGATCTGAACATAGTTCACATGACATAATTAAAGAAAAAAAAAATATAACTTTAGTTTTGATATCAAATTCTTTTTGTGATATTTGACAATCAATATTTTATTAGCTTTTGCATTTGTTACGTCAGACTGAGTGACAATGATAATAAAAACACAAATGTGAATAGATTTATTTAAGAGAAAAATAGTGTTCAAGTGATATTGCTACAAAGAAAGTTCGATTCTTAAAATAAATGTTAAATTCTTATTTAAATATTAGATTCTCATAAAAATAGAAGTTTGATTAAATTTCTTTTGATATGATTTAAATAAATCCTTTTCACCTTGAAACAAAAAAAAACCATATATTCCTTAATTAAAAATCTTTTTAAAAAGTGTGGCTTAAAAATATATTCCTTGCTTATTCTTAAGAATAAGTCATTCCAACGAAAAGTATAACCTCTATACAAGAACCAACACGATTTTAATTTTTACTAAATTTTCTCCTTTTAATTAATCATCCAATTTTAATCAAAACTTATTATTATTCAATATCCTTGCCATTGTGTCAATAATGGCCTGAACTCAACCTCAAAAGCTTAAGCAGGTCTTGATGACAGTGTCTTTTGACAAATTTTGGAATTTCTCTCGAATCATGGACATCAGCTCGGATTTTGAGTTGCAGTAGGATCCGTTGGTGTGTTCCTCAACTGAATCCCACACAATGAAGACAACGTGTGTGCAATCTCCTCTTCGCTAGCCCTAGTGTCTGAAGGCTGCATAGACCGTTGGTATCTACATTCGTACTACCTACTACATCAAGAAGTCCATTAGAGCTGCCAAGAAACCCCAAACTTTTGTAACTAAAAGATTGCTTCATTCTTGTTTCCAAAAGTGAAAGTGGTCCCCTTTTGCAGAAACTTATAGCCTTGAGTCTGCTAGGCAAGGAATCTCAGTAAGCATGGGTCATCTCCATAGGAATGATGCCCCCTTCCTCAATTAGATAAACTTTCAGTACATCCAAATTAGGATAAGGCTTCTTGCAGACCCTGCCCTTAATAATGCCCCTAAAAATGATTTTTTTTGTTCAAGGTATTAGGTGTCCGAGAGTAAGTAACATTCTGTTAAAAGGTATAAATTTCTTATCTAATGTGGAAATTGGTACATGACTAGAGACTTTTCCCTAAAATGGTACCCACCTACTCATTGTTGTTAATTTTGTCAACCTAGGCCACAAAAATAAAGTGCACCGTACCAGAACGACTCATAGCCACCATTATCATCACTGACTCTATTTCTTTAAACAACGGACGCAAATCCAATCAATTTGTGAGGTTGAATAGAGCCTCAACAGAAAAGACTACAACAAACTGAGTAATTTCTTGTATCTCCTTATTTTATGTTTTCTCGTGTTGGAAAAACGACTAATATATGTCCTAAGCAAATTTTGTTGACAATTAATCTATAATTTGTCAAAAAAAGTTCTACAATTATTATTATTCAATAAGTTATTTAAGTTTAATTTGAAGTTATTTTTTAAAAGTATTTAGGGTTCTCCTTGTATATGATTTAATATCTATCAAACAAATTCTCCCATTTTAGAATTGGTTCCGGCGCCCTTGAAATGAATAATACTTTTTTTAAAGGAAGCAAAGTCCCAGCGTTAAATTTTTTTTCAGCTACGTTCCTGTACAGCATAGCACCTGATTACATGTGTGTTTTTATATTGTTCTTTTTTTTAATAAAAAAGTCCTAAAAAAGCCATAAAGTATTAGTTTTTTACAACATTCACGCACACTTTTGTTAAAAAGAAATGAAAAGTATTCCTTACAATATGTAAATATTTTGACGTTTTCTTTTGATGCATTTTTTTATTTTGCTAGAAACGTTCTCCTGGATGATGAATGAACGTTCATTATACTTTTAGAAAAATTAAATATGCAAGATTCTATGTATATTTTTCGTAGCGGAGACTGGGGATGGGATGCAACATGGGACGGAGACAACAATACAATTTTCTCGAATATCAAAAGACTACAGCCATAATATTTATATTCAAATTGTATAATTTGTATAACAAATTATTAAGGGTAAAAATATTTAAAAAAATTATAAACTTTTTTCGAGATATTGGATGAAAACTGTTTTTAGGGGCAAAAATGTTTTTTTAACATAATATAATTTAGAATATTGTAGTCAACTTTTCAATGTTTTTCTAGGAACAAAAATTATAAAAGAATTTTTCATCCGAAAAGTTGAGCTAAAATTGAATTTGATTTTAACATCCCCCCCCCCTCCTTTAATGCCCCTAATCCCTTATACTTTTCTAGTCCATATTTAATACTAAAACTGCATATAATATGTAAACAAAGTCAATAATAATTTTGCCTCCAGGCTATCAATAGTTCAGTGTGTTCTTCCAATCATTGCACCATATAAGCCACTAAACTTTAATCTGAGAATAGGCACAAAGGACAAAATCTTCAATTGCCATAGATCGGTTTTCTATGATGAGATAAAAATAAAAAACAATTGAGATAAATGCAAAAACCTTCTTGTACGTCAATCGAGTTTAAAAGGCATTTGTTATCTTGACGAACTCCTTGACGAACATCAAGTCCTCTTTATGAGTAAATCCAGGCAGTATCCGGAGCCCTTGGTGTAATAGGCAGGGGTAGAATAGTAAAATCATAACAGGGGGAGTTGTTGAGTGATGGATTCCGATTATTAAGGTTGAGGAGTTTTTCTCCTAAGAAAATTTTGGAAATACAGTTGATTAAAGTGTAATTTTAACGCAATATGTGAATATGGATAAATAGTGAAAGAATTTTTTTTTTAATATAGCTTTTCACTTGAAATTTGGTCCTGCTACGGTATAATTATTAATAAGGGTTGGCTGATGAAATATAGTTAATTCGTTATAAAGAAAAAATACTCGTCTTATACTCTCATTTTAATATTAAGTATGAATGGTATTGATGTTTTGAACTCAGATACTCTCTGTTTTAGAGATGGATGATTTAGACAATTTCCATTCTTCGAGGGAAAGTAAACATCGTTTCACTTTCTGTTCGTTTGTAAACTTATACGCCCTGTTATACAAATTTTTGTGAAAGAAATCCATAAACTATACGCTCAGACTGGCTCAAAGTAATATCAATCCTCCATAAATATTCTTTAATAATAGAACTGATAAATTCAATGGTTCTGGAGATCTTGAAAGTCTCAAGAGTCAATGAAAGTTCAATTTCTTTGGGATCCCCAGGAATGATAAAATGGAGCTTTGATATCTTGAGGAGCATTGGCGAAAAATTACTGTGTAATCTTATTATTTTGTTTGCAAATAGAATTGTATTAAAATTGAACATTTGTATTTTACTATTTATGAACACTGACTAGGAATTTAACCTTAAATTTCCTATTCTTTTTGTTCTAATCTTCTTTTAAGCGAAATGTATTTAAAAGTTGTATTAGTCACATCAAAGAATAAAACAAACGAAGAGAAGAGCCAGACAAACTGTTTACTTGTCGAGAATGAATATGGAAATCCAAAAAGTTGTAGTTTTTTTTTTGTGGCTCAAATCCAATAAGACCCTTTGAAGTTATATTTGCCGACCTGTTATAGAGTAAAGGTAAATATTATATCGTTTTTGATGATAGATTATCAAGTCATCATAACAAAGAAGAATTGAAGAGGGTTCCTAATTCAAAAACTGAGATGGTATTGTTGAGAAAGATATTTTTTGAGAATATAATTCCTACAAAATAGAAAACAGATCCATGTCTCCAGTTGAAGAGCATTATTTCCTCATTATCGTCAGAGTCATTGACACGTTGAGAGTATAGTCAAAACAATAAAGGCGTTATTAGAAAAAATAAATGAAAAATATGGGTCAGAAAAATTATTTCTCGAATTACTTGAATTTCGAAATACCCCAAAGATTGATGGAGAATCACTTAATAAAATGTTATTTGGTTATAATGTACGATCTAATATACGACAACAATTGGTAAGTTATTATGTAACGGTTCATACTCAATTGGTAAATGGAGAGAGAAGGAAAGATATTATTACAATCTTAATAGAAGAGACTTACGTGAATAGACGTGGGAACTAATGTAAAAGTCCAAAATTATATAAATTGGAGATGGTCAGATGTAGGTGAAGTCCTAGAAAAGGGATTAATTAGAAGCTATTGCGTCTTACTAGAATCTGGGAAAATAGTTTGGAGAAACCGGAAATTTTTGAGAGTGTATATGGAGTTATTTACCTAAGAACATAATCACCATCCCAACAAATGCAAGAAATTAAAAATAATTTGAATTGAGGAAGGAGATGGTAGAGATCTATCAACATCTAAATATAAAGTATGTTATGATTTTTAAATATACATATTAATACGCTGAATAAAGAGATCAGTCTGTTATACTCGTATGTTCTTAAGATAAATTCATTACATAGAATTAAAATGTAACATTAACTGTGTATAATATATATTTTTAAATTTTATTGTGTGTTCGTCTATGTATATTTGTATTTTGTCTAAATGTCCTATTAATTAGTTCATATGGAAAATAACACACTCATTATTTAAAAATAATAATTTAGATTAAATTGAGAGTCTATTTTATATAATACATGGTAGGGGGTCTAAAATAAACGTCCAAAAATAAGATTGATAGTAAATTTACATTTACTTTCAGATCAATCCATTTCTATAGATATATACTCATACATTTTTAGAGTAGTATAATAACTATAGTCTTTATATTTGTATACATACCTTTTGAGAGTACATAATAGTTAGTACAATGCATCTTGGCTCGCTCAATCTCCTTAATTAAAGTAGAAAATTTATGTCATTATGGCATACATATATATGTAGTATTTATTGTAAAGATCTTATTTCTCTCTTGAGGATATCTTAAGATGAATAATCCTATATATTTACTTCTCTACATAAAAATATACATAACTTTAAAATAGACTTTTTATACTACAATTTTTATACATATGTATATTTTTTTATACATATGTATATTTTTTTATACATACATTAGAGGGGATAGGTTTTAACTTCTTTTGAATTTCGATTACGGCTACAGCAGAAAACGTTGTCAAATGGTATGAAAATTAAATATATTAAATGTTATTTTCTTAACGAGGTCATCTTTAGATTGCACATCTAGATCAAGTTATGAATAACGTCATAAACTCTTTACTTAGTTAATATAGATACTAAGAAAAAAAATTTAGTGTTTTAGTATGAAACAACTTTGACAGACACTTTTACATATAATTTTTGTTATAAAATTGTCCAATGAAACAGAAAAAAATAAACGTTTGGAAAATTTGATGATATAGAAAAAAAATAATAATTTGTTTTACACGTGAGAATAATGTTTATCAAATGATTTCAATTTTATTCACGAAAAAAAATAACTTGTGTCTCTTTTCAAACTTTGAACTAGGTGTGCTAACCTATGACAACTTTTCCACTCTAGCCGTGATCAAAATTCGAAAAAAGTTGAAAAACAAAGCACCCTAAAGTAATATTAACACCTAAATGAAAAAGCTAACATATGTAACAGCTATAAAAGTGAAATTGCATGCATTTTCAATGGTGTAATAAGACAATTCTCGAAATTGATTTGATCAAGAATTGCAAATGTAGATTGTGCAATTTGATCGCTTAAAAATGCACGCATTTTCATTTCTGTAATACCTACTGCACGAAAGTTAGGAAAATTATCTATGACTCACTATACAAAACGCTTAAAAAGATATTTATTATCTTCATTAATAAATCAAGATTTGTCTCCCTGTTTGTCTGCAGATCCTTCATTTTTGAGCGTGCACTGAATATTGAGTACTACGTGACTACTTCGTCTAAGAAACAACAGCATAGCAATAAAGAAGTGTAGCTAAAGCTCCGTACTTCATATTGAAAAAGAAGTACATCTATATTAATGGAGCAAAGTTTTATTTTTGTCTGTATATATTGAAACGTGTCACCTATGTGCTGTATATAGTGCTGCAATGATGTATATCAAATATATAATTTGATCTAAGAAATGACAATTTAGTCGTATTAGTGAAATATTGCAAACGGTTATTTAACTCTTCGAACGTGTAAATCATACAAATATTTTGGATATTATTTTGAAATAATAATGTGTTAATGAAATATTGCAAGTATTACAAGAGTACTGTTTCGGTTTTTTTTTATTTTTTTGTTATTGGCCTCATACGTTCATCATAGTTCATGTGCAAATTCACTATATCTTATGTTTTGAATTAAATATAAATTATTATATTTATTTTTATTTATGAACGCTCTAAAGACTCGTCACTTATCCCAACATCTTTTTTTTCCAAACTCTTGTTATTATTCTTTGATTCTTGAGAATACACATTGATATAAATATTGAGTAACTACGTGTGAACGTACAGAGGGAAAATAAAGAGTAACACAGAAGAATTTTTAGTGAGCTGTATTCTATATATAGTATAGAGTAAAATTTGACTTTTAGCCGACGCCTAATTAATTTGGGCAATGCAGGGTATTACAGCTAGTATACCTAATGTGTTGAAATAAATTCCAATGCCTCTGTATTTTCTTCATAGGGACTTGCAAAATTCTTTATTTGCCAAAATAAAAAATAAAGGTGATACACGGTAACCTTTTCTGTACCAATACTTTAGATTGATTGGTTCATTTTTATTGCCCTCGATATTAATAGTGGAGGATCCATTATAAAGCAAAGTTCTAACTGGATTAAAGAAGCGTTTTGGGAGAAAAAATTTTACAGGCCTAAGAATGTGTTTGTGTTCAATATAATCAAACGTCTAATGAAAGTCTACCACAATAATTTCCCCAAATTTATTTTTATCAATTACGAAATCAAGAAATGCATTAATTGTTCGATTATGATGGTACCCAATCTTGTAGTCGAGGATGACTTCCATTTGTTTTGCAATGACTCACGCCAGAGTTTGATATGTTATATTTGAAATTGTAAGACAGCTAATGTTCAAATCTTTTACTGTTTCCTTTCTTTGGGATGAGTGTAATTTTTCCAAGAGTTAATTTGGGAAAAGTTATCCATATTTCTCCATCGAAACTCTGAACGTAAGAATATAGGGCACAAATACATTTGAGAGAAGAGAGATAACTTTTCCACCGATTCCATCGTGTCTTGAAGCTATATTCCTCCTAAAATTATATTTTACATAGTTTAAAATATTTTTGATGTAAAAACAGGAATATGACCATTGGAGTTTTGTCTTATAGGGAAATCCTATTGACTAGACGATTGAGAGTTCTTAATGAGGGAACCTGTTCTCCTCACAATTGCAACATTTCCTTTTATACGTTTCATTTCCATTTCTTCATCTGTAATGTCAGAGATCCTGTATGTGTTCAGTGTATCAGTGACAAAAGATCTATAAAAAATAGATCCTACCTTTAAAATGGCATCAATATTTTCATGAAACAATCTCGATTCTCTTTTTTTTTTCTTGGAAAAAAAGATTGTCAATGTGTTGATGTTACGGTTAAGTGAACTTGACAATGTACTAGATGTCTGGAGAGGCTTATGAAATAATTTCAGTCTGTATAAAAACCCTTTTCTAAATTCTTCTTGTTCGACGATCCATTTAAGTACTTTGAACTGAGGACTTAGGGCATAGGTTGAAGTTATACTTATATCATTTTATGGTCATAAAAAGGGTCCATAAGATAACTTGACTTTCTAGGTGCATGAATATACTTGGTGACATTAGAGCTAGGTCTATTCTTGAAGTGCAAGTCCCATTCCTCCAAGATTAAATGTCATCCGGATTTAGTATCTTGATTGAATCAACTCAATTGAGCTTTTGTATCATATTAAGTAGGAAAAATATGTTAGGGCAACCATTTTTTTTTAAAGTCTAAGTTCATGTCTCCTATAAGAATAAAAGGGACTTTTTATATTGTTCCAAAATTGACTGGTAAAATCTATGAGACTTTTCATTCGGTCCATACACACTAAATAAAATAATCTCCAAGCCATTTATTGTTAACATTTTTTTCCATACCTTTAGCTTTTCATCTGAATATTCCTTAAATAAAGAATAAAAATCGACTTTTCTGGAAATGAAGGTTAGGATACCTCTAGAGTAGACATAGTTACTCTATACACTGGTTGTGACATGGAGATTAAACTAACTTTACTTCTTACATCTCTTATAAAGACGAAGAAAGGGTTAAGTATCATGAGTCTTCTCATGAATTCATGCCTCTTTTTTTCCCCGTGCTTCTCTTATATTCAACAGAAGTATTTTGAGACTGTCCATGATTCATTGTATTAAATTTTAAGGACCTTTCTGGGAGTTTCTTTTTTATCATGGATATTGAGACAAATTATGCGATCGATTCCGAAATTTTCTTGGAATTCAGCTAGTATGAGGGTTGTATTCTTTTTTTCAAAATTATATTGCATATTGATGAAACTATAAATATTTGCAATTACAAAGTCGTCGATAAACAGAAAAGCCTGTTTCTCCTACAAAACCATTATTCAGATAAACTATTCTCTTTTGATCTTTTTTGCTTTGAATCTTCTCCAGGACTGGACGATCTTTTGTAAATAAATTTATAATTATGAGACTTACGTATCGAAGAGGGTCTTTGAAGCACCTCGGGACGTTTTCTTTACACAACTTTCCAGTCTTCTTTCAGGTAAACAGCGTGTGAGGCTTCTGATGAGGAGCCTCCCTCCTCCTCTATTCTATTTTTATCATTTTGTGCATCCATACAATCCCCCCTTGAGAGGTAAATGGATTTTATTTCGGGGATTTTAGTCTTCTCTTTGAAGCAGAGCTTTCCACGTTTGTAGGAATCTCTTCAACTTTTTCGTCAAAGCGTTTTGTTTAATTAATATTATCACTTTCATCATTTTATTGACAGACTGTATTTTCTTGATTTTCTAGGTAATATGACCTCTTCTGATACTTATTACAACAGCTTTTGGGATATGATTAGTTTTATAGCCTTTTTCATAAGTTCTACTTTTGATTGGAAGAGATCCCGATATTTCACAATTACAGATCATGCTGAAAGCAAAGTTTTCTCAAACTCTTATTACTATTATTTGATTCTTGAGGAAAGAACACATATGAATTGATATAAGTATTGAGTAACTAAGTGTGAGAGTACTTATGAAAAACCGAGAGTAAAATAAAAAATTTCTAAAGAAGCTCTATTCAATATTATATTAAAGCAATAATTACTTTGTGTAATACTGTGTATTACCACTAGTAGATGACATAATGATATTTATGTATCTATATTAAAATAAACAATTTTTTAGGCACTTAATCACTCCGAGCAGTGCCAGGTAATTTGGCAAGTATTTCTAATTCATTGCTTGTAGATTTCATTCCCAATCGCCCTTAGAGAAGAAAATATATGAACATTATTTACATTGACTTCAAAGTACAAATTCTATGTAAGTTAGAGTTGCAATACTATATAATATATTTTAATACTTAATAGATGCAACTCCATCTCACAAAATAAAGTAAAATTTTAAAAAAACGTATTGGATCGAAATAAAAGTAATGAGGAGTCATTATACCTTTCCTCACCCAAAGATTTTTACCTCAAAATTTAGAATTTAATTAAATATTTATACATTTATCCGGCAAACTCCAAATTTAATTTAATTTTGCAATCAAATTAGGAATTGGTTCCCTAGATATGAAGTTCTAATTTTTTTGAATTTTAGAAAAAAAAGTACTGCCATGTAAGCTAATTTCAAAAAGTGATGTTGAATAAACCTATAAAAGTACTTCAGAAAAGTTAAAATATGAAAGAAAAAGTTTTTATTTCAAACTCCTCAGCACAACAAATGATATTATGCTATGCAAAAGAAACTTTAATATACACAATAAAAAACTTTCTTCAAAGCCAAAAGACACCTGCTTTCTAAAAAATTAAATCAAAAATACTTTTTTGGTATATAACTATATTAGAACTAACCAATAATTAAATCAAAATATATATTTGATTAATATTTTCCTTCAAAAATAGATAAGTTATAAGTGGTTAATTTTGATATTTTTATTTATGGAAAAATGTTAATATTCAAAAACTAACAAAATAATGATAATACACATTTCATGAATCATTATAAAATATGAAATATAAATTGACATTTTATCTATCAAAGAAAAGAAAAACAAATAATTAGGGTTAAAAATATGCACAGGTGGTTCAAACATCAAATTTATAGGGCAATAGTGTCTCCTGGATTGTGAAAGAGTTAAAAACTTTTAAAAAATTAAAATAATACTGAACTTTAGTAATGGATTATGTAATTTTTCCACATTATTATTTACGCTGTCTCAATAAGAGGACAGAATGGATGAAAATGAGGGTTCGTTAAGTCAGTTCGCTTAGGGATGGATCACTGCTCCAAATGTAATTCTACTATTTACTACCTCGATGATGACTTTAATATTTCACAAAAATGTCTAAGATTCTTCTACCTTTAAGAAAACCTTTTTGATCGGAGGCGATCCTTGAGTTCGAAATTAGCTGAATCTGTCTTCTAATATTACGCAAAAAAAATGTTATAACATTCGTCAATATCATAAAGGACCTTCAATGATTGATATCACTACGAAACACCTCTTTGTAATACCAGCAATATGTCTTTTTTGTCACAACTCAAGAAAGTATACCAAACTTTTCTATTCCCTTTTCCTAAAAAACAAAATTAGGAGTAATTTTTTGTAGTACAAATAAAAACCTTGTCAGATATTCCATCAAGCCCACTAGTCTTGTCTGCCTCCCCATTTTTTTAATATATTCCTCAATATTATTCAGGGGAGAAATTGAAATTATAAATTTTAGACGTTCAGTAAAAAAATCATGTTGCCACTTACAATTTATTAGAACTGATAATGAAAATTTCAAATAACATCTTCACTTTTATCAAGTACAGCTTCATTTGTAATTTTTTTTTAAATTTATGAGTGGGTGAAGGGATATTTATCTTCTTCAGGTTTGGCACAGGTCTTGTTTTTTCTTCTCCCTGCATTTTCTACCACATCAGATATTTTGAGGGAGTTGATGGTATTTCAAGTTAATATTCTAGGAAAGAGAAAATCGTGATTTAAAATATAAACTATTTTTTATTAAAACGTCCAAGGATCTCTATTTTCCCTGAATAACCCTTTTAGAAGTGATTTGATGGGTCTGCGTTAGACATTTGAAAACTATTTTTGGAGATGAAAAGATGTCAAACTTCTTTAAAAGTAACTTTTTTAATTATACCTTGAAACTTTTCTTTTGTAAAATCCATCCTTCTTTGGATGTTCTGATTCTTGAATTGTTTTCTTCTCTGTTAGAACAGTATCCATTTTTTAGTAATTTCTGTTACCTTCAAGACTTCCAGGTTTTAAACAAAAACACCTTGATGCTAATTGTTTGATCCATTGTACTGCGCTCCATTCGTCTATTTTTTTTTTTAAATACTTGGCATTTTTACCGTCACTTTTTTCTTAATCCGAAGACTGACTATATCAATACCTTTCCATATAAAGTTTACCTGGACGAAATTACAAACAATGTCCCTGGTCTTTAATAGGAGAACTCTTTTTAAGTATATTAATCTCCCTCTTATGTAAATCAGAAAAACGCCGACTGGTTTAAACCGATCTTATTTAAATCCATATCAGATAGAGATATCATATATATTCATATGTTTAATGCCTTTAATAAAAAAAAAGGTTGTCCATCCTTGTCCTCAATCAAGGCAACAAATATTTCCTATTTAAACCTCCTATGAAAAAAATTATATTTGATATGGTACCTTCCCTGGCATGTTAGGAATCTCCTGTTCTTTTTGCATAAGTAAACAATAATAAACATTTCTCAAATCTTTCATCATGACTCCATGAGTGAGCAAGAAGCAAAAAGGTAAAGGATCTCAGACCTTCTGGATACCAAAAATTGGGTGTTCCGTACAAAACACCCCGACCAAACAAGAATCCTGGGGTTCGTGGTGTCCGACGGCAAGAAGATGCCTCCCTTTTTTAAAGGCTGGGGAGAAAATCGAACAGGAGGCATACTAAAAGTGCTGAGGTTCACCATACAACCATGGCTTAAGGCCACCTACCCAGAGGACAACTATGTGTGGACCCAAGATGGTACACCCTCACACACATCGGCCAAATGCATGAAGTTCTGCACTGACAACATGGCTGATTTTGACCCAAGGATATGTGGTCATCATCTTCGCTGGATTTGAACCCGTCGGACTGTGCTGTGTAGGCTCTTTGGACAGGGAGACTAACCAGACATCTCACCCGAACGTGGACTCCTGAAGGCCTCCATTGTGAAGGAATGGAACAATTTGTCCAAGAAGTTCATCATTAACTCCTGCAAGGCTTTGCGCCGCCGTGTGGACAAGATTATTTATCAAAAAATATAATTATTGACATTTTTCTAAAATCATTCATTCAGTCCACGTTTTGCTTCCGAACCCTGAATGAGATAGAATAACTTCGACATGACTAAGATGAAAAGACAGGAAACTTAACAAAAGAGTTATTTGTTCTCTTATTGAAACTACAATTAGCAAAAAAAGGGATACACGGAATTCCATTTTTTTAGTTCACAATGGGATCGATTATACCAATATATATATAACATTTTAATAATAATTAATCAAAATAAATGTAACAATCAATAAATTATAAAATAATAGGTTATGTTTTATAATATATTAAAAAATATAATACATCTTTTTAAGACATATATTTAATTGATTGTTGTAAACATTCTATTGAAACAGAATGACAAGATCTGTTTAAGAACAAAGTAAATAAGTCGTCTTTTTTAAGCCATTTAAAATTTAAATTGTTGAGCAACGTTGATAAATTTGATTTTTGACATTTTGAAGAAATAAAATTAGATGTTTCTAAATAAGGATCTACAAAAACCAGAAGTTAAATCCAAAATATTCCTTTTATGATATAGCGAAATAACTTGAAAATACATTTTGTTTATTTTAACAAGTTAAAGGGACGAATTTCTTTTTCTATATATACATTGTATTTATATAAAAAAAATGCTTGTAAAAATATGATTTTTTTCTTCTGGCAATTGTTTTTTAAACTTTTGAAAGCTGTTTTCATATTATTTGATATGTATAAAATAAATAGCTTTTTTATTTCAAAGAAAAACTTTTAACCACAAGTAACTAATTTCATAAATAAAAAAATTATAAAACCCTTAATATAGGTAACATTTCTATAAGAAGTTATTTATTAAAACTTAAAGATCATTTAGTAATAATAAAGTATTATACTTTTAAACTTATCTAAAATTGTAGCTTAAACTTTATTTTATAAGAGAAAAAAAAATGGGCAAATAATTGCATCTTTTTCAAGAACACCCCATTAAATATTCTTTAGACTCTTAAAATCTTAAAAATGTTTTTACATGTATGTATAGTGTATACTCATATTTAAATGAATTCAAATGCTTACAATATTTTTTATTTTAAAATGAATCACCTGAATCAGATTGAGACAATTATTGCTTTTTAATCATGTCAGACCCAAAATGAATTGAAAAAATAAGATAGTTAGGGCCAACTGTTGATCTCTTTAATCATACTAGAACTACAGTGTGTCCAAAAATTGATGGTGGTTTTAAAAAAATCATGAAATAACCTAAACAAGTGATTTTTTGGTGGGAAAATCATATTTACTTCCCAATATGACGACCTTTAAGCTTAATACATTTTTTTATGCGTTTTGGCATGCCTTAATAAAGATTATTCAAAGTATCTGGAGAAATTTTTTCCAACGCTGTTGTCAGGTTTATTTAATTCATCCTCTGAAAGTTGCTGGCGCATTTTCATTGAGTTCCCTCTGGACTAAGGCTCACAAATTTTCAATGGGAGACAAATCAAGACTGTTGACAAAAATCAGAGTTTTCTGAACACCACTTTTGTGCCTTTTTGGGGTAGTTAGCAGGGGCACCATCCTGCTGTAAAATGGCTCTTGATGTGTCAGACAACATTTTCCCCTTCAAAGGAGGTCTAGTTTCTTCAATACGAGACAAAGCTAACATGAGAGACTTGCTAAGGATCTCTGTTACGTAGTACTCGGCTGTCACAGTATGGTTTTGTGGAATCAGGGGAAGATTTGACACTGCCTGGTGGCTGATAACGGTCCCAGCCTGAATTTTAAGGGGAAATTTCACAGTTGGAGTGGGTTCCGCATCTCCCTTACCTCTTTCCTAACCCGATCTGTTTGGGATTCGGGGCATGAAATAGCTCAAATGGACTTTCATCACTAAAGAGGATACATATGCAGTCATCTGCAGTCCTGTGTTTCCGCTCACGACAGAATTGAAGCCGGACCTTCCTTTGGTTTTCTGAAATTTTGAGGTACAGACGAGGTTTGTATGGCAAGGCATTCAAAGACTGCCTCAGGTAGTTGTGGACAGATGACTTGGATATTGGGGAGCCCTTTGAAGTCAATCTTGCAGCAAGTTTCCTTATGGATTGCCTTTTTTCGGTGAAAGATGTTGAAACCACCAGTTTGGGAACTTTAGAAATTTTTTTCTTCCTTCCTCGACCCTTCTGATTTGCAACGGTTTGTCCATCCTTCCTTTTCTTACACCAATTCTCAATGGTCCTGAGATGAATTTGTACCCTTTGAGAAACGTCTCTCTGGCTTGATCCACCTTCTATCATGCCAACAGCCTGTGCCATGGTCTCCAAAGAGTGGTCTCTTACAATTTCGGATATTGAATTTCAACTAACATCCTGTGGTATTTTCTGAGCCCTTTTACACTGATATAAGATGCAATCATCGAAAAGTATTGCATCAGCCAAATTTCATATTATTCCGACCAAAAATATTTTTTTTACTAAATATAAAACGGATATTTTTAATATCACCATCAATTTTTGGACATACTGTAATTGTAATTTTTTTTTTTAATAACTTCAATAGGTTTATCAAAATTTGATGAGACACTGGTGTCCCACTAGTTGTGAATTATAATTTTTTATTATGTATATAATATTGAGTTGAATTCGTAACATTTGTTAATTATTTTGATATACTTTTCGTTTCTAATTCAAACAAGTACTAATTCTAACATGAAAACAGAAAAATATTAAAATGATAAATGTTTTTCATGTGAAACATAACGAAACAATTTCTATGTCCTACCAAACAAGGATTACAAGCCATAAAAATGACCAAAGTTCGGTTTTATATATTTTTGCTGGGAGAGTAAGCACATCTTTTTCTTTTTTGTTAAAACTCTGGTAAATGTCCAGTATGATTGTCCATTATAACAGATACATTTTTTCTTTTCGTTGGTATAGAATAGAGTTTCTAAAACTTTTTCAGACTGGGGACCCCTTGGCTTCAATAGAAACTTCTTGTGCTCCCTCCCTATAAACACATATAAGTTTTTCTTTAAAAAAAAATGGGATTGGTGTATTAGGCCGTTCCACCAAATATGATGATGGAAAAGCAATAAAATATATTTTCACTTTTATCAAAAAACTGGAAAGAGGTCAGATATTTTTTTTTTTTGTAGCCAAAATTTTTGGTATGATATCTTGAACTTTGCGTACATTGTATAACTTTGCCCGTACGTCATACTTTCTCTTTCTTTTTCGAAAATGGAGACAGCGACAGCGGATAGTCTTGAATTAATTATTGAAGCCTTTTAATAATAATAGAATAACTTAGAAATGAAGATTATATTATTGGAGCAGAAAGAGAGGGCTATCCACTCAATTGATCATAATTGATCAAATAAGTTTCCATGTAGAATTAAAGAATCATTAGCGTTTATATTAATTATCCGTTATACGAGTTATTGGATTTGATGACATAGTAGTTTCTCTTCATGATACCAATTATATTAATCCTATAATTCTACTGTAATGGTTTATGGTGGATACAAGAAAAAGTTGTATTGCCTTACTTAATTATATATGATATCCTGCAAACTCATCCCTCATTCCCCAGATAATCTCCTCAGTATGATGTGACCTTCCATTCACTTTCCTGATCACCAAAGTGATAAATGTCCGGATATCTCAAAAAAAGTCCAGATCCCTGTCCTCCTAATACAATATATTCTTTGCTTTGCAAAGTTATTTCCTTATTATTAAAAGGTTGCAATATATGAACTTCAACTATCCATTGTCGTTTTCTCCAATTTCAAGATAGAAAGAGAAAGTATGGCGTGCGGGCAAACTTATACAATGTACCCGTTGTTCTTGATTAATAATAATTCTTACTCTACCTCTCTTGTTTCCTCACTGCTGACTTCCAAGAATGGATTGACAGCCCCTTCTGGTATTATTAGCTATAAAAGTCCTAATATCGTTCAGAAATGTATCTTTGCACTCTCCCAGGGGAGCACAAACCACTTCCCGGTGATAATCTGACAGGGGCATGGAAACTAGTAAAGTTCATGGTGAAAAAAAAGTGACTACTAAAGTTTCGTTTCAATAACTTACATTTAGATAGGAAGGTGGAGATAACAGATCTAACATAGAAATGATTGGTATAATTTCCTTGTAACTGCAAATAAATTTTATTGAATTTTGTGAATATATCTTATAATAAGTAATATCATCCTTGATATTTTTTTAGATCATCACAAAGCCCTGTCTAAGAGTCAAAAAAGAATTAAAAAGTTTCATTAAGTTTCCCTTTGATAGTCATTTAACTTCTTTGTGTATGAATAAACGTTAAAACTTTTCATCATTATTGATGCCAAGCTATCGAAACAGTCAGGAATGTGCCTGGATCTTAAGTCACCAGTTAGATTTTTATGCTACCAGATGTTACCTGGGATTTGCACAAAGCAATGTAAGTTTACCAGGTCTGGCTTTTTAAGAAACTGATGAAGGAACTGACTCTCTATAGTATTTAGTACAAGATTTCTTACAAATATCATTTCTTGGACCAAATTTTCACCTGTGACAAAAACAAACCTAAGTAAGAGGAACATATTCATTTCCTTGTAAAATTGACTCATCGAACAACAAGCTAAATTATGTTGCAGCAAGAATGCAGCAAAATTTATTTTCTATACATATTTTCAGCCATTTTATCTATTCTTCCTTGAACTGAGTTATTAGTGATAGGTATAAACTTCATAATTTGTCCTGGTGACTTATGTACAACTGTAATCATTATTTCATCATTCATTTTCAAAATGTCTTAATACAGTTTTATAATTACTGCACGTCTATTAATTACTTGCTTGATGTTTTAGGTTACATAATTTGGATTTTCGTTTATGGATCTTACTTTTTTGTAATTCAACGTTTTTAACTAAAGTATAAGTATTTATTCTGAGTAGTCTGTTTATATTAGAGAGTAATAGTATACTGAATATAAGTTGAACCTCTTCATCAGCGATAACTTAAGTATCATAATTATTTAATAGATTGTAATGTTCTCTTCATCAGCACTGTCTTTTTGGTCTAAAATGCTATAAATTTGTCATTACTAGTGCTCCTAAAAAGGATAAAATGTTTGTTCTTTCTTTTCTTTCCATTAATAAACGACTCAACATTAAAAATAAAGTATTTAAAAAAATATTTGTATCTACATGTTGTACTTATTAATCTGTCTAGTAATGAAGCGTTTTTTAATATGAATACTTTAAAAGGACAAAACCAATTATACATGTATCATCCTGAACAAATTTTTAAATCTAATAAAAAGAGAAAAAAAAATACATTTTAAACCCAGAAGGACACCGGTGTCCCAATAATTTTAAATTGCCGTAAAATATTCATTTTTCATCAAAAAACATAGCCAATTTTTCAACAATTACTCCTTAGACTAGACAAATATTAACCGTGCAATAAAAAATTCAAATTACCAATACATGAAAAGTATATGATAGGTAGAATGTTATTTTATCGAATTCCAAAAAAATGACATAGTTTGAAGACTTATATAGCACAAATGTAAAGTCCTATGGTAAATTTTTTTTTATAAATTTTAGATATCTACTATTACTCTTTCTAATAACTTAAAAATATCTTAAATATCATGAAAAATGGTGCAACGACAAATTAATGAAAATATGGGAATTTGAATTCACTATTACTCATGATTAATTAAAGCCACCTGATTCTAATGTTCTTTTAACGTCATAGTTGAATAGATGAGTTAGGATCAAAGTTTTTAAATAGAATAAATTGCCAACTGATGCTGTATTAGGTTAGAAAGTTGAAGGTCAAAAGACATGCAACCTCTATTTTAAATATATATATATATACACAAACACTACTGGCATTTGACCCACGAACTGGTGCAGGTCAAATGGGAAGCTCGCAGACGCGCTATCCGAAATGGAGAAATCTAAGAGTTACAGAAAAGGCAATGCAGGGTTTTCTGTCATCCACGCAGCTACAGTTCTGAAAGACATGGTAGGACACGAATGGCACTTTCTATTTGATGCTCTAATGTGATATGTGACTAACCTACTACTCCTGGTTATATAATGACAACTACAGGAAAGCACATATAACTTCGTGAGGTCAGTAATAGTGACCAATGATGTGGCCATGAAAGGTTTGAAACAGATGAGTGATTTCGCAACTCGAACCACAACAGACTCAGATATTTGATTTTTTATTAATATTTGTATATTTGTGCGTTTAAAATAATTAAAATTTCTATAAGTATTTATTTTTTTACTTCCATATTCAAGAAAATTGTATAAATACTTTAAATTGAAAAATATAAATATTTTTTTCTCCAATCAATAAAAAGTTCACTTTGAAGTTTGGTATGCACAAATTTCTATAAAATTTTATAAAATAGAAAGCTATGTTTGAAAACTTGACTGTATTTATTCCAGAAGAAATTTCTGTACAAAACATAAATCTGTCATTGATAATTATATATCAATGATGTCACATGTGAAGGATGTTGTGAAATTCAAACTAAAAAAAAATTAAATTGGAAAGTACAAAGTTGATTGTTACACTTAACATTTATCCACTATTAGTTAGAATATTACTTAGTTCAAGCTATAATTACTTTTTTTATGATGAAATTGTCCGATCATTGCCGAAACTTTGTCAAATGAATTAATATTAAATAAAGGTACAAAAGTTCAATCGATATCATTTATATATCACAACATCAATGTAAATTAATAAATAAAATACGCAATTTATATAATAACTAAGGAAAATTAGATTAACTGGCATACTCCATATATTTAAAGCGTTATTCTTAAGTTCAAAATAAAATTTTATCTATCAGAGTCTAAGTTTTTAATATAATTAGAGAAACCAAACCAACTTGTTTCTCGATTATTTTCTTTCTATTTTCTGCCCAGAAGAACTTCGAGGGATTTTTATAAATTCATGGTATGCCCGGTTTTATGAAGGCTAAATGGTATATTTAAGAATTTTGACTTAAATATAATAATCTAATTAGATATTTCTTTTATTCGGTTCCTTCATATTAATATATATAAAAAATAAAAAAGATAATATACCGGGTATCCGGAAAGTCCTGACTAATTTCTAACTTCCAACTTCATTAAGATCTATGAGGACTAAAAGTAGAAATACAGAGAAATGTTTGTAATAAAAAAACTTCGCTTGGTTATAATCTATAATATCTTTTTTAACAATTTGGCCTTTAGCTTCCATAACAGCCACAACACGGGGACGGAAGGAGGAGCAGGTGTTCTTGATGTAGGTGGGGTGAATCTTGGCCCAGGCTTTGGTGAAACTGGCCTTGAGAGCTTTGATACTGCTGTGGCGTTTTTTGCAAGCCTACTTCTCAATGTGTGCCCAGATGCTGAAATCCAAGGGGTTCAGGTCGGGGGAGGAGGGGGGCCAGAAGTCCTTAGGCCAGAATTCCACATTCTCCTTCAACCACTTCTGGGTGTTCTTGGCTGTGTGTGCAGGTGCCCCATCCTGCTGGAAACACACCCTCTTGCAAGGATACTCCTTCCTGATCCATGGGACCACCTTGGTCTTGAGCACCTTGATGTAGTCCTCCGAGGTGAGCCTGTAGCCCTCTCGGAAGAAGACTGGAGGAATGGCTTCACCATCTGAGCCAACAACTCTAAGCATCATGATGCTGGCTGGGTGCTTGGTCATGGACACATATTTCTCAGATACCACATAACCATTAAGGCTATTGGAGCGATCATTTTTGCTGTTGAAGACTGGATCCACTGTAAAAGTTTTTTCATCGGAAAAAATGAGAATTCTGTCCCTATTGCTTTTCATGTTTTTCAAAATCTTCTTGCATCGGATGTATCTGGCCTCCATATTGGCCATGGACAACATGGGACGGGTGATGCGGACCAAGGACTTGCCCCCAATGTCCTTGACAATGTTGGCAGCAGTAGTCTTACCCATGTTGTTCTTCTTGGCAATTGTTCTGATGCTCAGAAGAGGGTTTATCTTGATCTGGGCCCTGATCTTCTTCTTAGTGTCCTTGGTGTCCTTTAAGACAGGTCTCCTACTTCGAGGCTTGTCTTCAAAGCCTTCTCCCTTGTCCAACCTCCTCTTGATCCTGCCAATGGTACTGGCGGACATGCTGGTGGCCTCAGAGATCTCCTTGTGGCTGATTCCTGCACGAAGTAGAGCAGCTACTTCATGTCTTTTAGCCTCCTTGTAAAAAACAATTATGAACTTCGAAATGTTATTGAAACAAAACTTGTTAACCTGAATACGGTCTTTAACTTTCAGTTACGCAACATCTACGTAAAAAGTCTCTGAAATTTCGAAAAAAGACATCAAAGATACCGGTCAAGACTTTCGGGACACCCGGTAAATGTAATAATAATAAAGTCCAGGGCAATTACGTAATTACACATAAAAAAACATTATAGTTTAAATTTAGTTTTAGTGTCCCGGAATTGGATCACATCTACTATAATTATACATACAGAACAAATTCATCAAATGAAATAAAATCTCCAAATTAAAGATAATAAATAAAAAATTCTTGATTATTCTGTTAAAAACTCTTCCGTTGTTGGATCCCATAGATGGAATAAAGTTGATGACTTCTGATGCTGTCTACCATGTATCTGTTCCTATGGTTGGAATTTTCAGCGATAACGCCACATATCTTGCAGATGCAGCCAAAATTATACCACTAATATATGCTTAATATATCAATCTTCCTTTTTATATTACATAGCCTAACTTTTGAGCCCCTGAGCAGGACTCTATGAACCGATAGGCATAATAGCAAGTTTACTCAAATTCAACTCCAGACTGGACCTCTTCCTAAATTTTCTCAATAAATTTAATAGTACTTACAGCCTCTTTATTAATTGAGCCTCTGAATTTGCTTTTTACTGTCATAGTAACATCATCTGACTATAAGACAATGAGATGCTTATCTTCCTCAAAATATACTCCAACCCCGCCATACTTTTTTTGATACTACAAGTTAGATATAAGTTATTTGTCGAATTGTCGGCAACTCATTTTTGTATTCTGTACTTAATATCATAAAACTGCGTGACAACTTGATCCACAAAATAACAATGTGGCAACGAGCTTGTGTGTTAGTTCAGCGTTTGATATATTTAAAAAAAATCAAAAAAGAAAGAAAAGAGAAGTCCTCAAAATGTCCATGATGGGATTATACAAATGATTGTTTTTTATTGAGCAAAACTATAATGGAGCTAGTTTCATTCTTTTTTTTTTTCACGGAGCAACAAAGATATTAGATGGCCATGAGAAAAAACAATTCTAGTACTAATAAATTTAGAAATGGATACATTTTAATGAAAAAATTGTATGCTAGAATGTTTCAAATTGATTACAGGAAGAATGCGGGTAACAAACTTGTTTAAGAAACTTGATCCTATAGATACCTAAACCAATAAATTCAAGTCATTCCTCTAGTTCAGTAGTTGTCAAATGGGGGTATGTATACCTCTTGGGGTACTTGAAATTTTGAGAGAATATTTTACAAGTTGTACTTAACTCAGGGTGTCCGTAGGAAGTAGCCTGGAGGGGCTGTAGTCCTTAAATTAAAACATTTTCCATTTCTACTAGAAAATTTAATATTTGATGTTTTGTTTTTGAAATTTAATATTTGATGTTTTTTTTTTAAATTTAATACTTGATGTTTTTTTTTTTGGAAATTTAATATTTGAAATTTAACTTTCTGTGAATTTCTATGAATTTTTCAATTTTTCTCCAAAGAAACATAATATTTGAAATTTTTTTTGTATTTAATATTTTTTTATAAATGAATTTGTTTATAAACATAGTTTTGGAGAATAGATAAAAAAAAAAATTTCAGGAAAAAATTATTTTATGTAGCAACTGTGGATTTTGATTTTTTTTTTCTAAAAATAAATTTTTTGAAAATAGATATTGATTTTTGAATTTTTGTGGATAGCTAAGGATTTTTGAAAAAAAAAAAAAAAACTTTATTTTTTTGTGAATAGCTGTAGATTTTTGAATTTTTTTCCGAAAAAATTTAATATTTTGAAATTTTTTTCCAAAATATATTAATTTTTGGATTTGCTTTCGAAAAATTCCCAAAAACCAAGACTCCCTCCATAATAAAATCCTGCGGAAGCTCCTACCACTGAAGCTAAAAATGTTATGTGCTGCTAAAGGGGTATTTGGGTTAAATAAATATTTCACAAGTGGTACATCACTAAAAAAAGGTTGAGAATCCCTGCTCTAGTTGATATGAGTAATAATAGAAGAAAGACATAAATCAAAAAAATATATATTTTGTAAGAAAAGCAAGATCAAAATTAAAATATGAATGACTAACTAAAAAAATTATATATCATTGCTTACATATGACATCGTATTAGAGCATCAATACGATGAGTTCATCCATGAATTTAATCTAATAATGTATAATTTTAATTTGCATATCTACATATTTGACAAATTACCAATCGTTAGCCATCAGAAATCGGTATATATTTGCTTTACACTTATGTTTGTGTGTTTGCTACAGATGTAAAAATATAGTTATGTATTATAGACCATCCATGCATAATATGTACAATATACATATATATATTTGTATAACATACTTTCCAATTAAATGAAGCATTTGAGTTATATAAATATATTATATTACATTACATTCCTTCATTCATCCTTAAAAACCGGGAATTTGTGAATTGTTATTCTCAATCAAAATACTGTTTTGTAAATATGGATAATCTTTCAGACTTCTTTGTATAAGCGTTTTAAAATGTTAATAATATTAATGATGAACTTGAAAGAAAAAATAAATATATAGATTAATCCTTTTTTGTTCTTGGAAAATAAAATTTTTATAAACTATTTATAATTATGTTCATTACACAGTCCTGTTTAATACTTTTACTGTCTCAAATATGATGCAATGAGAATAACAATTTACTTGTATATTTTTTTAGTATTTTGTCATATTGTGAACCTTGTTTTTAATCCTAAAGTACAATGTGATGTCCCTGTTTTATGAGCATACAAATATCAAAATTTACAACAAGTTGAAAAGAAAATCGAACTGCACCAATTAGAGATCCATAAACCCATACTTACTTATAATAAATATTGAGTGAAATTGTTTAGAAATGTATCAGCTTTCATAGGCTGTGTTATTGGTGGCGATACGTCAACA
Source organism: Lepeophtheirus salmonis (assembly GCF_016086655.4). Lineage (NCBI taxonomy): Eukaryota > Metazoa > Arthropoda > Copepoda > Siphonostomatoida > Caligidae > Lepeophtheirus > Lepeophtheirus salmonis. Next base: position 28,458,571 of record NC_052132.2, read on the forward strand.
AACAACGACAACAGATTGAAGATATTTTCTGCCCCCATCCCTCTGTAGAGTAGGTTGGAGACATTGTGAATTGCTCTGCTATGCTTGTCAGTGAAGTTGAGAACTTCATTAACAGTGGTAATAACTTTTTAAGGAAGACAAAGAGTGGAGGTCAAAACCTGGTTTTCACTGAGGACTTCTTAACCGGCGTGGCCTTGTATATTGAAGAACAAGGAGATCCAGTAAATGATGAAAGAAGTTGTTAAGACCAGGTTGGATGCCAATAGATTGAGGCTGTTGCAACAAGACCTTTTTCTCAAAAAGCTACGGTAAAATTTAATGGGTAGTATCACAATAATATTAGACGTATGAAAGGTGAGTTATGTTAAAACTTTAATGCGTGTAAGTCAAATAAACTCAGCAAATTGTGTCAGAATCAAAAATTGATGCAACTTTTCCTGATCTCATCTTCTAGTCATGTGGTACTCGATATTAGTTGTGGTTTCGATACGAATTTTCCAAAGTTCCATCTTAGCTAAGGTATTTCTCTTTTGGACCTGTTGTTAAGAACATGACAAATACATGGCCCACGCTATAGGTGGGTCATGGCCCTCTACTTTTTAAGCATACTTATATTTATTTATTTAAAAAACTTCCTAGTTATAAAATAGACACGATCATTTGTCAATATATAATGCCTCTTTTAGAAGATATCAACATATCTAGCAATGAATATATGTATTTTTAACATGAAGCGTGTATAATTATTGCTCCTGGTATCATATTTTTTTTAAAAAGGAAGTACATATATATAATAAAAAATAATGAATGTGACTTTAGATGAGGTTTAGCAACGAGTGTGTGTGCTTGTGAAAATGGAAAGTAACTCTTGGAATTGTTGGGGGGGTTACCTTCTATACTGTTAAAGCAAAGTTTGTATGTTTGTCGACACATGATTTATCCTGGTAATGCAGGGTACTCATACAAGTAAATTAATGTTTTCCTTTCCTTTAAAAATTTAATGAGATTAAATTGTTTACTCTTGGTCTCGACTTAGCCTCCATTACTCAATTTGTTTGTTTAATGTATAGTCTAGCTCGCCAATAAATCACTCTCCATAATTAATTAAGTTAAAAGTGAATACTTAAGTAAATTAAGTTTCATAACAGCTGACAAAAAGCTACAATTTGATGTTTCTGTTGTTTTTGTGTGATCAAAAATGTTCGAGCAGCAACCAAAATGGCAAAGGATCTGCGATCTCCTATGTGTACTTTTCTGAACAGGAGAAATTATCTTTTCTTGGCTTAATTAAGAGCTCAGGTCAAGGGAACCTTCAGGAACAAACATCCAGCTAAGGTATTGGTCTTCGATTGCATCAAGATGCCTCCTTACTTCTTCAAGGCCAATGAGAAAGTCAACACGGACGTCTACTTCAAGGTCCTCAGGTACCATGTCTTGTCATCTTTGTGGAGCATGTTCGCCTAGGACAACCATGTGTTCACCCCAGACGGCGCCCGATACACACGTAAAAGAAGTTGCAGCATTTCTACAGGGAGAATATGGTTAGCTTCTGGCCAGCAGACTTCTGGCGTTAGTCCTCACACGATTTGAACCTCCTAGACTTCTTTGTTTGGTACATCTTGGAGGGCAAGACGAACAAGACTTCTTACCCGAATGTCGATGTCCTGAAGGCTGTGATCACCGAGGAGTAGACAACTCGACCTAAAATTTCATCAAGTCCAGCTATGTGTTTCGTAGTCCTCTTATTGAAGTGCTCATTCAAAATGGAGGGGGACATATTGTATAAAAAGTGTAGAAAATTGTTGAGTTTTCAACTTTTAGTTCAAAAATTTGCCATAAAAATGGTATAGAATAGAAATATGTAGATGTGAAAACTGCTTTTTAAATTTTCTAATTGCTGAGTCCTCCTCCTGTATGTAAACTGTGTATGTATCTATCAAATTCTCGTTCTTTTGAGCAAATTAAGAAATGGGTGACACAATAAGCTTGAAATTTGGCAAATTAATACTTAATTTACCAATTATTCCATAGACAAGAGTTTAAAATAGCAAAATATATCATTTTTGACCAAATTTTGTATTGAGTTAAGAATGAAAGAGTGTGTACTAACAAATCGAATACTCCAGATAGCCGATTTTAAATCAACATATTAACTACGGAAAGAGTCATTAATTTAAAAAAATAATAATAATACCTTGAAAAATTTAAATAGCATTTTTTCTGTCATTTTCTGATTTGGTGCCTTGTATGACTTCAAAATTGATCTTAAAGCTTAGTTAATTTAAAAAAATTAAGCAAGTTCGGTTACCCATGCTTGTTTTTTTATTTTTTGAGGGGATTTTGATAGAAACTCTTTTTTTAATGTGTCATAGAAAGTTTTTTAAATGGTAATTCTCACGAAAAAGTCATATATAACTAATACCATTTAAAAGACCGTAAACTATTAATTAAATACACTCTATTTAATTTTTGCATCCAATTTAATAAATTTAAAAATATAATGATCATCTTTTATTTGTTGGCAAACAATATATATTCATTTCTATAGTAATAGTTATTTAATGCACAAAATGTATAATAAGCTAATAAATTATGCCAAGTAAGGAAAATATGTTATTTTATTTTTTTTTGCCTTAAGGGAAAACGTTATTTTCTTATTTATATTACTACAAACAATTAAAAACATAATTTTATGTTCGAAACATCCGTCAGAAAATGAGATTTTTTACATAACTGTAGCAAAATTATATATGTGAATTTTTAGCTTCAAATAAATAAAACTCACCACATGTTCATAAGTACACAATTTTTATTACCTATGTATAAATATTTTTTATTCTTTTTTAAAATTGACAAAAAAAATTATTATTATAACTTTTTTAGATATATAAAAAAGTAATATTGTTTTTAGAATAGTTATTTCATTTGATTTATTACAAAGAATAAAAATATGTTAAAATTATAATTTTTTTTTTTTTTTTGAAAATGTCATAATTTACTTCAATATCAATTGATTTTTTTTTACTTTTTACTTTTTCTACATAAATTATTTTCAAACAATTCTTTAAAAAAAAAAGAAATCTTCGTTTACATTTCATCATTTTAAATTTGTAAAATTAATAAATGCTATTGAAAACCATACTTTTTCCTTTAGAAAAAAACTTTTTCAAACCTACTTTTTTGTGTTCTATAAATTAAAGTCATACATTTGTTCACTCAGCCCTTAAATTATATTTCAATTGAGTATTAGAAAATTTTATTGTCTTTTAAATGACATAAAGTATGAAAGGGTCAAATTCGCGTATTTTTAGTTATGGGTTTCTGAAATATTGTTTCAAATTATATATTTCTTAGTGGAAAATCTTATATATTACTAATGATCTCCTCGTAAAGTTCAATATATATTGCTCAAAGATACTTTTAATCTAGGGGTAAATGTGAAAATAACAAAAAAATCATATTTTTCTATTTTTTAATTCGAGTTTATTTCAGTCGAGGAAGTCTTATGAAACCGTTATGACTTTTGTTGGACCAAACTAGTTATGTCCCTTAAAAAAGTTTGTTTGTGGCCCAAAAGAAAAATTCGGTCTAGATAGATCCGAAATAACAATTCAGTCTAGTTCGGTCACAAAATTAAGTCTTATTTTAAATTCAGTCAATAACAATTTTACAAATAAATGGTTTATGACGTCATATTTATTTCGAAATTGTGAACACAGTACGATGACATTAAACAGAGATAATCTGGAGGAATTTTTATGACGTATTCCCTCCGGAATACGGAACTCCATATTTGAGCATCTCTTGAGATGAATTATTAACTAAAAGTATATTCCTTTGATTCTATTTATCTTCCTTTGGTTCTTAATCTTGGCGAACACCAAGGTCCACTTAATTTAGTCTCAATGAGTTAAGAATGATCCTAGGCCATAGTAATTGTCAAATTAAAATAATATATCAATTTCAAATTGTTATATATTTTAGTCTAATGCTTATAATTTCATATTATCATACCTATAATGATGGATAGATTCTGAATTATTCTTAATGGTATATGTATACAGTATTTGTTCCATTCAAGGTTATCCCGATATTTATAATCTATGTAAGATATTTGTTTATTATAATGAAAACATCAATGACAGTAGATCTAAAAAACGAATTTATGTCACTCATATTATATGAGACCAATCGAAAAATATCGATCAAAGTTTTGAATCCGCTGTATTAACCGAAAATTTGGTCTAGAAAAAAATCAAATTAAATTCAATTGAAAAAAAAATTATTGCCAAACCAAATCTTAGCACTATTTACGACCACTTCTATCACTGGATTTCTAAGAAAAATTAAACAAAATCCACATAACAAATGAAAACCAGGAAATTTGATGGTAAAATATGTAATGTGGTTTTTTTTTTCAAGAGCATTTCAAAAGTTGAACATATAAAATGTGTTATAATGTAATCTTAATACATTTTGATAATATAGGTAATGTTTATTCAATTATTTTTGGAATTATTTCCTATCCTTGTATAAAAATTCGAAAAGAAAACACTTCACCCTACAATTATCAATGTCAATTTAAACTGACATTTTGAGCCTGATACCACAGAACCATAATACAAAATTTCCATTGAAAAAATACGGATCTTGTAATAATATTACTAAATATAAATATATGATTTAATGGGGTTTTTTTTTTTTTCGTAGTAACAAATGTCATTTAGTTATTATGTAACTACATAAAGGAAAGACGAGTGAAAATTTAGGAATAATATACATACCAAGATAAGACATGTATTTCATAAAATCAATGTATCTAACTAGATATATTTATGCTATTAGTACACGTTGAGATTTGTATCGACTTGCAGCCTTGTCTCGCAAAACGGAAAGGAAACACATTAAAAAAATACATATCGTAGCTACTCATTTGTATTTTTTTTCTTGTCCACTTTTATTTTTCCTTGTATGCCTGAAATTATTTTTTATAATTAGTCTTTGTTATTAATTCAGGAATTAAATACATATAATGTAACAGTATAATATTTGTCTTGATATAAGTATCATTGTTTTAAAGATAATTGTACTAAATTACATTTTGAGAAAGTTAAAATATGAGAAGATGTATTCTTAACTTTAAAAATCAAATCAGTTGTACCTTTCAGTTAAATAAAAGTTGCAGATCTATATATAAATTTTTTTTGATATATGTTGATTTATTTTTTAGATAGCATTGCATGAAATAAATCTTTTGACATGAGGATTTTTATGAAAAAGTTTTTAATGCAAGACATTCAATAGTTAGGTTTTAGTATACAAAAGTCTGCGTAATTGTGACTATTTTTTTTTTTTTTCAGATTTTCTACTTCATTAGAGCCTCTTTATCCCTCTGGTTCAAGCTTTACTAAGCAGCTTACAATGTTCATTAATATCAAGTGAATTAAATAGATTAAGCTTTTGTTTATAATAACCTTCTCCATCAGAGAGTTTAGGGTATTTTTTCAAAGCATATATCAGCCACATTTGAATCCATTTTATAAATAATTACATAGTAAAATCATTTAATATATAATTAGTTTTTTAGGTCATTACGCCCTGTGATGTATATCACGTCATTACCATTATTTTATAACGCAACCTTTCTTCTGAAAAGAAACAGAAAAAAGGCCCGAAATCATATAGTAGCTAGCCAAATAAGTCAATCATAGCAACTGCTATATATATCTTAATACCCCCAGACTATCAACGTCATATTACTTCTTCACCATTTTTAAAATGTATCATGTATATATTTAGTAATACTAAAATATACCTAGTATATTATTCTATATAGTATTATAACATTGCTTAGCCAAAATTTATTCATGTAAATAATAAAATGGCCAAAATATGTATATTATAAACGAATAGGCATCAACAAGAAATCGTATTCCTCTTCTTTTGGAAACGGAGCATACGTATAGAATAACTTATTAATAAAGTTATTTATCGGAAAAGAATAGATTATGAAATAGCCATGACGTATCAAGTGAGAGGAGGGAATCAACAGATGACAACAAAATACATAGGGTATTTTTGTGTTACCAAGGTAATGCCGTGATATTGTACTTAAATATCTTAATATTTTATAACTAATAACTTAGTCAAAAATGAGTGAAAGAATCGATTAGTTAATTACTATGCATATATTTTTTTGCCCTTGTGACAAGTTTGGACAATTAAATAGCATATTTATCCAAAACCAATCATTGTTCTTACTTTGAAAGTAACTTCTTACAACATGATTTAAAAATAAGGATTTACATATTGAAACAAAGAAGAAATAACATAATAGACCCACTCAGATTGAATTTTTTATTAAAAAGTAAACAAAAAAGGCTTTCTCTATTTTCGATCATATTTCACCGTTAATCATGATAAAAAGGGAATAATTAAAATTTTATTTTAAAAAAAATTAATAATGTTGATTGTATTCATTTGAAATGAAAAAGATAAAATATTGTTGTACTCATAATTGATAACATATATGTGTAAGTTATTTTACATTACATGTGCTTTCAATATATGAGGGTTTGTAAATCGTAAGCTTTTTTGCTATGTAAAAAAAAAAATAGTATTTCTGAGAATTTGAAGAATATTTTAGAGGAGAGGGGCTTAGGAGAACCCACTCTGCATCAAGCAAATACATAGGCCGAAATGGATTAACAACCCATTTTTAGTTGTGTACCTTATACATTAGGTTTTCATATTATCTAAGATTGTATTTACATAATATTTAGAATACCGGCAGATATGTAATACAAAATGAGTAGATCAAAGTATCTATTACAACTTAGTAACAGAAAATTGTCTCATATATTTTTTTCTTTACACAAAAATTTCCACACTGTTAGCAATGAACATAATTGAAAAAGTTTCATTGTTTACTTCATCTTTTGATTGTATAGTATTTATTTTTAGTAAAATCGTCGTACATCAAAATATCTTCAAAACCCCGAACATTAATGCTTCAATGAAGCGTTACTATGCTTAAATTCTAGGTTTATACGTATGACTGTTACACATTCATGTTTAATTGAACACATCTATTCTTATACTTAGTTTGGTGACTACCCATTGGCTTGTCCGATTGCTGCCCTTCTACAAGCAACTTCCATATTTGTGTCAACTATATCCATAACCGCCATTGCACTAGATCGTCGCCATCTAATCGTAAAGCCTCATGTTCCAGCAACTGGTATAAAATGCATGTTGGCCTTTGTTCCATTAATATGGGGCTGTGCCTTAACACTTGCATCTCCGTTAGCCATCTGGAAAACCTTAGAAAATTGGACTGAGTGGGCTGGTTCAGTCAATCTCCTGGGTAACGAACAAAGGTATTATGGAAATATTATTTTGTTTAGTAACTTTTCATAAATATCTCATCCATTTCCAGTCATAACTCTTCAAATACCGAATTAGAGTATATGAAAAATTGCTCTGTTTTCGTCAATCAGAGTTTAAGCCCGTATGAATCTGGACTTTCCGAAGATACTATAGAAAATGTGAGACTAAATTGTATTCTTAAGGACATCATACCTCGATGGTTGGGTGAATTGCAATCTTGTAGAGAGGATTTTCCAACAAATGGACGATTTGTCTACTCTTCAATAACCATGCTGATTCAATATTTACTTCCTACGATCACTATTTCAGTTGCTTATTATCAAATCTATGAACAGTTAAATCTGCGATTACAGCAAAAAATGAGCCAGCTCATAAGTCATCAAACAAGCGCAAATAATGTGATTATTGCAAGGATGGAAAATGATATTCAAAGAATGAGGAGAACTATCAATCTACTAATATCTGTTGGTGTTATTTTTTGTGTCTGTTGGCTTCCCTTGAATATTCTTAATTCGGTGAGTAAAATCTATGCAACACCTACTCCTAAACTATATTTTAGGAGTCATTTACATAATTAATACATAAAAGTGGGTAGAAATAACATTAAATAATTAATTTACTTTTTAAATACATGAGGAAATGTGTCACACAAAATAAACTGCTTGTAAATACTAACATAATTTATTTATTCTGATTTAGGTAATGGATCTCACTGAAAAGTCTCGTACTCAAAATAAAAACAATTTAAAACTACTTAGTGATGAACAATTTTGTATCTTATATGCTATTTGCCATGTAATGGGAATGTTCAGTGCTTGTGCTAATCCAGTCATATATGGATATTTAAACGAAAATTTTCATAGGGAGTTTATGGACATTCTTAATTCAACTTTGAAGTTAATCAACACTTGTAAAATGGGATTATACCACATAATTTGCGTTTGCGCAAAGTCGAAGAAGGAGATAAAAGATAATATACCACTTGAAGAAAAAAACACTGTGGAGAATGTACGAAAAAATGCCAATACTCAAACCTTTATCTAATAATATATTTAATAAAGAAAAGTCTGTCTATATGTTCATAGACACCTCATTTTTGAGTGTGCACTTGATATCTTACAACTGCATGACTACTTGACCTAAGAAATAACTATGTAGTTACGACTGTGTGTAGCTAGGCTAAGCACAATATACTAATAAAGGAAAAAAGAGAAGAATAATTAGTGATGTCTCGCGAAAATCTATCAAATCTAATCATGAAGAAAATGTTCCACACAAGAATGAAAATTTTATTAGAGAACCTCTCTGTTAATTTCATGATTTGGTCTAGTCAATGATTTAAGTTAAAAATGACATATTTGAACTGTTCCTACACTCTCTTATTATATAAACCATACATATTGATAGATGTATCTGATTTATGTTTATAAAGTTCCATCTGTCTGTTTGAGGTACACACTTCCCATCTTGTAGATGGATTGAGGATACAATCGCGTTGGGAACCTGTTATGTACATAGGATTTTTTTTCTGTTACAAGTTTTTGGATGTCTATAATTCAATTTTTATTTCACATTATGCTATATTCTTGGTGTGTCTGTAAATTGAATTTATTATAAAATTTCTGGCCATATAAGAATAGACTCTAGTCTTAATTTTGAGTTATCTATTTTTGGATAAGTAAATCTAAAAAAACCACTATGAAACCTTATTGGGCAGAAATTCTTGGCTAATCATGTTTCTATGATAAGATTTAAGTTCAAATCGAGAATGCTCCATTATATTATCCTTATTAAATTTTTTAGAAACGCTAAAAAATCTAGAGTGGCCAAATTTTACTCATGGCATTAAAAAAAGTTAAATCTTCGGATATGTAAAAAGTAATGTGCAAAAATCTTAGTTTTATCACTTGTCCATATTCAATATGGTGAATCAAATAAAAAAAACAGTCACGTCGTGTTTGTACCTGCAATTTGATGTAGAAGAAAAACATTAAACTCTTGATCTCTTTGGTAAATGTGAAATAGTGTATCAGTGGTACATGCGGTGAGATAAACCTAAAATAAATTGTTTCATTAAGAATAAATTAGTTTTTGAAGAACCCAGTCATGATACACGCCAAAAATGGCTGAGATACAGAGAAGGAATGTCCTGTATAGTTACAAATAAGTCCCAGAAGATCCTAAGGAGAGAATTTGTTATTTTTGCCAAAAAGAAACGGGGGCCTCTTTGCATTTATACTACCAATGTATACAAATTACCCTTATCCTTAGGATGGTGGAGAAAAAAGTCTGGAGAAACTTTCATGAAAGATGGAGTCCCTCTGATTGGCTCATTGTAACTTTCTCACGATATAAATTATAAGGATAGGTGAAACATTGAGTGGTTAATCTTCAAAGTGCAAGGTATAATATAGGCTGTGAAGCACAAGAACCAGGAGCTCCCTTCTTGGCTTTGTGACTACGTCTTTGAAGGGATATTAATTCTTGGCTGCCTCTCCATCGAAGGGAAATAATACTAAAACTAATTACAATATGAATATACTAATATAAAGTGTTTACTAACTTGTCAGAACTCCCTCGAGAACCTTACTTCTTGAACTGATTAGTTTCCTCCCGATTTTCTTTTTCTTTGCCTAATTCGTTATTGTAAATAAACATATAATTTTTCAAATTCTTACATATACTTAATTGTATTTTTATTTTTATAATTATTATTTGAACATTTTATGTTTTCTGTTTAGTACTACAAACTTTTATGATTTTTGACTGTTGTAATATGTATAAATAAATAAAAAACTCTTGAACTTTATCCTTTATGATAAATATAAAATAATATATCTTTGTTAACGTTAGCTACATAAAGCCAACCAATAAAATACTAAGCCCCTTTCCTGTTATTTTTTTTTTTTTAAATATGTATATCGAAATATGTGGATTTTAAAGTTTTAAGTTTCTTAGGGTAGATTACCACATCTATCATCCGCACTGTACACGTATATAGTATTGTACAGGATCATTAAATATGTTTTATCTAAGAACTTTATACGTTTTAATTTTCAAAATCAACAATCCTCACTTCTACAAAGAAGAGATTTATAATTTAAAATGTCACTGTTTTGTAAGAGAAAAAATGCTATGATTAATTTAATTTCAGAAGCACAAAAAATTAATGACGTAACACTGTCTCTCTCCCAAAAAAAGAAACAGTTTATATCACATAATTAAATGAATAAATAAAGGGAGAACTGTTGACATAACATAATATATACATACACTATAAAATAGTACAACTATACATATATTGCAAAACTATGGATACGTGCGGCAAAGAGGACGACCTCACAAAGGGGCATATGTGCTACTACAGCCGAAATTGATCTTAAATCCTACTTAATTCTATAGCTATTATTAATAATTTGTTTATTTCATAAATTTAAGAATACGAAGATCTTCATTCTCTTCTTGCATGGCTCGGTATCTTTCATATGAGAGCGGTGGACATCTGTTAATAAGGTTGTCTACGCTTTGTGGTTCGTTCATCCAATTATTTCACATTACACTTGAGCTGTGTAGGCTTGAAGAAGTAAGTTCATTTTTTGAAGTGAAAGTTTGACACTCTTTTGTTTTAGTTTCTTCAACATCTGATGTGTTGATCTTCCCCTGTATCTCCTCCAACACACATACAATTTTGACTTTTAGTACCATTCTTTGCAAGAAAGTCTGTAAACTATCAGAATGTCCATTGCACCAATCGAGGTATATCTTTATTTCATATTTTCTGATGTTTAATATTTCTTTGTAGTTCTTAACTGTATCACTTTTTGTAAACGGATTTAGAATAGCGGCAATTGACAATTGAGAAAACGATAGATTTATTACGCTTTTTGATGATGGTTTGTCTTGGTTAAGTTTGGCTTGTGTGATAGTGATGATTTCTGCTTGGAAGACCGATGTTTCATTATTTAATTACGCTGATGATTGATGAATTGACATGTCGCCTTGATTGATTGCCCATTCCACACATGTGTTGCCTTTGTCATCTTTGGATCCTACTGTATATATAAAGATAAGACACAAGATACCATTGCCGGTGATATAGTAGCTTACTTTATTCAAGTCAACTTGATCATGTATTTTATCGCAAAGTGAAAAATGCCCACTAAAAAATACCCACGACGTCTTGGAATATCACTGACGCCATCCCAGGTTCCCCAAAAATGCCTTGTTCTCAATCCAGACTTCGTTTGCTTACGCCTTTATGTAGAGGTCGAGGGGAGTGATGCCCAACACTGCATCTATTCCTCTTGTTTGTGTTGATCGGAGGGTATGAATCATACATAAGAGTGTTTTTCTCGTAATGGTGGTTAATTTCCTTATTCCACCTATCTTGGTAATAACAGTGTGCCCCCCCCCATACAAGACACCCATAGGTGATGATGGGTCTGATCATGGCTTCGTAGAGCTATATAATTTTATTAGAGGGTAACCTCCAATTTTGCCATATGACTGCATTTGCCATGTTTCATATACTAGAACACTTTGCAGCTTTTTTTTTAGGTGTTTGGTCCAAGTGAGTCCTTGATCAAACACCACACCTAAGTACTTCATTTGTATTGCATATTTCATAACTTTTCCATCCATATATAATTGTAAAAAGTTTTTAAATCTTAATTTTTACGCTTTTTAGAAGACTATAGCACTTGATTTTGATGGATTAAAGGGGAGACCATTTGTTTTCCCCACTCCAGAACCAAATATATAGCATCTTGTATCCCTTTGACAAGGGTACTAGAATGTTTACCACTTACTAATAGAATTATATCATCTGCATAACCTACACCTTGGACTGCACCTTCTTTGACTTCGTTCAAGAGGGTATATATAATTATATTCCACACCATTGAAGATAAAACTCCCTCTTGAGGACTACCACGCGTTGGATTGACGTTGATTTTTTCACCTGTTAATTCAGCCGTGACTCATCGTGCGTTGAGAAGATCCCAATACCAAGATTTGGCTCTTTCTGGCATTCCCAGCTTTGCTATTGCTGTGTTTGCTGAGTGAAAATGTATGTAATCAAACCCACCTGTAATCAAAACTAACTACAAGTTTGCACTGTTTCTGATATATGGATTTTTGAATAAATCTGTTGCCTGAGACAAAGCCTTTTTAGTTGATAGACCCTTCTGTGTAGCATATTGGGAGTGAAGTCTAGGGATAACTTCTTCCACTTTCCACTGTACAATTCTTTCGAGTCCTTTAATGATGTAGTTTGAGAGGGTGATTGGTCTAAATGATTTTGCCGAGCTAAAGTCGTCTTTAACCAGTTTCGGCATAAATACAGGGTTCATTTCTCGCCAGGTCCTTGGTGTATTACCAGTGCTGAGAAACACTCCGTTAAGCTCAGAGTTATAATAAATTAGTTGGTACCCAAGTTGTCGGAGTTAGGTAACAGTTTTGTGGAGGATTCTGTGGTGGATAAGACACGTGTCCAGTATTTTTATTACCTTGTTCCTCTCAACATGGGAGACGTGATCCCCTTTTTTCTTACAATGGTGATTTCTGTGGTCTCCATGGCAATTTTTTCATATAGAAATTTAGGGATCGATTGTGGAATCTTTTGTTGTTGTGACCGTAGGAAGTCAACTTACTGAGCTATAAAAAAACATTATAATGCTTTTTTTTCTTCTTAATTATCCTATGGATCAAAATAAGAGAAAAAATTTAAGAAAATTTGACAATCTGTGTATAGGGCCCATAATTTTTTTATTTTTTTTTTACATATTTATAAATTAAAGAACAAAATTTTCCGATCTTATTCTCTCTTTTGCCTCCATAAGGTAGCTTTAGAAAAAAAATTTATAAATATTTTTTATAGGTTAGAAAAATGTCTACAGTTACTAATTTATACATAATAATGATAAATGTTCTATTTTAATTTTTATTCACGAAATGAAGAACTTTTTTCTCCTTTCAAACTTTGAACTAGAATGACATTGTAGGACAATAAAATATTTCATAGATTACTTTCTTACCAATTGACAAACTAATTCCAAACTAGCTTTAATCAAAATTCGAAAAAAATGAAAACAAACTGCCTTACTGTTGAGGTTTACAAATTATATATAAAATTTATTAGAGATAAATTAAGTGTGGACGTATGATGGATGACATAATCCACCTGAAACTTTTTTTTTTTTACTCACCGACTTTTTAATGAAAACTATTCAAAAATTGTTTTCAGATCTTTTGTTTTCATATAAATCATATTTTAAAAATAAATAGAGTTTTTCAAGTCGTCGTTCGGGACAATAAATAGTTGTGATCATCATTTTTCCAACATATTACAAATTTGAAATCTTACATAATAATACAAATTAATGAACTTTTAAGTAAGTACCTACAATATAAGCAAATTATATTACAGTTTTTTTTTTCTGTGATTGATTCTATAATTAATTGAGGCAAAAGCTTCACATTATTTGTTAAGTTTAAGATAACATGCTAACACAAATGTTGTATTGAGAAAAGTACATAATAATTTATTTATAATATATATAGTAATTTAAATCGTGTGTATTTTTAAGCTTACCCCCTATTTTTTGTTAATTTGAAGAATAAATTTTCTTTTCTTCAGCTGTTGTCAGTATTATGTAACTCGAGAGTAGTGAACATCCTTTCCTACTACATTCAATTACATTCAAAACCTGATTGAACATTCGTGTGTGCACATAAAAGAAGGAGAATGTCATTAATAATATGTTGTAGAATTAAAATTATAAGTCCTTCTTAGACACGGAGTAGAATTGAGGATCAACTTTGGAATAATTCTTAAAGTTATGGCATTGTATGTTTTGATCGAGCTTGAAATATACTTATACCACTTAAAGCGGCACTAAATTTAACCCTTGCAGTATAAATGATCCCCTGCACTTTGGATTTGAGACCCTTAATCTTATCTGACTTGGGGATGTAGCAATGGGCCAATCGGAGCGAGTAAGATTTTTGTCTTATGATATTACATATTAAGTACCATTAATTATATTATGAAATTGATTAAAAAAGAAGCATATTGTTTTTTGAGATTTGCATAAAAAATGATTATATTTGAATGAAACTTATATAAGTAAGATTTGCTACTTGTAAACTGGGTATAAGCAATTTGTATGAAGACAACTCACTCTTTGTCAATATCCATATCTATAATAAGATATCTAGGATACCATTTTATACAGAGATCAAGTTCGGTTGGAGTATGAGTTTAAAATAAAATCAAAATCATACCTATGAAATCATTCAAATAAATAATGGTACAACCGGTTTGTGTAATCAATATTTTTGCATATATTATTTGCATGTTGTAAGTGCATTTTATATGTAAGTGCATTATGTTTTTTGTTTTTGTTTATTGTTGGAGTTTTTGATTAATCTGATAATTGTTTGAGCTGGTATAAACGGCGCAAGGTATTTTTGCCTTAAACTGTTTTGCCAAAGGATATTTTGCCTTAATGCCATTTTGCCTCACAAATATTTCACCTTCATATATAAATAGATGAGATTTATACATTTTTTTGTTAAAATTGATGCTCAATTTTATCAAAATATGTAATGTGGATCACCATAAAACGAATTAAATCGTTGTTCCCTGTTGGAAAAAGGATGACATCATTCCCCAAAAGTTCAATGCGGACACCAACAAAAGTTCACTCTGTAATAAATTCGAATAAGAGACAAAATGTTTAATAAAAATAGTATAATATGAAAAGCAAAAATAAATAAACACGGCAACGATTTGAATAGAAGAATTGCAAAATGGATTATTCATACTAAAAAAGACTCATGGATTGACGAAAAGTCATAATATGAGACAAGAGTATAATTCCATCATTATTTATTTTACAAAAAAAAAAATAATAATAATTGATTGTAATAAATATTGCATATTTTCATTTAAAAAATTGAAATCGAGCATCAATTTCAGCCAAAAATAAACAATAACGACTTATAAACTTGATTTATTTATATATGTAAAGGCGAAATATCCTTGGAGCAAAATAGCTTGAAGGCGGAATCGTTTATCGGAAAATGCCCTCAGACAAAATTACCAGGCACCGTTTTAAACTCCTAATTTCTTCCTTGCTCTTCAAATTAATGTTCAGAGCTTTGATTTGAATTCCTGTACTCATTTAAGCATAATATTTGAGAACTTCTTGGGGATATTAGACTGCAACACTCAAGGGCTTGAGTCATCGTTTTCAAAATTAAAGCTTTAGTAACATCTTCTCTATCATTATGAAAACGTTTTTTTGCGGGATGATGATTCTTTTTACTAAAGCTGGAGTTTGAGTCAGTTTAAGAATATATCAGAGGGAATCTTTTTTTGTATTTTTTAGATCTTTCTGTTCGCTCAGAAGGTATAATTAAGCATTGAAATGCTGGGGGTGTATAAATTTACTGATGGAACAGATCCTTTCTAGAGCACCTTTCATGATACTAGTCCAAGTAACTCATTACGGAGATCTCTTTCATAGTAGTCTAAAATATATACAAGATGTCTTTGGATTGAACTAGGCTTTTCTTATGCAGGCTTTCGCCCAATTTTGGAGATCCTTTGCAAAATTGTGGTAGAATGGATCAGTTGGCGATGGAAAAAAACTAAAGCACACGTATGTAGTACTAATTTGACGTTGTTTATTTGACTCTAGTGGTTTTGGTGTTTGTTGAAATTCGATTTCCAGGGAAAAATAATACAAATAATTGACAGTGGAAAGTAATATATCAAGGCTTATGAATTAATTAAAAACCATGTCTGCCCATTTATCCGATCAATAGTATTTGAAAGACCATTTTTTGGCATTAATTAATCTACAGAATTAGCCCATTGCTTGCTCGCCGAAACTGGAGTTTCATACGATAAGGAAATTGTATTAGCAGATGGCAGCACGGATGAAGGACTCTATCCAAATACTACTGTAGGAATATATGAGAGAGTGAAGGAAATAAAGAAAGTTAATATAGAATACAATTCAGATTCGGTTGTTGATGAATTTCCCATGCAATTTGGGTCTTGATTTTACTGAGTAAAGGAGTCTACAAATTTTGAACTCATCTTGTTAAATTATTGTTTTCATTTCTGAGTTAATAGTATATTTGTGACGTACTTAGTTCAGCAAATCAGAATGCAGAATCTAAGCAACGCACCTTCCCCTTCCACCACTTGCTACGTGTGAAATGGATATTTATTGGCTTGTAACATAAGAAATCCTTATGTAATTTGATATGAACCATAAAATTTCAAAGTTTCCACACAAGATTGCAAAGATTTAGGAACTACTCTCGTTTGAACTTTAGCATTGCTGATGATTTTCACCTAAATTCTTTTTTTAAAACAATCTCAAAAAAACGTGAACCTTATATTTTTTATTTTAAAATTAGGACTTAGTGATTTTTCAACCTACTACATTTGTTTCATAGTATTAGATTTGAGAAATTACAAGTCGACAAAATGTAATTGCTTTTAATTATAAAAAAAGTCAGTACCTTGCTAAAAATGGTTTTAGGGATCTTCTATATTTATTAGTATATGTTTATATTGTCTTTAACGGAAAATGTATTTCTAAAGTAAAAATGAAACACTACCGAAAAATAGAAAATGTTATTTTGGATATTTGCTATACAAACCCAAATCGTAATGTTTTTAAAGTAGGTTTAAATAATATTAAAAAGAGATCATTTCTATTTTGAATTAAATGTAGTTATACTAATAAAAATAATAACATAAGATTTATGGTTTTTTATTGTTTGAACTTTAAAGTATCTAATAGGATTATTTCAACTTTAGAACCTTATTTAGTATTGCATCAACCAATTGCAAAGAACTCCCCTAAATATTTTTTGACGGTCGCAAATTGAGGAAAAAAAGAATTCCAAAAAATAATAATTGTTCCATGCATACTTATGTTTGACTTTGAGATAGAAAAGAGGTAGGATTTCCCAAATCCCCAAAATAAGGAATAGGAAATCACTTAGTGATTGGAGGTCTTTGAAGAATATTAATGAATCAAACAAAGCCCATACATTAAAAAAGTTGGTTGAGAACAAAAATGATTTTTAAAAAACGATTATTGCCGATATTCAATAAATATTAAGACAACTATTAGTTCCATTAAAATGAGAAAAAATATTGGACAATCATTGCGATTGACTTTAGCAAAGCACTCTGAGTCAGAATTTAATCCTATGTGCTGCAAAGAAATAACATCCAGTACTTTTTTTTTTAAATAATCCATACTCTACTACTCAATTGAACTTCAACAACAGTTATTTATGGATTACAGAGTAAGCCTTTAGACAAGCGTGTCCTTTATCTTTGTTACTTTTTGAGGCTGCAATTGAATAATTAAGTTGTAAACTTATGTGGAAATATTGAGGTTTTTATATTTCCGAAGAAATCAGTTTGGATAAATATACACCGCTTTAACCTCGAGAATTCCCCAACCTCATAATTTCATCGTGGAATTATACAGCCGAATTTTTTTCACTATTTTACATCAATATCACTTCGGTATGAAAGTACTCTTAGGCTGATTATTCGGCGATATAAGAAAGAAAATACGGATTCAGTTGTGTTTTTATTTTTATTTATCAGAGTTGTTTAGCTAAAAAAGAATTACATTATTTTTTTAAATATTATATTATGCATGTGTTAGTTATTAGTTTGTAAAAGTTTAATTGTTTTTGGTTTTTATGCCTTTGGAAGGAAATTAATTTTTAAATAATGTCTTTATATAAATTTATTTTAATATTTTATAAATCTAATATTTATACACAAAGACCTTTTTAATCTTCTAATGATATATTTAGTTACATATAATTATTAATTAACCTTCTGCAAGAGAAGCTTTGTTCAACTCTTCAAATTATAATTATTATAAAACAAATGATAAATATATTAACTCCCTCAACCTTTCCATGAGTTTTGAATTTTACAATTGTGGCATCCTTAAACAGTGTTGATACAGTTAGGTCTACACAATCAAGTCATTTTAGTACGGGGAAACTCAATGTCTAGTTTTTTATTAACTTACCACTCATGCTTCAGAAATTGTTTTTTTAAGCCTGTATTTTAAGTTTACATTGAAATTAAAAATTCCAAAGTTTCAGGTTTTTGGTACATGGTAAATTTTGGTAATTGAAATGAACAAGACACGTATTATTAACACGGAAATTTGTCAAAATTCCTTTCTCCTCATTACTTAGAAGTGCTGTTTCTCTTTTTTCCTCTCTTTCAAAATTAGTTCAATAGAAAACTTTTAAAAGAGTTTACATTTTCAAATCGTTTAATAATGTTAGGATTTATTACTTCTTTTTTTTTTTTTTTTTTTTGCCATATAAGTCCCAGGATTTGGAATAAAATAAAAACGGCAACAGTATACGACCAAAAATTTACCAGATTATTGAAATATACTTTTATTATAGATGAGAAAAAAGTTAAATTGTACGCAAATATTTGAAAAAAATTTACTTCCTGATTTAGAACCCTCTTATTTAGAAAGTAAAAGTAACATTTTTTGAATATTTGGGTATAATTACATTATTTTTTCAAAATTTTGAAACTAAAGGAATTATGACAATTTTTGATCTATAAAACGTGTCCTGGTCAACTTAGGCCTTTATTATTCTAATTTTCAAAGTAGATTTAGATACACGCTAAAAATTTTCGAATTCTGAGACATTAGTAATGATGAGACAGATCCACATTTTTATAGAATTGGGTCGTTTCGGATCTTTAGACCAAAATATTTGAGTAAATTTCGGTTACAAGAACTTTTGGATTCAAAAACAAAATTATATGGTCACTTGTCTCGAATTTTAGAAGTATTTCACCTTAAATTTGTACTCTAATTAATAGAATATGGATTTAAATTACATGCTTACTGAGTACTAATGCCTAACTAATGAATAATCCAATTTTATTTCTATTTGAACATATTTTTAGAATTATTGTTATAATAACATTGGACACGTCTCGCAACCTCACATCCAATAGAAACAGAAAAAGACCCTAAATCAGTTGGTAGTAAGACCATTTTTCCAACTATGGAAATTACTATTCAATAATAGTTGATATTATTTTTCATCTTAATAAGAACAAATTCGTGTCTAAGGGTAATTCCATGCAAATGTCAACCTCACTCTGAAAAAATAAAGTTCCCATATTAATAACAAAATATACTTTAAATGTATCATCAAGGTCTTTATTTTGAAGTACAAAATACATCATATCCTAATATTTATGCAAAAACATGTTTTTTCTCACTATGATGATGATACACAATACTGTGAACATTTAATTTTTCAGTGAACAAAATTGTGTGACTTTCTTAATGGCTTGTTTGTCAACCAAAATGTCCTACCGATATTTTCTAACCTTACCTTTCATGAGGAAGGGTGTTGTGTAAATATGTAAATCAGTTATGTACTTTGTGGTTTTCTATTGGCTGGTGGAACAATCTATTATGATGCCCGTTTATGGGACAACTCATGTAACGTCCATAACGTTTTTTATGAAAAGTTGTTATAAAATATGCACTATAAAAGCAAAGTCATCTTTACAAAATTTCCAAGCAAAGGTAACTTTTATAAAGATGACATATTAGCAACAATTATCATCATGTTTTTTGGGGGCTTTTTTTCCATGCATTTTGGAAGTTACTAGTCGATATAGCTATAATTATATAAGCTCAATCATGCTAAAGACTGTATTTATAAATAAATATGTTAATAGGTAGAAATATTACTTTATGAAATGCATCTTATGAATGGAGTAAAGAGCTAAAAATTATTATTTCTTCTTCTTTTCGAGGGGGGTAGGTACGGGGAAGCGGACTCTCAGGCCGGCTGTTTTCAGCCGACAGGGAATTGTCCAAACTGCTGCCGATTTTGCCCGAGTCACTGCAAAGAGACGCTCAAACATCACCATCGGAGGGGTGACTCCTGATGAGATTAAGAGTTTGATAGACAAACGAGACCTAGAGAGCAAGAGGGAGTACATCATGTCGAGGTTGTGTCATGGGGGTGGATCAAACATAGGATCTACTATACTACTCACTTCTCTCTTTTCAACCACCAGAACCACATAAAGACGACACAGGAAACGAAATTATGTTTCTACGAAAAAATGAGGTTTTGTTGGCTCCATTAATTTTGATTTTCACATTTAAAATATGATTTTGTGTTTTCAATATGTCTTTAATATGATTAAAGAAGCTTTAAGGCTTTTTAGGTTGTAATAGAAGAAAAAAAAATCGACAAATAACACCAAATAATAAATCCCTGAGTGTGAGAGTGTGATAATGTGTATGGATATATGTATTTGTTTGATAGTTGTGTGTGTGATAGAACTGTGTGATTCTGCAGTAAAGAATGAAAAGATAAATACATTAGATATGTGCACAGTCACTTGCCAGTAGCTCTCTCCATAATTTTTTTCACGAACTGAACAGTGCACAGTTTGCAGTTTCCAGAAGAGGGCTGTGTTTTTTCTGTTTGGCTTACAAGCAATATTTCTAAATGAAGCAATATAACTATACAACAGTCGGCCCTCCGGACTGGTTTGACCCTTTAAATGGGCCACTGAAGTTAAACATATGAGAATTATGAAAGTGTTTTTATTTCTTTCAGACGTGTAACATCTATAAAACAAAAATGTAACATGTGTAACGGTAATGTTTTGCGATTATTTTTTTACATATGAATTTTGGGTACCTCAAGCCCTTCCCTACAAAATAATATTTGACATTATTAGTCTTTGAAAGATAAATTCGCAGAGTTTTCATCATGTGTTCAGTGAGTACAAAATGCTAGTCCACTTCTGAAACATCCGTAACACTGGGTATTGTGTCACTCTTGTTTCAAAATCCAAAGGTTCAAAACAATTTATATTGCAGGCTTATCTTTAAACCAATATGTGTAACTAAATTATGTAATATTCAACTTTCTAATTCAAATCAATAGCTTATTAATGTTAGCTTAGTTTCCAAATTTCTCCATAACACCGGAATTGGCCCTAACCAATCAATGTCAAAACATCGACAGTTTTAACCAAATATAGTATACAAGGTAGAACAGCAAACTTGGATTGTTAATTACTGTTTATTTTCTCATTACTATAATAAGGATTAGTGGTTGTTGTTTTTTTTAAATTCTGTTTCTGTCATCCTTTTTATATAAACAAACTACAAAAATCATTTAGTTATTTCCTCATCACGAGCGAGTAACAAGCAAAGGCAGCTCATCTCAGATATTCTTGATACTGGAGCTGATGGGAAGAAGATTACGGACATTGTTAAGTGCTCTAGGAGCCTGGTTCCTAAGTCCAGTAGACGGATGAAGTTTGAAGCCTGCATCCTCAAAGTTAAGACGATATGACACACTAAAATCCAAAAATATTTAATGGCGAATTTCCTTCTTTTAGATTGGAATCACATAAGGTTCACATGAGGTTACATATCAGTGCATAACTCACTAAAATGGCACAACTAGAGTTCCCATGTAATTGACTTATTCCATTCATAGAAGCTGTTGGGTACTTTTCTTATAAGTTGAATCCCTACAATAAAATGTATTTTAATTCACAAGATATTATCATAAACGACCAGGGTTGTCGCATAGACAGAGTGAAGAAGGCTTAAGAGTACCGAAGATGAAGATCCTTGAGTATTTAGACGGGCACAAAGTGAGCCTAAAGCATCCATGCTTTGTATTAGTTAAATAACCATGAACTTTTATGTGTATCATATTGTACAAGACGTGACGTAAATGTTTGAGCCACCCCTTGGGATAAGAATAGATATAACATTGAAATGTGGGACTATGAAGTAATTTCAAAGTAAATAAAGGCATTTTTGAGGCATGGCAAAAGACTGACAGTTCACCTCCTCTTCCTCCTAGACTATTTTTTATAGACAGGATTGATATATTCATGATTAACTCCTGAATTCATTATGATTATGCTATTAAAGTACTTTTTTGTGAAAAAGTAAGGAGCAAAAGCTTTATTAAAGTCCAAAGGGTCAGAATCTTGGATTAACTAATAGGTAGCATTACAAAACACCAAAAGATAAAGCGTAGAAGAAAGTAATGTCGAACGTACAATGTGTTGAACTTACGGATACCTACTTGGAAAGTAGAAAATGGAGAATGGAGAAAACGTCCTACGTATAAAACGTGGAATGGTCAATTTTTATATAATTTTATTTCACCAGGACCATAAGCACTATTCAAACTTCCACACACCTCCCTTCCGTTTTTCCCTTTATTGAAGAAAAACTGTTCAATATGGGGTATTTATTCTTTGATGTGCGCTCAAACAATACTGAGTCAAAGAACCCCAAAACTCTCAAAAAGTTATTTTAGTACAAAATCTTTTCTTTCAAACACCATCCAGCACAAACCGAGCGCACTTATACAACACGATATACACATTACTAAAGCCACTTATTGGAAAAATAAAGGAATTTCACTACACCGATTTTATAGATGACAAATACCCGTGTTATACTTTCGTTAAATTTTACCCACCGGAGAGTAATTACCGAAAGGGTACCCGTTTATACGAGAATTTTTTGTATTGATGTTCCAAGTACGAGTCCCAGAATTACCAAGATATAACATTAAATTGGCCTTTGTAGTAAATTTGAAATACCATTAAATGTACTTTTCATAGCAAATAATTTCCTTTGATTCAAAAACACACTTTTTGATTAGATAAGTTGGACTTTATTCTACTAGATCAATTGATTATCTTGAAATAAAAATAGGCATTTACACATGTATGATATTCAAATATAAGACTAATGTTATGCAACTCCAATTAGAATTGTACTTTATTAGCTACAATGCAAAAATTCTTGAAAGTTGCAAATCTATTTAAAGAAGTATATGATCATTCTATACTAAGAATTAGAAAAAATGTTTAGTTTATAATATAATATATTGTAAGTTTAGTACACATATTAGATCATTGGTATTTAAATTACACTCAAAAGTACATAGAAGAATATTTTCTTTGAGTAGGTATCCAACAAAGAAACAAAACATATTGTATATTTTTGGGCTTTTAAATTCAGAACGTAAGCAAAAGCAATTTTGGTTTCTTTTTGAAATGAGGTAATAAATCAATGTCTATATAGGGAAGTATTATTCGACTTGAGATGTTTGGTAAATGGTTGGCAATTTTCTCAAATGGTAACTTTCCACAATGATCGTTTTCCCAAAGCAATTTTTCATACTTGCTAACGTGGACCTTATTTTTAAAATTTGAGAAATGTGGAGCTACAAAGGACACTATTTTTTTCTTTTGGGGGGAAAACATTATATTTAAATTTCAAACGGTTTTGAGAAATATTTAGAGGTAGCTGAACGACTCCAAAGTTTTGAAATTTTACGGTTTTTTTTCAATATCAACTACACTTTTGCTGCTACAACAAACTTTAAGAGATAAAAAATTTAGTTAAATAAATTTACAATCTAAAATGTTTTATAATTTTTTGCAAACATTTGCTTCTAATTGGTCAAAAACAGCAAAGATTCCAACAATTTGTATTTTTTGCTATATGTCTATCTGTCTGCTCCTTAAAGAAATATTTTCTATATTTACAATTAATGTTTCCAAAATCATTAGCTATTGTCTAATTTATATCTTAAATTAGACGCTACTCGCCTGAATACTCGTTACCCTCTCTAACACTTTTTGCTCGCTAAAAAACTCGTCACTCAAAAAATTCATATTTTTTAAAGAATGATTGAAACAATGAGTAATTTTTTTATTTCCTTGATCGGAAACATAGTTGCCTTTCGATCAAGCATTTATTTTCAAGTCCCTTACAACTATTTTTTTTTCTTGACATAATCTTAGACTCATCGTTCCAAAGTAAAGCTACGTAATGGGTGTTTCTTATATGGCGTTTGATTGAAGTTGTACTGTTGACACCAGAAACTTAAAATAGTTTTGCTGCATGACTGTAAATCTCAAAAATATTATCTTTCTTAGATCTAATAATTTTTTTTAAACAATGCTATTTTTGCCCTCTTTAACTGGATAGAGTATGGGTAGATCAGGGCCGCAGGGAGGGGGCTAGAGTGGCTGTATCATCCCTCCCAAATCAAGGAATTTTGTAAAAATTATGGGTATGAAACAAAAAATTATCATGAATAAAAAAAAATTTAAATAAAGGATATTCGATCAAGTTATGCTCTGTAGCAAAAATTTAATTTTCAGATTTATTTTTAAAAAATAAATTTTAAAAACTAAGCCAAAAAAATATAAATATATTTATCTAATCCTGCAGGATCCTCATCAATAAAAATTTGAATGGCACATCACTATTCAACATATTCATTGCTGCTATTTTGTTATCTCATTTTTTTAATTTTTTATATTAATTTGTTTGTTTAATGTAATAATATCTAATCACCGCTTTTTGCTCTACCGCCCCCCTATAGTCCCTTTTTATATTACCGCCCCCCTCAACATCAAAGCACCGACACCGCCCCCAGGGGCGGTATCGCCCACTTTAGGAATCTGTGGTATAGACCGTATATCCCAAAGTCCAACTTATAAATGGAATTGATATAAATGTGATAGAGATGAGTGATTTTAACGTTATATACCTACATCCAGGACACTGAAGGAATCTTATTATTGGAATAGTTTTCTTAGATTAGGAGACGAAGCAGATTTGACTTTCAATCATTTCAAAGAAGGAACTGTGTTTGGAGGATGACAACTCTCTCTCTGCTCCTCACTGGGTATTTCAGTCGATTATTATCTCGTTTTATGGAAGTCCTTAGTTCTTATATGTAAAAGTATAATATGATTTCGTGGAAGATCTGAAGGAATTTAATATTTTTTGTATAGGGACAATTATTAACGAGATCCGTAGTCACTCCTTACACGACACCTTTTACAATGTAGTACAAACTAAGGAGGATGAAATCAAACGACTGCAGCATTGCTTACATGCGAAGGTTTATCATCAAATAGAAACATTCATATAATTATGTCAATGTACCTAGCAAAGGGCATATACAAATGTATAGGGGTCTAGCTACAAGCAAATGCGCGAAAGCAGCGCCCCCAAATGTTCAGTATGTATTAGCAAGACAGATAAGTAAATAAATATTAAAAAAGTTAAATGTTTCAACGAATTAGGTAAGTTGGTTATAATAACCTTTAAATGGCACTTTAATATCTCTTCCACATTTTAATGGCTCGATAAAGCATTTCTCTATTGCAACAAAAAAGACTTAGGTAATTCCCTTTTCAGTGCCTTAATCCATTATAGAAACGGCCGAGGGTATTTATTGTGGTGTGATGAATTGTTACAACAATTGTAAAGCCGCATTTCTTTAGATTTCTTCTTAACGAGGATATCTGAAAAAAATTGGATTCAGAACTATTGTCGAGCCGATTTAAGAGGAAGGTCGAGTGAGTCATGCAATGTTAGTCTTAAATTTTGTGAATAAGCATATTGAGGACTGCATATTCATGAATGTTGCTTCAAAAAAAAAAAAAATAGAGACAGATACCTACAATTCCCACTATGTTCGATCTACCTAATCCTCCTCCTCCCCCCCCTCCCCAAAAAAAAGTAACTTCTCAACATTATTCTCTTTCTACGACGAATTTAATATAAGAGCCCGATTCGTTTGAATTTACTTGAAAGACATTCAAAACAGGGTTTTTTTTTTGGAGATAACATTTGCATGGTTGTCTCAACAGTCTTTGCACCCGGTAAATCCGAAGAGCTTTCTCTGATACTAAAACTCAGACAATATATCTATCACAAAGATGGGACGATAAAAAGATCGAAGCAACAAAAAAAACAAAACTCACACCTCTGACAAATGTGCAACACATAATCTCTTCAATACAGCCATACCTTTTCAAACAGCAACATTTTCTTTTATCTATTCAGCTCCGTGATGCAGTCAGAAAGACCGAATGCTCCTATACAAATAAATTCAAGACTTTTGCTGTCAGTGCCTACCACAAAAGTTTATTGTACTACAGATTTATCTTGGCAAAGTTCAAAGTACCTGTTGTTTCATCAATACAGGCCTAGATGGCAAAGTTCCAGGTGAATGAGGGATCCTGTCCTAATTTGCTAAGGTTATTGGCATCAAGATCGAGTGTGCGACTTAATTGTAGATGAGATATCATGGCGTAAATCTGTATATTTTGACCCCATCCTTGATGGGCTGCTGATAATCAAGCATTAGATTATTTTGCTTTAATTGTTTAAGAACTTTCAATAAGTTTAATGATGCTTCTTGAGAGACATGCAGTTACCTAGGAACAAAGCTAACTGTGTTTACAACTGAGATTGAAACCAGTTAAATGTTCTTGTAGCTGAAAAGATACGAAACAGACTCATAAACCCTTTTCCGTGCAGGACCTTAAATGACAAAATATATTAAGAACATTTTACTTGAGAGCAACTACTGTTTCTTCTATTAACCTTGGTACTTACAACAATGACCACGACCATCTTCCCCTATGTATGCTTCCTTTTTTTTTATATTTATTAAGAGTACACCCTTTTCCTGAAAACTTTAAGAACATTACAAATAAACGTAAACCTGGCTATATACATATATAAAACATTAAAAATATAAACTTGTTACTAAATTTCATCTTATATAGGGTCTAACGCTTTTTTTAAGCAAATATTGCCGGAGTTAGACAATGTTTAGAAGTTTCAAGGATATTAAAAAAGCCGTTATCATGATGAAAATAATCTAGAATATTCAAAAAATCTAGATATAGTCATCAAGACCAAGATAAAGTACAAAATATGGTTGTTACTTTTGTAAAATTTTATTATTTTCCTAATAAAATATTTTTTATTGTATTTTAACTTTGGGAAAGAGTAAAGAAATATTGAACACCTGTGGTTGTTTCTGAGTTTCTGCCTAAAATCCAAAGTAATATCCAATTATTCATTTTCTTATGGAAAATTAAATAAACAAATAACCTACTGTTGCGTAAGAAAGTTCCAAAATTGTATATAATTTAGTCGATTATTGGATTAACTGTACTCATTAAATACTATTTCGGGGGGTTCATAGAATTATTTCTATTAATATATGCTTGATATTCAATATGTTACATTCTTCAGGGCGTTACCTCGCTATCACAAAAATACCCTAGATATTTTGTTGTCAGCTATCGATTCCCTCTTCTCACCTGATACGTAATATTTATTTCATAATTTATTATTTTTAATAAATACACAAAGTAATAAGTTATTCTATACGTATGCTCCGCTTCAAAAAAGAACAGGAATACAATTTCTTGTTGATCCCTCGTCGTTTATATAATATATATATTGGCCATTTTATTATTTCTATGACGAAATTTTTGCTATTATATAATATAGTAACTACTCTTTTAATCAAATATTACTAAGCAATCTTATAATACAGTATTGAATAAAATATCATGTAGATTTTAATAATATGATATAAATAGCCGTTGGTATGATTTCTTTATTTGGCTAATTACTGCGTGCCTAGCTGGAGGAACATTTAACAGCTTCTGTTGCATATACATGTAAAGCTGATGTTGATCTCATATTTTACGTATTCTTATTTAATGTACAATATTTTATTATTAGAATACAGTTCTATTTTAACCCTTTCTCAGAGTATTACTTTCTTTCCTCCCGCCCCCTTCTTCTTGTTCCGTCCTCTCTTAAGTTCCTCACGGTGCGTCCCGTGATCCTGGCAAGGTTAAATGCAAGGTTATACCATAATACGTGTACGACTGATCTTTGACTACCACCCCACTTTTAATATTAACCTTATACTAGATGAGGGGTTGCGTGTTTTGTCAAAAAAATCTGTTTTTCTTTCCCAGCAGTCGGTGATATATATCAAATTGAAAATTCTAGCTATAGCGACGTCATAAACTATAAGTGGTTACGTGTTTTGTCAAAATCTGCCTGTCTTACCCAGCAGTCGGTACAATACACCAGATTGAAAATTCTAGCAAGCCCGATTACATGATGGTCTAACCTTGTATTTTTATTAACCTTGGGTTATAGCATAAAACTTTGATTAGTTATACCTCAGTTACTAACTTACTAATAAGTTAACTAAAGATCTTAGTATCCTGAAATTCATAAGGATTCATAATGGAGTACATATCTTCCAAATTTAAGTTATTGGAAATTTGGATGACAAATATTCAAATGGCCTATTAAAAAAACAAATCAATTCACTTTAGGTTGATTGATGATTTTTCGAATATGATTCTAAATTTAATTATTCTTTGGTAGTCATTAACTTTTCTTTTTTACGGATAAACTAAATCTTTCTTTCTTTTTATTGAAAGCAAATATAAACATGATTTCAAATTCTTTCTTCATATAGATTCTATACGAGCTGTGTCAACAATAAAAAACAACCTTGAACAAAAAAGAAGAATATCCCAATTTTTTTTAATAGTACACCCCAGCCCATGGGTTGTGCAAGTGAACCGCTAGTTGAAAAGGCAGATTATTAGCCAATGTGTAATGGATCCACCTCTTGAGCCTGCTGGTCTTTCGTACAACCCATGGCTGGGATGTATTATAGGATAGTAAAAGGTGTCCTTGATGCTCAAGAAAGCAGTAGCGGTGTGTTCACTTGCACAACCCTTGGGCTGGAGTATATTATAGGATGTTAAAAGGGTCCTTGATACTCAGGATAGCGGTAAAGATTGATTTTGATCCAACTGCAAAACCTGTTGGCCGAGGTATATTTTGCAAAATATTTTTTTTTTCGTTTTTTTTTTTTTTGAGAAACAACTCTGGAAATGTAATATGGTCAGTTTTATCCTGTTTTTGTGATTGAATCATCGTTTAAATAATGGATTCTTTTGCTATCTGTTGATATAATTTTTGTAAAATTCAAAAAACTAAAACATTGAGGAATAATTTTTGCTTGTTTTTTTTTTGCTTTTTTCAAGTATTATTAATCTTCTTTATTTTTATAAGTATGTATTCATGATTCACAACTAGCATAGTTTGCCAACCAGAATAGATTCTTAGACAGGGTTCTGAGAGTGAATTTCATCAATCTGTGCCATTGGTGCCATCAGATTTGGTATCATGCAATAACTTTAAATTGGTTTGATTTGTCTAACTTGTGTAATTGAAATCGGATGTATTTGGGAAAAAGCAACACTTTTGACAGATTTATCTGATCGACATATCAATACTCAATTCATCATTGACTACTAAAAAAAGATATGTTAAATTTGGCATTCTTTTGTATTTATAATATAACATTACATTCATAACATTCCTATAATGCTTCATAACTTTGACGAAAGTGTACGGATAAGAACAGTTAATCTCATTCGTCACACTCACCTAGTTACTTGATTAAATAAACATTATGGCTATAATTACTTACTTCTGACTATGACATGGCAATAACCTTCTTCATAATTATCATTAGTAAAACGTTTCTGATGCATAGACATTTATTGGTTATATTGATGTTAGTATATCTACGCAGCTAAATTAAATGTCAGATGTAATCAAGATATCAAACGTATTTAAATATTATACAAAGACTTCTTCCTTTGATTTTTATTAAAATACCCCAGTGACATCTAATGGAAGTAAAAATAAGTCTCTTCATTCTCCTTTTCACCTCTGCTGCTATAGTACTTCCCCCCACTGACGAGGAGGGAGGACTGAGAGGGCAGCAATATGACATATACCGGGTGTCCCGAAAGTCTTGACCGGTACCTGCAATGGCTTTTTTAGAGGTTTCAGAGACTTTTTACGTAAATGTTGTTTAAATAAAAGTTAAAGACCGTTTTCCGATTAACAAGTTTTGTTTCAATAACATTTCGAAATTTATAACCTTACATTAGCCTTAGTAGTTATGTGGGATCTGAGAAATATGTGTCCATGACCAAGCACCCAACCAGCATCATGATGCTTGGAGTTGTTGGAGAGGGCTACAGGCTCACCTCGGAGGACTACATCAAGGTGCTCAAGACCAAGGTGGTCCCATGGATCAGGAAGGAGTATCCTGGCAAGAGGGTGTGTTTCCAGCAGGATGGGGCACCCGCACACACAGCCAAGAACACCCAGAAGTGGTCGAAGGAGAATGTGGAATTCTGGCCTAAGGACTTTTGCCCCCCAACCTGAACCCCTTGGATTTCAGCATCTGGCCGCACATTGAGAGGCAGGCTTCCAAAAAACGCCACAGCAGTACCAAAGCTCTCAAGGCCAGTATCACCAAGGCCTGGGCCAAGATGGACCCCACCTACACCAAGAACACCTGCTCCTTCTTCCGTCCCCGTATTGTGGCTTTTATGGAAGCTAAAGGGCAAATTGTTAAAAAAATATTATAGATTATAACCAAGCGAAGTGTTTTTATTAAAAACATTTCTCTGTATCTTTACTTTTAGTCCTTGTAGATCTTAATGAAGTTGGAAGTTAGAAATCAGTCAGGACTTTCCGGACACCCGGTATATACAAACAAGAAAATAAGAGAAGTAAGAGAACAAGGGGGAAGGAAACACGAATACATTACACTTGGCGACGTGTTGTCGGCTTAAGTAGGGTTGAAGTCATTGTGCACGGCGTAGTGTCGGCTTATGCAGGGGGACGGTTGTCGGGTTATGTGAGCGACGTGGTGTCGGCTTAAGTGAAGTTGACGTCATTGAGGGCGACGAGGTGTCGGCTTCAGGGAAGTTGAAGTCATTGGGTGCGACGCAGGTTCGGCTTAGTTAGAGTTGACTTCGAAGTCGAGGGCGACGAGGTGTCTGCTTATGCAGGGCGACGGCTGACGGCTTATATAGCCAACGAGGTGTCAACTTAGTGTCTCCTTTTTACCTCTGCTCCACATCTACTAAATATATAGATAATATTATAATCTGTGTATGTCTACGAATTAGCAAGTATTCTTAGTATGTGATTAGTAAAATAATTCTTAATAAAGGGGAAAAGAGGATTAGAGAGTTTCTCTTAGTATGTACATAATAAAATAATTCGTAATAAGATATATAATATGGGTACATCCTAGGCTACTGTAATATAATATTATGGTAGGTGTCTGTATGTATCTATGAACGTCTGCTAATAAAAACGCATAACCTGGTTTTTTAAATCATTAACACAGACAAATACAGCCCTTACACATAAAATATAAAAGTTGTTCAAAATTATGAGTTATGTACCTAAAGCTATATTTCATTCTGGTTGGACCAGATTCTTGGGATCTGGAGGGTAAGTTTGTCTTTCCATCTAATGATTCTACAACATTAGGATGAGAGTTAGTTCGTCCAATATATCTCATTCTAGAAAAAAAGTTTTAAAGGCAATCCTGATTTAGGCGAGATGTCAATACTAAATTTCATTTTTTAAATCTTCATACAACGCCATCATCGACTTTTTTGAAATAATTATGACTTTTTGGTAAGGCTTTAACATAGATTATATGGATAGGATAATTTTGTTATTGTGATTCCTTTTAATTTGTTTCATTTTTCCTACCACATTTATCATTAAAAGAAGAATTCACCTTTGCTCCTTCAAACTAACCTCATAACCACATTCAAAACTTTTATTTATCATAGGTTGCGAACTGTTCATGACATCAAACCATTTATCTACAAGTTCGATAAAATTAGCAAATTTCTGTCTAAATTGATCCTCCTCATTTAATAGTCGAATGGGACCAGGTGTTGTATGACTAACTAACTCAGCGGTTGGCCGAATTCGTTGTCTGGCATTTCCAACTACATTTAAATGATCAAAATTTAGTTTACGACACATTTGAAGCTCCTTATTATCCTTATCTAATAGTTTTATAACTCTTTTGATTAAAATGAGAGTTCCATCTTTTAATTGAAATTCCTGATCAATAAAATGATTTATCAGTAACTTCAGTAAGTGAGGGATATCTGTAAACGCATATATACGTTTATCTTTGTTGAATGGATTGGAAAAGTATGTTTTATCGGTAGATAATCCTAATTCTGTTCAAAGGCAGATATTTTTGTATACCATTTCAGAAACCATTCGAATAATACGAATCCCATTAATTTCCAATTTTAAAATAACATTGAAAAGTACCTCTTAAAGTTAAAAAAAAAAAAAACTATTACATCTATACATTTTCCCTCAGAGTTCATATTTTTCCATTTGGATATCCTAGCAACACACCTTCTGAGCCTTTCTCCATGTTCTGTTCAAGTGATCTCGTCACTGTGTGCCTCATTCGATGGATCTCATCTTCTTTTATGGATGGATCGTTCATTGTTTAGATGCCCCCTATCAAGGTATGTGATAGTGACTTATCACCTCGTGATTCATTGCCTCTATGCTCAAAAGTACATAAATTCCTCCAAATCTTCTACGGAACAATCGTATACAGCTTAAATAACTAATGAGTTCCATAAAAAAGACAGAATAATCGACTGAACGCCCAAATGAGGAACAGAAAGAGTTCTCTTTCTCCATCCACTGCTCCTTCATATAATTATGAAATTCTTTTCTTCCTCCCCTTACTCTTAGAAAAATATTTCATTGATAATTAAGAGTCCTTCAGTTTCCTTGATTTTCGATGGATATTATATAACATGAACCCTTGATTTCTTTATTACTTGTGCGCATCTTTTGTCAGTGGAAAACAAGTGAAAGATAATTACAGACTCTTAACGATGTTGTGCCTCTCTTTCCTCGATAATTTTGTCTGCATTGCCAATGTATATTCTATTCTGCTAATAAATATATTTATTTATGTATAAAAATGTCTCATTTCATTTTGTATATGTATAATGCCACTAATAATTTAATGAATCTATATGTTTTACTTTATATTAATAACTTCTATATCGCATCATTTGTCATTTTAAATTTGTCTGATTCTCTACTTATAACTTCTTTTATAATTTATAATTAGTATAATCTTTTTTTGTTGTTGTATTTAATTTTTTATTTTACACATACTTATTTAAATTACTATTATAAACAAACGCTATAATACTTTAATAAATTATCTTAATAATGTTCACTATATCAATGTAACGATAAAGACATAATAATAATTAATACACTATATAATAATACTGTGCCTCGTACAAATTCAAATAATGTAAAGGGTACGTTTACTAAAATCTACCATCACCACTTTCTCTTTCTAATTATTCTTCCTTTTTTTTCTCACTCTCTCTCTTTCTCTAACAAGAACTTTTTTTTTGCCCTAGACTCAACTTGATATTAATCCTACAGCAACTTAATATTTTAAAATGCATCACACAATACATAAATACATCACCATGACAATTATTCACATGATAATCTGGATCGTTCAAAGTACACCAACTGTAAATACTATACTCATAATTCTCCGTAGTATCCTCTT
Organism: Lepeophtheirus salmonis; assembly: GCF_016086655.4. NCBI lineage: Eukaryota > Metazoa > Arthropoda > Copepoda > Siphonostomatoida > Caligidae > Lepeophtheirus > Lepeophtheirus salmonis. Next base: position 28,492,396 of record NC_052132.2, read on the forward strand.
ATTTGTGAATTTAGTAGAGGAAACATGCGTGCAGATATTTTCAATGCTCTTGCATCCAAAGAAGCTGCAATTGGGTGGCTTCAAGCCCAAGGAATCCTTCCATCGTTCGTGATTTGTTTGTGCGACAGGAATTTTAAGGAAGTATTGTGTGGAAGCACCCCTGGAATAGGTGTTCTCGGGCATCTCTTAGGAAAATATATTTAAAAAAAAAGTTTTTTTGCAAAAAGTCACATTTAAAAAAAAAATTATATTATGATCATTTATTATTGGCCAAAATTATCAACGTGTTCTACTACTGCAGACCAAACTACCCTTTCTATACGTACAGTTGTAGATTGGTATAATTTTTTGCGTGAAATTTGTACAAAATAAAATTGAAAACCAACCTGTAAGACTAGGTGAGTCTGGGCGTGTTGTTGAGATCGACGAGTCCAAGTTCGGAAAGACAAAGCATCATAGAGGTAGGTACCAAGTAGGCACTGGGTTTCTGGGGGGGGCTTGATAGAGACAGTGGCTATTGTTTCATGGTTGAGGTTGAAGACCGAACAGCAGCTACTCTGTTGCCCCTCATCGCAAAGTACGTCGAACCCGAAACTACTGTCCTATTCAACGATTGGCGTCCTATAGGAGGGTATATTCCTTAGGTATGCAACACTTTACTGTGGTGCATAAGATAAATTATGTGGAGCCCTTGACCGGAGCTCATCCTCAGAATATTGAGTCTTTGTGGAGTCAAGCCAAGGGTATGATGCGTAAGATAGGTGTTTTTAACACTTCAAGAGATATCTTTCCCACCTATCTCCTAGAGCAGTAGTTCTTAACCTTATTGGAGGTACTGAACCCTGCAAGCTGCATCAGTGCATTCACCGAACCCCTTCGGGATTGAAAAAATAAAATATGTCTCCTTCAGAAAATAGGTATATATTTTATTATTGCACAAAATGAAACACTATTTTCGAAGAACAAGACCAGCAAAACATGAATTTCACACAAAAACATAAATCAATGAATATTAGCTGCAAATTAAAGTGTTTTTCTTTTCCCTTCCAGACACAAGTTCAGAAATGCGTGGCTTCACCTTGGCAAGTGCCACTCTCATTTCGTTTTCGCAACAGAGTCTGTTACTTTTCTTTGTTTTTATGTCCACCATCCTCGAAAAGGATTTCTCACAAAGATATATTGTTAGAAACAGTATGAGTATATCCAGGGATTTCTTTGCAATAAGAGGCTATGCTACGATCTGCAGACACCAAAACGTTGACAGTGTTGTTTTTATGAAGAGTTGCTGTTGAAGCTGGCTCTACTACAAGTGCAATGATTTCATCGAGATATTCATCGTTCACATCTGCTTTCGCAACACTAAACGTGAAAGGCTCTCTCACCCATACTGGATATGACCCTGTGGTGTGGAAGTATGCCTCGAGAGACTTTGCAAGCTCTTCTAAGTGTATACCAATTACTTGCTTCAGCTCTCCTGGTACAGAAATGTCTCCAATTTTAACCACATCTTCGATCTTACTAACACAGTCGTCGAGTAGGGGAAAGTTTGCGAAGTTATTCTCTATTCGTCATATCCATAAAGGCAGCTTTTTTTAAATGCCTCCAGGTTTTCTTCTGCTTCGATAATGTTGACTCCACCACCCTGCATCTGTCGATTGAGATGATTGAGAGCATCGAAAATATCTGCCATGTACGTCAAAGTCAGAATGAACTCAGAATTTTCGAAGTAATCTGTGTGACAATGTCCGTACTCTCGCAAAAACAGGGATAATTGCATACACATGGCAAAAACACGATTCAGCACCTTTCCCCCTGGATAACCACCGAACGTTAGAATGATACAGAAGTACCTCGAATTCCAAGCCCATTTCATTACACAGCTCTAGGAAAATTCGGTGCTTCATAGCATTATTTCACACGTAGTTCACACATTCAACGACAACTTTTAACACTTGTGCTACTTTTAGAGGCAAGGTTTTTTTGTTGCCAACGAATACCTGTGCAGAACACAGTGCGTAACAATGATGTGTGGTGCATCAGATTTCATCAGTGCTCCAAAACCAGAGTGTTGTCCCAGCATGGCTGCAGCTCCATCTGAACAAACTGCAGAAACCATATTCCATGAAAGATTGTTGCCTCTGAAGAAGTTATCTACGAGTTTCTTCACATCGACTGCCTTGGTTGTTGTTGTAAGATACCTACAAATAGAAAATCTTCCTTTATCACGTCTTCTTTCATATAGCGCACAAATACGACAAGCTGCTTAGATTAGAAATGTTAGTAGTCTTATCGAGTTGGAGGCTGAATTTTAGAGGGCTTGAAATAAGATCTGCAACTACTTGAGCCAAGATGGCATTGCTTATGTCGTTTATTCTGCTGCTGATAGTGTCATTTGAAAGAGGAATTTGAGAGAAATTATCTTCAGCCGATTTTCACGAATGGTGTGTGTTTTGCCCTGCTTTGCGATGAGGTAGGCAACTTCGTATGATTCTATGAGGATTGGTTTGTCGATGGGTACAAAGCTGAGAACAGGCAGAGTAGTCTTTTAATCAAATTTGGCTCTCTTCACCTTGACTTCAGCAAGTGTTGTGTTCTTGTATCTACCATCTCCATGCAGCTTTAGGAAGTGTTCCTTCAGTTTTGCAGGTGCTAGACTAGAATTGCTCAACTTGGTAGTGCAAATCATGCATTGAGGACTCTGACTCCCATCACGTTCCTTTATACACGTGAATCCATATTGTGCGTATTCATCAAACCACTTTCTTTTTTTGCTGGGCATAGTTAATAAGAAGGGATTGAAAGATTATCCATTAAGACTGAAGTAAAGATTTTTTTACACAGCTATTTATACAAGTTGAAACATGTAATAATATTTCCATGAAAATCTTATTTATTTGAACTTTTGTTTTTTTCTAAGGACGCTCATGATGATCGAGATAATACCTTATTATTATATATTTTAAACATGAAGTACTTTTAATATTAATATTTGTTACAATATTCATAGGAACAAGTTCAAAAATGGTGCGCCTGACATTTTTAACGTAGTGTGACGACATTGTTTACTTTTTTTTATCCATACTTATTTTTTGTTTTATACAATACAGTAGAAAAATAACAAGAGGATATATGCACAAACTTTGAGACCCGTAAATCCATTTTAATTCAAAAAATATCATTTCGATATGAGGGAGGCTTTATCAAATTTTTCCTTGTTTAACAGCCATTCAAATAGTCTCTTCTGTAATTACAGTCTAGCTAGTCAGTGGACGCAGGAGCTTGCCAACCTCCCGAGAGTGTGTCACCAAACCCCTGGTGTTCGATCGAACCCAGGGTAAGAACCACTATCCTTGAGGAAATGTGGCAAAAGAAACTCTCATAGGATAAAGTTTTTGATCACATTTTGGATCATATTATTGAGCTATATCCACTATAAGTGACTGTACGAGTAACGTGATTGAAGAGAAAACACAGATTAGTAACTATTGCTTCTCTGAACCACTGATGATTAGATTTTGAAAAATAAGGAGTTGAATACTGGATAATTAAGAATTCATTAATTTCCTATATTTATACTTTTCTATGTTACAGCATATTTAATATCCAGTTGAGTCTAGGGAAAAAAAGTTCTTTTTATAGAAAGAAAGAGTGAAAAAAAGGAAAAATAATTAGGAGGAGAAAGTGGTGATGGTAGATTTTAGTAAACGTGCCCAAAGTCAAATCTGCTCTCTTGCGATGGATGATCCTTTTATAATTATCTTTCTTCAATTTTCTCTATATGGCTTCGGTTTTCTCTCTTGGAGAATATTTCTGAAGAGTCTCCGTATTTTCGTATCATTAAAAATGTAGGTCCTGATTGAATCTGAATTTACGAATAAAGAAAAAAACTGCCTGAATGGTCTCAAGGGAGGGGGGTCTTAGCTTCAAATAGTGCCCAAGGTGTTTGTCTAATATATGTTTTTTCGGGTTAACACTTGGGGATGCTCCATGGATTCATATTCATGGATGTGCAATTTATTTAAGATAATTATAAGTCTTTTTAGTGTATTTGAAGTATGATAGGATGAAAATGGATTGTATTTCTATTCATAATTAGTATATTTATTTCTGGGTAAAAATGTCTCATTATATTTTGTAAATATATAATTTATATTTGTTGCAAACAATTTGTTGAATCCATTCGTAATATTTAATATTAATAACTTTTATTAAAATTTTCTAATTAATATTTTCGTAATAGTTAATCGTTTTTTTATTTATTTTTTTAACTTGATATCACAAATATACGTTATAATACTTTAACTTATCAATTTATTAGTAATTTACTGCTACGCAGCTAAAGCGTTAGCTATTAGTTTTTGATCACTCATTCTATAACGTATCATATTAAAGGGAAGAAATTTAAGAGATCTTAATGTTAATAGATCTATAATATACAAATATGAAAGTTTTTTTTGATGAGTTTTACGATGTAAATCAAGTATTTCTGAATTGAAAATTTCGACTACTTTTTATATTAACTGTTTTAGTGTTACTTGAAATATAGAAGATTATCATTTCTAAAGCAAAATCAAGTGATATGATTTCCTCCAAAACCATAACTTTAATCAATGGTACCATATGTCTCGCTCCCGAATTTTACTCACAATCGCTCGATGACCATCTCTAATTATAGTACATAGGATGTACCAGTTTTAAATATTTTATGCTAAGAAAAACTTGCTAATCTTCGTGACATACACGTTTTATAATATATTATATAGATATGTACCTATTAATTTATAAATAGTTGATGTAATGTCGAATGTAGGAGAAGGAAGTTCGGTTAATGCAATTAAATAACTTCAAAAATATTATATTAAGACACAGATCTAATACATTAATTTCTATACTACTAGATCCAATACATCCACTGAGATTTGTTGTTAGTCTTAGTCACCATCTCTGGTACTACCTGACCGCACAGATGATATCTATTCAGGGAAACAGTATGGGGGGGGCAGTAGCAAAACAAGGAATTTTTGAAAAAATGATTGATTTGGAAGAAATAAATTATTATAAGGAATTATGCGGAACATTTTATTTTAAAAAAAAAGTCATTTTATCAAATTATACTGTGGAGCAAAAAATACCATTGAAAAATTATAAATAATTTAATTATATTAAAAAAAATAACTTGTTAATCTTCTATGTGATAAATGATAATGGACTGATAGTAAAGGAAAGGGAGGATCTGGCAAGAGCTATCGATGATATCAAGATAACCTGTCGGTACTAGAATGCCTAAGTTTCCTCTCATGTCCTGGTCTGTTCAAAGACCTACTGTAGAAGCTTTTATCACAAATTACTCGGGGTTTATAAGTTATATTTAATCTTCTTAAAAGGAGATAGACTTAATGTACCCTCAATGTACTGGCCATTTATTTTGGAATACAAAAGTTAAAAATTTTCACCCAGAATCTCCACTCTCTGAATTACAGCGTAGAGAAAGTTGGTCACAATTTTTATTGATCAAGTTCAAGACGGGACAAGGAGACAGTATGAGGGATCTTTCCAAAAATTCCCTTGATCATTTTTCTTATATTATATAAAATATCAATAGGTATTTGATTCAAGAAAAATATTTTATAAACAAAACTTTAATATATTTGGTCGATTATACAATGGCGTACGGACCACAGGGTTAAGATACCGCATATTAAAAGTATCTCCTATTATCCGCCCCCCCCCCCGAAAAAAGAAAATATTCCCCTCATCCAATATGAAAAATCTTGCTATCTTCAAAAGCTTCACCACGTTAGGATATAAACTTTTTGTAGTTATGTACATAATATGTATTATCCAATATGCTACCATTAATAGAATATGGGACATCTCACATTGTATTCCTTACATCACAAATTGCATAACAAAATAATGTGAGACCATGTTTGATACATATAGTAAAGAAATATTTTTAAAACTTCATTTAATGAAATACAACTCGACCCTAAAAAAAATGTTTTAATAGGTTCTGACAATTTGTAGGATATAGCTAGATTTGTAAAATAAATTCTGTAACTGATGGCTTATTTAGGGAACAGTTAAGTAGGACTATTTGGAGAAAAATGTCTAACCCTCCTAATGTCTTTAGTTTAATCAAGTATCATAATTAATTATGTAAGACTACCATAATTTTTGTATACATATTTGGGTCTGAGATGTTATTAACGAGAGAGATTTATAATTATAATAATTACTTAACCTAGAGACATAAGTTAAGTACCTAATTTATATTTTATTAGCTAACTTAAAAGCAAACAGGCAACAAATAAAACCACTAACTGTTTTTAATTTTTGCTAATGATATGCATTCTTAAAAATCTTCCAGACTAAACAAATTGCAGATAATTTACAAGAAAAAAAATATATATATATACTTCTGATATTTATTTTTTAAAAGACTATCAAAATGAATATAAATCTCTCGATTCCACTTAATAAAAAACAACTTGAGTTTTTAATTTAAACATAATGATACATATTATGTAGGAATAATGATTCCAATAAAAAACGACTTCCATAGCATAGTTATGAATTTTTAAGAAACAAACAATAAATTAAAGATGAGTAAGCTCAATATAAGTCCATTAGCAGTTATTCCAACGTAGAGTTGAAGAGTAATAAGACCTATACAAAGTGTTACAATGGCTTTATAAGCCAATGCAGTCCATATACCCAAACCAAAAGAATGAACAAATGTATCTAGAATTAGGGTTTTGTAAGAACTTATAACTAGAAGGCCAATGATGACAGGAATAACAGATTTAGGAATATCACGTCTCATCCATAGCCAAATGAGGCATGAAAGGGTAATGAAGTGAACCTAAGGAGTACACAGATTTTAAAATGATAAACTTATTCCGTAATAGGTAGGCATAATTACAAGGCTAATGTTGGCATCAAAACTTTTAAGAATATATTTCCAATCGAATTCAATCCCTCGTGCTCCGACCCACAGGAAAATAACTCGTGTTAAGAATAATTCAGCAAATGCCCAACCCACCCCAGCAATCATAATTTTGACTTGTCCTTTTCCAGCGATCCTTTGTAAGGCTAAATATATTCCAACTAGGTCGACAAGGTCCACTGTCAAACGAAGAAACTCCTATGAACGAGATGAGATAGATATAGTAAGTAAACAAATATGGTGAAGGGTCTGTACCGTGAAAAAGTCAAATTTCTCCTCTTTATGGAGATCTTCTTCTAAATAGCCCTCATCTTCATCCAATTCAGAAGTAGGGAAAAATGTAGCTAAAAATAACATTTTGCAGAGCTGAGTTAATGTGTATATTAGACAAGCTTGGATGCATTTTCGAAGGGCTCCATACTCGGATCTAAAAAATGGCATCAAGTATATAATTAAATGGGTTAGAAGTTACGTTAATTATAATTTATTAATTATTTGTATATGTTAAGCCCTAATAGAAATTGAAAGAGGAACTTACAGTCCAGAGTATTTATAAGTGAAATAATAGGGCACACAGGCCAATGCCAAACAATTTCCGAAATGGTAAAAAGTCATCTTTTATAGTAAACTAATTAATCTATGACTATAGACTCAATTTGATGCTGGAATCCTGACAACGACAGCAGTGGTGCGTACATACAGACAGTATAGTAGTGAGTATAAAATGAAATAGGGATGAATTTTAAAGAGTTCGAACCAATTTTACAAAATCCTGTTGTATTTCTACTTTTCTTCTCTCACATTTCATAACAACAACAATAATAGCAGGACTTCTGGACATTTACTATTTTCCACTTTCGAAACTTCGACACACAAAGTTCCTTTAATTTATTAGAACGATTTTTTTTAAATATATAATTTTTGATAAAATATACAAAATGATAAAGACAATACAAAGGAGTAATTACACTATTAATGAGTAAATACTTTTTTGTGGCATAATAAGCAAAGGTCGACTTTTTATTTAAATAATTTCATTTTCATATTTTATTGGGTCAAGAAAGCTGTAATTAAAGGGTTCCATCAATGAGTTATTTTACTATAAAGTATAGCATAAGAACTCATTGGTTCTGTCCTTGATAAGCAGTAGAGCTTGGAAAAAGTCCCTATATTCCAAGTCCAAGTAGTAGTCTTTGATCTCGAAGCTTTTCATTATTTATCAAAAGTCATTAAATCCACTTAGAATTCTCAGATTTCTTTAAATCTCATTTCAAGTCAATACTTATTTATTTGTTAATTTGAGCCAGAATATTTTTCTTGAATTCAGTATAAGTTTGTTATAATAAGGTAAAAGTAATCTCCACAATCAAATCTCAATTTTTAATTAGCAACGTTAATATTTTTAACTTGATATGACTCTCTATGAATTATAAAGGTACTTTTACGAGGAATTTACATCTAGTTAAAAAATGGGTCCAAGTCCAGTAAAGTCTCAATTCTTCGAAATATGTGTGTTAGTCCAAGTCTCCAATCTGGTAAGTAGTGAATATGTCATTAGTTATTTGATGTATGAAGTATGACCCTGTATGTCAGAGGTGGAGATATAATCACTAAATTATATTTCTCTTATTAGTCTTCAGTCTTTGACACCAAATCAAAGTTTAGTCTTAAGATCTTTGGTATCCCAAATCTAATCATAAAAGCCTATTTTTATTCATAGTAAAACACAGTGCGTAACAATGATGTGTGGTGCATCAGATTTCATCAGTGCTCCAAAACCAGAGTGTTGTCCCAGCATGGCTGCAGCTCCATCTGAACAAACTGCAGAAACCATATTCCATGAAAGATTGTTGCCTCTGAAGAAGTTATCTACGAGTTTCTTCACATCGACTGCCTTGGTTGTTGTTGTAAGATACCTACAAATAGAAAATCTTCCTTTATCACGTCTTCTTTCATATAGCACACAAATACGACAAGCTGCTTAGATTAGAAATGTCAGTAGTCTTATCGAGTTGGAGGCTGAATTTTAGAGGGCTTGAAATAAGATCTGCAACTACTTGAGCCAAGATGGCATTGCTCATGTCGTTTATTCTGCTGCTGATAGTGTCATTTGAAAGAGGAATTTGAGAGAAATTATCTTCAGCCGATTTTCACGAATGGTGTGTGGTTTGCCCTGCTTTGCGATGAGGTAGGCAACTTCGTATGATTCTATGAGGATTGGTTTGTCGATGGGTACAAAGCTGAGAACAGGCAGAGTAGTCTTTTAATCAAATTTGGCTCTCCTCACCTTGACTTCAGCAAGTGTTGTGTTCTTGTATCTACCATCTCCATGCAGCTTTAGGAAGTGTTCCTTCAGTTTTGCAGGTGCTAGACTAGAATTGCTCAACTTGGTAGTGCAAATCATGCATTGAGGACTCTGACTCCCATCACGTTCCTTTATACACGTGAATCCATATTGTGCGTATTCATCAAACCACTTTCTTTTTTTGCTGGGCATAGTTAATAAGAAGGGATTGAAAGATTATCTATTAAGACTGAAGTAAAGATTTTTTTACACAGCTATTTATACCAGTTGAAACTTGTAATAATATTTCCATGAAAATCTTATTTATTTGAACTTTTGTTTTTTTCTAAGGACGCTCATGATGATCGACATAATACCTTATTATTATATATTTTAAACATGAAGTACTTTTAATATTAATATTTGTTACAATATTCATAGGAACAAGTTCAAAAATGGTGCACCTGACATTTTTAACGTAGTGTGACGACATTGTTTACTTTTTTTTATCCATACTTATTTTTTGTTTTATACAATACAGTAGAAAAATAACAAGAGGATATATGCACAAACTTTGAGACCCGTAAATCCATTTTTAATTCAAAAAAATATCATTTCGATATGAGGGAGGTTTTATCAAATTTTTTCTTGTTTAACAGCCATTCAAATAGTATCTTCTGTAATTACAGTCTAGCTTGTCAGTGGATGCAGGAGCTTGCCAACCTCCCGAGAGTGTGTCACCAAACCCCTGGTGTTCGATCGAACCCAGGGTAAGAACCACTATCCTTGAGGAAATGTGGCAAAAGAAATTCTCATAGGATAAAGTTTTTGATCACATTTTGGATCATATTATTGAGCTATATCCACTATAAGTGACTGTACGAGTAACGTGATTGAAGAGAAAACACAGATTAGTAACTATTGCTTCTCTGAACCACTGATGATTAGATTTTGAAAAATAAGGAGTTGAATACTGGATAATTAAGAATTCATTAATTTCCTATATTTATACTTTTCTATGTTACAGCATATTTAATATCCAGTTGAGTCTAGGGAAAAAAAGTTATTTTTATAGAAAGAAAGAGTGAAAAAAAAGGAAGAATAATTAGGAGGAGAAAGTGGTGATGGTAGATTTTAGTAAATGTGCCCAAAGTCAAATCTGCTCTCTTGCGATGGATGATCATTTTATAATTATCTTTCTTCAATTTTCTCTATATGGCTTCGGTTTTCTCTCTTGGAGAATATTTCTGAAGAGTCTCCGTATTTTCGTATCCTTAAAAATGTAGGTCCTGATTGAATCTGAATTTACGAATAACGAAAACAACTGCCTGAATGGTCTCAAGGGAGGGGGGTCTTAGTTTCAAATAGTGCCCAAGGTGTTTGTCTAATATATGTTTTTTCGGGTTAACACTTGGGGATGCTCCATGGATTCAAACATGTAGATGTTCAATTTATTTAAGATAATTATAAGTCTTTTTAGTGTATTTGAAGTATGATAGGATGAAAATGGATTGTATTTCTATTCATAATTAGTATATTTATTTCTGGGTAAAAATGTCTCATTATATTTTGTATATATATAATTTATATTTGTCGCAAACAATTTGTTGAATCCATTCCTAATATTTAATATTAATAACTTTTATTAAAATTTTCTAATTAATATTTTCGTAATAGTTAATCGTTTTTTTATTTATTTTTTTAACTTGATATCACAAATATACGTTATAATACTTTAACTTATCAATTTATTAGTAATTTACTGCTACGCGGCTAACGCGTTAGCTATTAGTTTTTGATCACTCATTCTATAACGTATCATATTAAAGGGAAGAAATTTAAGAGATCTTAATGTTAATAGATCTATAATATACAAATATGAAAGTTTTTTTTGATGAGTTTTACGATGTAAATCAAGTATTTCTGAATTGAAAATTTCGACTACTTTTTATATTAACTGTTTTAGTGTTACTTGAAATATAGAAGATTATCATTTCTAAAGCAAAATCAAGTGATACGATTTCCTCCAAAACCATAACTTTAATCAATGGTACCATATGTCTCGCTCCCGAATTTTACTCACAATCGCTCGATGACCATCTCTAATTATAGTACATAGGATGTACCAGTTTTAAATATTTTATGCTAAGAAAAACTTGCTAATCTTCGTGACATACACGTTTTATAATATATTATATAGATATGTACCTATTAATTTATAAATAGTTGATGTAATGTCGAATGTAGGAAAAGGAAGTTCGGTTAATGCAATTAAATAACTTCAAAAATATTATATTAAGACACAGATCTAATACATTAATTTCTATACTACTAGATCCAATACATCCACTGAGATTTGTTGTTAGTCTTAGTCACCATCTCTGGTACTACCTGACCGCACAGATGATATCTATTCAGGGGAAACAGTATGGGGGGGGGGCAGTAGCAAAACAAGGAATTTTTGAAAAAATGATTGATTTGGAAGAAATAAATTATTATAAGGAATTATGGGGAACATTTTATTTTTTAAGGATTTATTTTAAAAAAAAAGTCATTTTATCAAATTATACTGTGGAGCAAAAAATACCATTGAAAAATTATAAATAATTTAATTATATTAAAAAAAATGACTTGTTAATCTTCTATGTGATAAATGATAATGGACTGATAGTAAAGGAAAGGGAGGATCTGGCAAGAGCTATCGATGATATCAAGATAACCTGTCGGTACTAGAATGCCTAAGTTTCCTCTCATGTCCTGGTCTGTTCAAAGACCTACTGTAGAAGCTTTTATCACAAATTACTCGGGGTTTATAAGTTATATTTAATCTTCTTAAAAGGAGATAGACTTAATGTACCCTCAATGTACTGGCCATTTATTTTGGAATACAAAAAGTTAAAAATTTTCACCCAGAATCTCCACTCTCTGAATTACAGCGTAGAGAAAGTTGGTCACAATTTTTATTGATCAAGTTCAAGAGGGGACAAGGAGACAGTATGAGGGATCTTTTCAAAAATTCCCTTGATCATTTTTCTTATGTTATATAAAATATCAATAGGTATTTGATTCAAGAAAAATATTTTATAAACAAAACTTTAATATATTTGGTCGATCATACAATGGCGTACGGACCACAGGGTTAAGATCCCACATATTAAAAGTATCTCCTATTATCCGCCCCCCGAAAAAGAAAATATTCCCCTCATCCAATATGAAAAATCTTGCTATCTTCAAAAGCTTCACCACGTTAGGATATAAACTTTTTGTAGTTATGTACATAATATGTATTATCCAATATGCTACTATTAATAGAATATGGGACATCTCAACATTGTATTCCTTACATCACAAATTGCATAACAAGATAATGTGAGACCATGTTTGAGACATATAGTAAAGAAATATTTTTAAAACTTCATTTAATGAAATACAACTCGACACTAAAGAAAAAAAGTTTTAATAGGTTCTGACAATTTGTAGGATATGGCTAGATTTGTAAAATAAATTCTGTAACTGATGGCTTATTTAGGGAACAGTAAAGTAGAACTATTTGAAGAAAAATGTCTAACCCTCCTAATGTCTTTAGTTTAATCAAGTATCATAATTAATTATGTAAGACTACCATAATTTTTGTATACATATTTGGGTCTGAGATGTTATTAACGAGAGAGATTTATAGTTATAATAATTACTTAACCTAGAGACATAAGTTAAGTACCTAATTTATATTTTACTAGCTAACTTAAAAGCAAACAAGCAACAAATAAAACCACTAACTGTTTTTAATTTTTGCTAATGATATGCATTCTTAAAAATCTTCCAGACTAAACAAATTGCAGATAATTTACAAGAAAAAAAATATATATATATACTTCTGATATTTATTTTTTAAAAGACTATCAAAATGAATATAAATATCTCGATTCCACTTAATAAAAAACAACTTGAGTTTTTAATTTAAACATAATGATACATATTATGTAGGAATAATGATTCCAATAAAAAACGACTTCCATAGCATAGTTATGAATTTTTAAGAAACAAACAATAAATTAAAGATGAGTAAGCTCAATATAAGTCATTAGCAGTTATTCCAACGTAGAGTTGAAGAGTAATAAGACCTATACAAAGTGTTACAATGGCTTTATAAGCCAATGCAGTCCATATACCCAAACCAAAAGAATGAACAAATGTATCTAGAATTAGGGTTTTGTAAGAACTCATAACTAGAAGGCCAATGATGACAGGAATAACAGATTTAGGAATATCACGTCTCATCCATAGCCAAATGAGGCATGAAAGGGTAATGAAGTGAACCTAAGGAGTACACAGATTTTAAAATGATAAACTTATTCCGTAATAGGTAGGCATAATTACAAGGCTAATGTTGGCATCAAAACTTTTAAGAATATATTTCCAATCGAATTCAATCCCTCGTGCTCCGACCCACAGGAAAATAACTCGTGTTAAGAATAATTCAGCAAATGCCCAACCCACCCCAGCAATCATAATTTTGACTTGTCCTTTTCCAGCGATCCTTTGTAAGGCTAAATATATTCCAACTAGGTCGACAAGGTCCACTGTCAAACGAAGAAACTCCTATGAACGAGATGAGATAGATATAGTAAGTAAACAAATATGGTGAAGGGTCTGTACCGTGAAAAAGTCAAATTTCTCCTCTTTATGGAGATCTTCTTCTAAATATCCCTCATCTTCATCCAATTCAGAAGTAGGGAAAAATGTAGCTAAAAATAACATTTTGCAGAGCTGAGTTAATGTGTATATTAGACAAGCTTGGATGCATTTTCGAAGGGCTCCATACTCGGATCTAAAAAATGGCATCAAGTATATAATTAAATGGGTTAGAAGTTACGTTAATTATAATTTATTAATTATTCGTATATGTTAAGCCCTAATAGATATTGAAAGAGGAACTTACAGTCCAGAGTATTTATAAGTGAAATGATAGGGCACACAGGCCAATGCCAAACAATTTCCGAAATGGTAAAAAGTCATCTTTTATAGTAAACTAATTAATCTATGACTATAGACTCAATTTGATGCTGGAATCCTGACAACGACAGCAGTGGTGCGTACATACAGACAGTATTGTAGTGAGTATAAAATGAAATAGGGATGAATTTTAAAGAGTTCGAACCAATTTTACAAAATCCTGTTGTATTTCTACTTTTCTTCTCTCACATTTCATAACAACAACAATAATAGCAGGACTTCTGGACATTTACTATTTTCCACTTTCGAAACTTCGACACACAAAGTTCCTTTAATTTATTAGAACGATTTTTTTTAAATATATAATTTTTGATAAAATATATAAAATGATAAAGACAATACAAAGGAGTAATTACACTATTAATGAGTAAATACTTTTTTGTGGCATAATAAGCAAAGGTCGACTTTTTATTTAAATAATTTCATTTTCATATTTTATTGGGTCAAGAAAGCTGTAATTAAAGGGTTCCATCAATGAGTTATTTTACTATAAAGTATAGCATAAGAACTCATTGGTTCTGTCCTTGATAAGCAGTAGAGCTTGGAAAAAGTCCCTATATTCCAAGTCCAAGTAGTAGTCTTTGATCTCGAAGCTTTTCATTATTTATCAAAAGTCATTAAATCCACTTAGAATTCTTAGATTTCTTTAAATCTCATTTCAAGTCAATACTTATTTATTTGTTAATTTGAGCCAGAATATTTTTCTTGAATTCAGTATTAGTTTGTTATAATAAGGTAAAAGTAATCTCCACAATCAAATCTCGATTTTTAATTAGCAACGTTAATATTTTTAACTTGATATGACTCTCTATGAATTATAAAGGTACTTTTACGAGGAATTTACATCTAGTTAAAAAATGGGTTCAAGTCCAGTAAAGTCTCAATTCTTCGAAATATGTGTGTTAGTCCAAGTCTCCAATCTGGTAAGTAGTGAATATGTCATTAGTTATTTGATGTATGAAGTATGACCCTGTATGTCAGAGGTGGAGATATAATCACTAAATTATATTTCTCTTATTAGTCTTCAGTCTTTGACACCAAATCAAAGTTTAGTCTTAAGATCTTTGGTATCCCAAATCTAATCATAAAAGCCTATTTTTATTCATAGTAATATGAAAAAAATATTTCACAATTATGTTAGTTCCTGACGTAACTTTGAGTATGGATGTTCTTCTTTCAGAACCTAGAATGTGAAAATGAAGGGATAAATTGCTTGATAATAGAAGGAGACGCGCCATCTTGGGGTCTCAAAATTGATATTTTTACTACATAAAATAAGTAAATTTCCAATAAATCTTGATTATACTCAATCAAATGTGTAAATGAATAAAAAAAGACTTACACCTGCATTGAATACTACTTGATGCCAATTATAAACACTGATATTTGAATATAATCAAATTGTAGTAAATATCTTATTTTTTCCATTGTAATAATTTCCCTTTTATCTACAATATAGAAATAAGATATAATATAAGGTATAACGATATAATAACATATATTCAGGGACATATATATATATAATAAAATTAAGGGATTGAGAAGTACATTTTTGATAGACAGTAAGGTTTAAGTCCTTCTAACTGTTGGTGCCATTTTGATGTCCAATAGTTTTCATTGTTATACAACTTGGTTGTTTATGACCTCAAATGGTCGACATGAACAATTCAGCCGTCACTCTCTACATTTATTATAATTAAAGAAGTTGAAGCAGCAAATAAATAATTGATAAATTACTTTTCCTTAGTCATATAGTATTCTTAAAAGGTTGGGAGTTTAAATATTTGGTTAGTCTTGTATGCGGTTTCCCTTCTACATCAGCTTACATTGATATTCCTCTTTCTCCTTCCTTTCCAACTTCCTTTGCCCACGCGGACGGTTCCTAGTTTCTTTAATGTAAGTATTTATACTGAATTTATTTATTGAAATAACCTTATTATCCTCTCAATTAGCATGTCCAACGACGTTATTTGGTCCGTAATCCGCGGCAACTCTGCCTTCCTCCTCAAGAAGCGCAACTGCCCAAAGCCATTCTCTACGGAACCCCTTAATTTGGCCAACAAGCACTCCAAGCGCTACTCCGGCCTTGCCAACTCCAAGGCTATTGGTATTGCCCCCGCCAAGACCAATGGTTTTGTCTTTTCTATGAAGAAGACTTCTTCCAAGAATAGACCTGCTAAGAGCATTTCCACCACGACCATGGTGGCAGGGCCCAGAAGGTCCCTCCACAAGATTAAGAAGGTCTGTTTCGTCAACCGCTACAGAAAGGATCTTGCCAAACTCGCCATGAGAAGAGCTTCAGCTATCATCCGCTCTCAGAAGCCCATCGCATCCCGCAAAGGAGCCAAGAAGGCCGGCACCTCAAAGAAAGCGGAATAGTTCATGTTTTTTTTTTCTTTTTTGCCCCTTCGTTTATACTATGATAAATACACTTCTTTAGGGTATTACTCTATCTCTTTGGAATATCATTTATTTTGATGTGTAATTTACATTAGATGAGGTCTAATATAATTATTTATCAGGGCCAGTCCTGTGAAGGTGGGATAGGTCTCTATCTAAGATTTATATTTCTGTGTTGACTAGTTTAAAATGACATTTTTATTGTTTAATTCTTGAATCTTAATGATATTTTCTATATTTAAGTTCAGTATTAGTAGACGATTAATCCAACATTTACAGTTTTTGAAAACTCTGAATTCTTTATCATCCAAACTCTCATCATATTGTGGTGTGGTCCTCAAAATATGCGGGTTTTTTTTTGTCTTAGGAAAGTTTTGTTTTAAGATATGTAGTGAAATCATTTTGGTGGATTATGATCCTTAGTTTTTCAACAATAGTTTAATATTAATAGGATATGAGTGTGTGTTTATAAGGGGGGTTGTCCATACTACATACGTATCTGGTATTATTCTTATATTTAAACTGTAAGGTTGATATGAGAATGAACCTGGGATTACCAAAGTTGCATATCAGTTTTATTGTATTTAAACTATGTATTCTGTCTTCAATACATTTCTAACTTTTCATAGATCAAAATACTGAACTAGTTGACCTAACTGTACTGAAAAATCCAGGAAATGGTAGTCAAAAGTGGACAATAAAAAAAATTATCCAATTGAAAGGGCTTTAGTACTAAAATAGACAACGAAACAGAATAGAAACGTGAACTATTATGTGTCTGGATATGCGGGTTCGTGGGGTTGTTATCAAATCCCTCAATAGTTGTAGATCTAGAGGACATTTATTAATTAATGATTATTATGTAGACTTTTATACAATTCAAAAAGTACTTGAAACTCACAACTTTTCAGATAATCTGTAAATAAACAACTTAGTGATAATAGAGATTCTTTTCAATGTAGCTCTTGAATTAAAAATATTTTTTAAGATGACAGCATAACTGGGGAGTTGGAAGTGTTTTTATACTTGAGGAAGGGGGAAAAATACAAGATCCCCTGCGCTTTTATTATTAGGTGCTGGACTCCTGTCCTTCCTACGCCACTGCATCATCGACCAAATATAACAAAAAATGCATATATATTTCTTGATTTATACGAAAAAATATTTTCTAAAATATCAAAAATAAATATAAGGAAATTTTTGGAGAGATCCCTTTTATTCTGCTTCAAGTGTTGGGCACACTGGATCAGATCCTATTTCCCCTCCTGTTCTTTGACTTGATCAATAAAATTTGTGGTCAGATTTACACCCTTTTCTCAGTTGTCATTCAAAGAGGGGATATTCTAGGTATGTGAACATTGAAGGTACGTTCTTTTAACATAAGCAGATTAATTGAACGACTTAGCTCAATAGACAGGGAGAAATGATTCTCTTGAACTTAATGTTCGCACCCGGTTGTTTCTAGAGAAAGAAATATACTTCATGAATATGTATATATACTTCAAACAAGATTCCTAAGTCTGATGGAGTAAATGTAACGAGCTATTTCCTTAACTTTATTTTTTTTTCTCGATCTATTCTAAAATGAATATATTATCCAGATTTGCTTTCTTCAGATAATAAATATCAAGGAAGGCTATATAATATATAGCTACTCTTGGTAATACATTAGCTCATCCAGGGAGCATGATGGTCTGCCCTAGGGAGATGAAACTAAAACATATCAACAACTTCCACCAAGATAGACTACAGTTAGCCCAAGAAGTTCCTTGTAATCAACTCGAATAAATGCGGGTTGTGTGTGTACACAACTAAGTATATATATATATATATTTAAATTTTTTTTCCAAGGAGTTCCGCTCTTTTTCCAATCTTCTGATTCACTCCACTTTTAAATTTTTTGTGGAACTAAAAATGATTCTTTTTTTTTTAAATTTTTTAAAATTTGTTTTCCCATCAAATTTCCCGATAACTTTTTCTTGATCAAGACAACTATTACTGTGGATAGGCGGGGGGCGGGTTGTACAGTCCCTTTGCGGACGCCCTTGTTATTTCCTAAAAACATATCACTCAAACCTGGTCGAACGCCCACCTGTTTCTAGCGTGTCACCGCACTAAGCGACTAATTCCCGTTTTCAAATTTAGAATTGTTATAAAATAGGAAATCTGATTTAAGAGGTCACCTGCACTAAGCATTCGATTTTTCAATTTCCTTTGCCAGATCATTTTATGCAGGTTAGATTATTTTTGGTTTCTGGGGGCTCTGCTGGTGAGGGCCCTAAGTCAATAAGTAACACTTTTTAATAGTGACGTCATAGATAATAACTTTTACTAGTAAAAGCTATAAATCGTCATGGACGTCTGGAGCACCAGGAAAACAGACTAGAAAACGCACAATCCAAGAGCTGGCTTAGAAGAAGTTCAAGAATATGTTGTTTTTTTTTAAATGACCATATATTAATACGGATACTCTGAGTAAAAATCTATAAATGTCCTATTCATAATAGGACAATTCATAAGAATTCAAGACTAAATAAGCTACAATATATCACCAATAT
Source organism: Lepeophtheirus salmonis (assembly GCF_016086655.4). Classification (NCBI taxonomy): domain Eukaryota; kingdom Metazoa; phylum Arthropoda; class Copepoda; order Siphonostomatoida; family Caligidae; genus Lepeophtheirus; species Lepeophtheirus salmonis. Next base: position 28,511,600 of record NC_052132.2, read on the forward strand.
AATTTACAATAATTATTTCAAAAAAAGATGCACAAACCAGAAAAATTAATGTTCATAACTTAAACATTATCAGATTGAAGTTTGGCAACCTTTCTAGATTTGAGCTTGTTTTCAGATGATCTATTTCTACCTTCCTATCGGATGTTGTTATTGAGTTGAGAAACCCAATTTCGCCCATCTCGTTCAAGAGGATTTAAGAAATCTTGCCCATTTATGACCTTGACTTATGACCACAGTATCAACTATTGCTTCGATTGTAGTTTCTGAGCTCCTTCTGGACCCTTTATGGTGGATTTCTTTTATATGAGTCAAGTTTGGGTGTAATGATGATTTAACTCCTAGACGGTTCAGGGGAATGCTGGAGTATTCTTGCCTTTGGAAGCAGTTATAAATATTTTTTAAATTGTGCACAAGATCGAAGATGAAATAGAGTTTTCTAGTGATGTTGTATGGGTGAGTAACTGAAGTCTGGAGCTCCCCAACACAAAGAAAATGAGTGAAAAACTTCCTGTTGACTGGGTGGCTAGCAACTAATACGACCACAACGATAAATTCAATTTGAAAGAGGGTTTTCATAATTAGAGAATATTTGTTGTAGAGGAATTCAGTCTTTAAAATGGCAACTGGTATAAGTGCTACCACATCGGTGTAGTTTCCTCCACGGATTTAATCATAAATGTCAGGACCTTTTTAGTTGTTTGGTTGTTATCGCAGCCCAAGAGCTTACCTCTAACCAATTTGACTCTTTCTGTGGAGTAGACCTCATCGATTATAAGATTGCCATTACGCTCTCTGTTGTTAAGGTGTTTGATTTTTGTTCCCAGGTATGTAACTATAGATGACTGTAGTCCAGTCTCTACAGTAGACCTATTTCTAAGATACTTGGGACATGGAACTGTAAGGCAATTCGACTTAAAAGATTTGATCATATAGGACTGTACTAACATATTGCCACAAAAAACAAACGGAGAGAAGACAAGGTGAAAATCTCATTCTGTTGGGGTTCTTGATGAGAAACGTCTCAACTAAATATTAAACTTATTGCAACCTAACATATTTAAATGCATCATACAATACATCACCATGATAATTGTTAACATGATAATCTGGATCGTTCAAAGCACACCAACGGTCATTACTATACTCATAATTCCCCATAGTCTCATTGAATTCGTGAATTTAATAAAGGAAACATGCGTGCAGGCATCCCCTGGTATAGGTGTTCTTGGTCATCTTGTAGGAAAATATATTCAATTAAAAAAAAACTTTTTTGGAAAAAAGTCACATTAGTCTAGGGAAAAACAGTTCTTGGTATAGAAAGAGAGAGAGAGAAAAGGAAGAATTAGAAAGAGAAAGTGGTGATGGTAGATTCTAGTAAACGTGCCCACCTCGTCAAGACAACATAAATGTATATGAATTAAAATATAATAGCAATATTTTCCCTGCACTAATACTTTTTTAAAGTTAGAAGGTTCTCCTCTATATAGCAGTTATTCATTTTCTCCTTTCAAAAATCATAAAACAGGCAGCTGATATTAACACAAATAATTATTAGTATTTTATTAAATAAAATAAAATATATATAACACTATAAATAACATCCCAAGACTATTTACATTTTGATAATTTACAATAAAGGGAGTCATTTGGATCCTTCGGCTAAGAAATTTCGAATTATGTTGACAACATATAGAGGTGCAACACCGGGTATTTGGTGGTTCGAAAATATATTCAGTATCATGCTGAATATTTCATGATCATTGTAACCCTTTATAATATCAAGTGATAGACTTTCATAGCTTAAAATAAGGGAAATACATTTGGAAATTCTAGTACTATATTCCAGTTTTTTCTTTAGACCTTTGGACATAAAAGGCATGAAAGATCGTCTTATAGAGTCCTCGAGGGGTTTAAATGATTTAAAATATATCTGGATTCCTTGCTCAGAGCAATAATATTTACTTATGAACTTGAAAAAATCCTCACGTATTTTTGGAGTTAATATTGGGGTAGGCCCTATACAATAAAGGGTATACATGTGTTCCAAGAACATTGAGAATCCAAAAGGTGGATTAGAGAGTTTGCTGAATGATGCTTTAATTTTATCACCCAAGTATTCTTTAAATCGATACTTTAGAATACGAGAACTTTTGATTTCACTAGACAATTTAAAATAAGTATCATGAAGATCTTCATTAGTCAAATTAGAAGAAGCTAAGATCTCGGTAGAAGCTTTATGCACTTTCTTTAATTTAGAACTTAGATTATTATAATTGAAATTCAATTTTGGGGTTTCCTTGGGCTTGACTAGAATACCACAAAAATTATGAAAATATTCCAATGTAACATCAATAATTTGATTATATACTTCAACGTCTTTGCTAAATGAATTCATTCTTTCGAGTACAATAGACCATATCTTCATTTCCAAATCACGAGCCCCCTGGTCAGAATATGTTTTTAACATCATTTTAAAATCCAATTCTCCATCAAGAAGAATTCTACAAAAGTCAAAGACAATTCTATCCCGTGTCACTTTCTTCTTCTTCTTATGGAAGGTTTGAAACAAAGATAATTTATTAGAAATATATAATGCAAGTGGCAAACATGACTCCATCCTTTCCTCAATTGTTTCAAGAGTTGCCGCTCTTTTTAAAACACTTGATCCTATTGGTTTAATAACGAATGAGTAAAAGTTGGAATAGGTGGGAACTTCACCACTGAGGAATTTAGTTGTCATTTTTTCGAGAAGCATTGCCTTATGTTGACATGAATAGAGAAGACAAGTATTTTCTTTTCTACCCATTAGTTTTGAGTAAATTTTGGAGAAAAGAGGAACAAGTATATCACTATACAAGATAGGATTAGTAACTTGCAAGTGACTATACAGATCACCAATACCTTTCACCCTTTTTTCAAATCTTCGAAATAAATCGTATTTCTTTAATGCCTTCAGTAAATATGGAGTTGCTTCATCCGATAATGATAAAATTAGAACTCCATCAAAGTAATTAATATCATGTCTTTTTTCAATAAATCCTAAGAAATTTATTAGCACTTCCTTCTGCGATAGCATAAGGTGCATATTGAAATCCCGTGGATTTTTATAATAAGATCTTCCCTCTATCACTTCATAGAAATTTGAATGAGTAAGCATATTATGATCCTTGGGTTTAATGAAACCCTGCATACTTGTCCCATTCGATATATAAGCTCCAATTTGACACATTTCCGTCCTTAATTTACTCTTTAGATCAAAAAAGTCGATGTCTATGAAAATAAGACGATAATTTCCAAAAGGTAGCTCATCTTTCAATGACATAACTTCTTTTGGGATCCTTTTACCTAATTTAAGTACAATCATAATTAATCATTTTTTGAATTGAAAACCTACCTGTAATAGGATGCCTTTCTGATAAAAAAGATGCCCTCAAATCCTCAACATTATTACTTTGTAAGGTTTCGTATTTTTTTGAATTTATTAATTCATCAGGAAGCAGCAATCTCGACGCATCCTCCTCAAATTCTAGGTCGGAAGTAGAACAGTTTGTAGAGAAAGGATTGAAGTCCTTAGAATTACACGGTATTGGCCGATTCAATCTACAACTAAATCCAAAAGTATTTTCCCAATTCGGAGTGAACGGAATTTCTGTTTCATCCCCTATTTGATTATCATCAGGATTCATATCATATTCATATGGTCTGATAAATCAAAAATAGTACGAAGTAATTGAATGAAAAAAGTTATATTTGATACTAGAATACCGTATTGAACACTCTTCCATAAAAATAGGTGGTTTAGACACAGAGAAGCATGAACGAAAGCTAGTAACTTTTTTAGTACGATTTATATCTTCGTCCATTTGGATATCAAAACTTCCAAAATCCAGACTGGCATTACTTTCTATTTGATTCATAGCTAAAATGAACTATCTATGAACAGAAATTATATTCATTAATAATATAATCATTTTTTTAATTCGAATAAAGTTCAACATGGCTACTAGCTGAAAAAATATGAAAAAGGAGGGAGTAATAATTGGCTGGACTTTTCAAATAGCTGAACTGTGTGTTACTAAACCCCATAATACATTTATTTCAATTACTAGTCAATCATATTGAATAAAAATGATTCATGGATATTTCTCATAATTCATACTTTAGGTAAAGCGAAGCTGATTGGAAAAACGAATTAGTGATAGAAAACAACGTACTAAATGTACCTTAAAATTTTAAGTGATAGAAAGTAACACTCTTTAAGTCTCTTGATCAAATTCTGAAATAAAAAATGCACTTAGAGAGATAAAGCAGTATTGATGATACGCTGACGAATTGACAAATTATATATATTAAATATAATATATAAACAACTAAAGAATGATACAATGAAGTTAATTGTAAATATTGAAAAAAAAAAAAAAATCATCATAGCGAAAACAATGCCACAAGACTGTGGAACTCAACTTACAAGTATCAAATGCAAACATACATTCATACGCACAAACAAAAAAAAAAAAAAAAAATCGATAAAAGTTATTTTCCGAATCCAGCAAGATCTGCAGGATCTATGCCTAACATAGCTAATTCATTTGGATCCATATCTTCTTCGCCAGGTGGTAGATCAAACTTGGATGATGAAATTTTTGGAGCTTCAGCAAAACTATTTGTAGTATAATCGTTTGCATCTGTACCTGGACAATGCTTTTCAATCATGATCTCCATTTCAGTTTTTTCACGAACTGGTGGAGGTGTGGGTATTTTGGGTGGTCTTGTATCATTCAAGGCATCAGGGTCCTTATCAGTTGCTGCGGGTAATGGTGGAAGAGGAATTTCCATTTCCGGAGGAACAAACTCTTCTGACCGTGCCCTCATGTGAGCTTGAGCAGCCGCCAACATTGCATGCATATCCATAGCCTGTGGTGTCGGATTCTTCGGTGGATTCTTTTTCGGGGGTGGTAGTGGCGGTGGAACAGGATGCTCTTCAGGGCCTAGCAAACCAAATGGTGTTGGTACATTCGACAATACTCCAGGAGGAGGAATGTTCGAATTCGTATTTGGAGGGCCGAAGCGAGACTCTCCAGGTTTTTTACCACCCTTTTGAAGCCAAGGCATCTTTCCCACAATAGGTTGGGTCTTTTTGCTTTGTTGTGCAGGTTCTGGCGTACCTTTTTTGATACCTTGTCCCCATTGGATAGCCACTTGAGGTCTTGGTGGCATAGACGTCTGATCAGGAATGTCCGCTTCCTTTAAGGGTTCCAATTCCTCCAAAGACGTAGCTTCAGATACAGCAGCCCATTGTTTCTTCTGTTGCTCAGTTTCTTTTTCTTTTGTCAACATTTTTTCTTTTAAACTCATTAAAGAAGGATCTTTATCTGTTGTTGGCTTATCTGCCCATTCATCCAAATTAATTCTATCATTTCTGTCTTTATAATTTTTAAATTCCTTGGGTTTTGACTTTTCTCGATAATCTTTACTCCTTGACCTTGAATCCCTACTAGAAGACCGTCTTTCCTTACTGCGACTTCTCGAATATCTTCTATCTCTACTTCGAGACCTCTTGTTATTGCGCCTTCTACTACTATCATCACGATATCTATTTCTTCGATCTGGGGAATAATCACGACGTCTATGATAAGAATAATCCTTGGATCTAGATCGTCTTTCGCGCTCTTTTGAAGGCGAGCGTTCTTTGGACTTCCTACGCACTTCATCCCCATTTTTCTTATGCTCACTCCGCGATATTTCTTCTTTTTCATTCATTTTAGCCCTCACACTCCGGGAAGTATCTTCATGGTATGCCTCTTCATCACGTTTAATATCCTTCGAATATTTTTCTATTTCAGCAACGATCTCTTTCTTTTTTCGCTTAGGTTCAACGACTTCAATTACATGACTTGTCTTAACATCCCATTTCTTCGCAACTTCTTTTGTAACATATTCTTCTTTGTGTTCCCTAATCAGAGAGTCTTTGGAATTGAATTCTTCCAATTGTTTCTTCAATAATTGATTTTCAGATTCAAGGGCATTAATACGGTGCGATAACTCGTTGTTGTCTTGCTTTGCTTTCATATAAGCTTCAGACATTTTCCCTAATAAGTCCATAAAAGTTTCATCGCCTTTTCTAGATGATTTTAAAGACTTAAGCTCTGATACCATGCGAAATATTGAATCATCTAAAGGAATGTCTTCCTTCACTTTATTTTTAATCTAAAATAAACATAGAAAAGAAACAATTTAGTAGAGCCATTTAAAATATATAAATTGAATTTGTGGATTTCGTAGATACAAACATAGCATAAGTAATTTACTTAATTTAAATACTTACGTCATCGTATCAGTAATAATTTTTAATATTTATTAAAGCACAAGGTAATTAATGTTTTAACTTGTCAAAATACTATCTCCATAATATTTTGAGTTCTATTATAAAGCTAGTGCAATGAACAATGTTTTCAAAAAAAATAAATATATATATACATATATTTATCTTCGAAGAAACAATTGAATTTTAAATGAACCACCTACCTTTTTGCGTTCATGATCAGAATCTGAGTCATCCGAGCTGGACGAGCTCCTATACTTTTTCTTCTTTTTCTTGTGTTTCTTTTTTGGCTCTCTTTCGGAATCATCTTCCTCGTCGTATTCATCTGAAACAGATTTACCACGATGACGTTTCTTTTTTTTCTTTTTTAACTTTTCAGAGGAACGTTCTCTGCTAGAGCTTTTATTACGAGATTTACTCCTACGAACTGAAGTTTCCCTTCGTTTAGAATTATTTCTTTTGTTGTTAATATGCCTTTCTTCATTATTATACTGATCTAATCCAACATTGATTTTATCCAAAACTTCTTTCATATGGCTAAGTCGATTTTTGACCTCTTTCTGTAAATACAATTTGATATGTTATGATGAATTAAAATAAAATAACTCATGTAGATGGAAAATGCAAATTTTCTTTTCATGAATGGAATGAAGTTCTATTCATCACACAAAAATGAAGTATGCAAAGTAATAAGAAATGTAGCAAAAACATCAATATCTCTGCACTTGTTATCTTTTATGAATATGTAGATAAAAACTATTCACAAACCTGAAGACGAGCATTGTCTTTCATAATTTTATCTTCGTGTTTTGCACCTCCATCCTTTAGTGCTTCCCTCTGCTCTTTTAGTTTGATCAATTGAGCTTCAAGTTTTTCCTGTGCTTTTTCATACTGTTCCTTCTGAGCTTTGAGCTTACTCCTTTGCTCCACAGATATACCTAAATTAAAGACACATATTTAATAGCATAAAGGAATTATACATTTAATGCGGATATATTCATATGCACATTTCATTTGTCATAAAAAATAATGAAAGTAAAAATATAACTCACGTCTGGCCTTTTCGTCTTCGGATTCAGAAGAGGAGGACGAAGAAGAAGAATCATCCCTAGTAGACTTTCGTTTCGATTCTTTTGAACTGCTATTGTTATTTCCTAGCAAAAGGTTTAATTAAATAAGAAAAAAATATTAATTATTAAGGTGTTCCTAAAGTGGAATAATTATGAGAATCAATTACATGTAAGCCGTTGGGTGTGACTGATGTATTTTGTAGACGTATGAACCTAACTTCAAAAGCGAATAAGATTTAAAATGGATCATCTCTGCCCGTAAATTTCAACATGGCCTCTCTTAATATATACTTTCAGTTTTAATAGGACTATTTATTATGAAAAATGAATGAAGTTTGTGGTGTTACTATGTTTGGTTTAGCAACTCACCAATAAAATAACAGGCGCATATCATACATAATAATATTTTGACAAAAACTTATTTAACAGAGAGAGAGAGAACGTAATAAAAGGGTGAGGAAGAAATTATGACGAAAGTCTTCCAAGCGATACATACCTAACGCAATAATTACAGCGTTAATTTATATATATATAAAATGAAAAAATGATGTGTACACACTAAATTTCTCACCTGTAACAAAGGAACTTTCATCCTTCTTTTCGTGGGCGGCGGCAGCAGCCTCCGGGTAGTGGGAATTGCTGTAAGAGTTGGAGTTAGTCTAGAAGCAAATAAGAAAAAATAATACATTAATAAAAGATCTTGTCTTGAGGAGGGGGAGGAGGAAAAGGATGGCAAATTACCATTGAAGGATATCCTTGATGTGGATAGGGATAACCCACAACTTGGTTGTTGAAACCATAATTCGAATTGGTCTACAAGAAAAAAAAAAAAAAAAATAGATAAGGAACTGTTCTTGAAATACTAGGGGGTATGTTTGACAACTTATATATTATTGGAGTAGGAGGATCTCGGCTCTTTCGAGTTATTCGGACAAATATCCCTTTGGAGGATCTTAAAAGCAGGGATGGGCAAGGTACATTGTTACTTTCAGCTAAGTCCTATACTGATACTTGGTTTAAAAAGTAGCACTTATGAATACTTAAATAGTTATAAGTACTTTCGACAGCAAATTATGGAAGATACTTCACTTATTCCGTTTAATAATGTTATAGAAATAATAAATATTTTGATACATTTTAATATGTACTTGTAAATAGCGTTGTAACAGTCCTTAGTTATTCGGTCCAGTCCAGTCAAAGGGACTTAAGAAAGTCGTATCATTCGTACTGTTATTACTAGAATTGATTAAAAAAGAAGGAATAAAGTTGAGTGACATCATCAAGGAGCGAACTTGATAAGTTTTAAGGACTGATCTGGACGGGACTGTAGGGTTCGAGTCCTAAATAAGGAATGACACAACACTCATTGTAAGAAATAAATGTTGTTATATCGAGTGTATTACTCTTGAACGTATTATCTAGTTTCGACTGTTAGGAAATCTACAAACTGATATGTTGAAAGATTATCTTCAACCCGACTATTTAACACTAGTGAGTTCTCAACTTCAAATGATTAGATCTGTCCTCTCCATTTCGAAAGATACCTTGTCTTTTTTGCAAGGATTTCTTCAACTAACTCCTAGTAATTTACTTCTTATAAAAGTAGACTATCTCGTCAAATGGGATTGAGACATAAGAATAAGCAAATCTATTTTTCATAGTACTTGTACTGCAATAAATTACATATATCCCTAAAAACCAAAGAGCCTAATAATTGTACTTGATATTTCAATCAAGTACTTTACGTAAGTAGATATCCCTGGATGGAAGGTCTCATTGAGGTGAGGAGGTCTTTTTATCAAGTATGAGGGGAAGGGATTCCTTGTGATTTGGAACTCAAGGAGATCCTATCTCATTATGTGAGGCACTACGAGTCAATTTAGGGGATGCATCTACTTTAAAATGTTATTGTTATTCCAAAGTTGCGAGGATTGGGTTGGAAAGAGAGAATTCAGAGTAGCCAATAGGAGGTGATGAGGGCAACGCATCTAGATTAAGGAGTACTTACACGAGCATCATTTGGAGTAGGCGCTGTCGGAGGCGGTGGCGGCGGAGGTGCGGCGTCGTTCACTTTATGAATGAATGCCTCGGCTCTCTGAGCCCAATTGTCAGAGCAAGCTTGAGGCTTCGAGGAACGGGATTTCGGAGAATTGCTGCTAGACATGGATGCTTGATGATCACGCATATCATCGGATCGCTTCCGCTTACGTGGATCTCTTTCATCCATGTATTTCCCGGACTCTTCCATCACGGGATTCAGTACCTCACTAATCTAGGAGTTGCAGCGGCGAGTTGTGTAGTTGTGGTGTTTGCCGAACAAACTAGCAACTCCTTTACATTGATAAAGCTTTAAAAGTAAGTAGTGAAATGAAGACCACGTGATCACTATTTGTACAAAGTAGTCGTCGTAGCGACACTTTTTTTCGTCCGCTAGGAGTGTTGAATATTACTCCATAACTAACCATACAACCTACATGAACTTACCCTTTTGACTAAATAAAAAAAGGTAAATTCTACAGAGGAAAGAAAAAGTTGCTTACAGTCTAAGGGAAAATGTTTGAGGGACGTCATCTTTAGTATCATAAAAAGCGACATCTTGTGTAAGAAAAAAGGTAACTCCGCGACCTAGTATCTCCTTAAGCTAACAGGCGCGTTGGACTACTTTGTTACAAAGGGTTAGATTACACAGAGACGCAGACACATACAGAGACAGGAGAAAGAAAGTTAAATATCTAGCCTATGACGGCCCATGATCTCACTCTTACCAATTGACTCTTCTCAAACTTTAATATTAACTCCACGTCAATCATTTCTTCTTATTCATTTTGTACTATAAAAATATTTAATAAAAATATGACAAACATGTTTTTTTGTCCTTTTATACTTGTGTAAATATTATCTATGCTTTTAAGCACATGGTTGAGATATGTTACATATTGATTTTGAATATCTTAATGTAGTTGTTATGCATAGTAAGTTATGACGTATTATAAATCCTTGAAAGAACTATTTCCTGAAATTGGTATTGGACTCAAATTTATCTAGGTATAATTATTAAAGACGTACGTAATAATTAATCAGTCATTATTGATATTTTAAAATACAATAATATAGAACAAGACAATCTTAATTTGTAAAAATTTGTTGAAGAAGGGCTAAATATGATCTATAAAGGGCATGTTTATAGCTATTAACGAGGCTAAAATGGAGTATCATATATTATTTTTTATTATTAACAACCAGTAAATAATATGTCGTGAGCTAGGAAAAATGAGACTTAAGCTAGAAAAAGGACCTGACGAAAAGGAGAGCTAGTTCTTGGAGGGAGAGAGGGGAGACTGGGAAGATGGGCGTGCGTTTGAGTGAGAGGGAGAGAGAGAGAGAGAGAGAGAAGTGAGACGTAGGACTACTAACGTAGAGCGTAGAACGTAGAAATGAAAATAATGGAAATGCTTGTGAAGATGAAGGGAGCTGAATGATGAAGAGGATTAGAGAGATCCGAGTGTTGAGTTTGGTGCTTTGTGTTTGGAATGTGTCTGGAGAGCGTGGCTCCCTACCCCCTTGCTCTGAGCCTCAAAAGATTGCATATGGGATCTCTGATTGGGAGCCCGGATTGAAGATCGCGCGTTATGCTTGTTTGAAGGGCTATCATCTTGTGGGAACCCCTCAATTGGAGTGCCGTTATGAGAAATGGTTTGGTGACCCCCCGAGTTGCAAACCCGTGCTTTGTCCCTCTGATCCCGGGATCCTTCCTCACGGTCGACTTGCATCCGGAGTGAAATATCGGTACGGCTCTGAAGCGAGCGTCATTTGTGAAGAAGGCTACGAAATCCGGAACGGAGGAAAGTCGAAGATCCATTGTCGCTCTGACGGGACATGGGAAGGAGTTCACGGCGGATATTTGCCCATGTGCAAGGAGAAGTCTTGCAGTGTGAATCCCAGGCTCAGTAATGGAACAGTGGAGATGAATGTCAATGTGGAGGGATTGAAGGCGGGGAAACCGGGCTCGGTGTCCATTTACTCCTGTGACCCGGGATTCGTACTTGTGCCCCTGAGTTCTGAAAAGAGAGCTTGCGTCAAGGGGAGTTGGAGCGGCCCCTCTCCCACTTGTGTAGTGGACACTCAAAAAGCGAGGAAACTGCATTGTCCTCCCCCGCCTCTCATCAACAAGGGGCATTACATCATTACAAGTGAGGGACAATCTGAGACTCCATTGGCTCTTCCTGTTTCGGAAGGAGAGGAAGAAAGGTTCGAGAGAGGCACACTTGTTCGATATCTGTGCAAAGAGGGCCTTGCTTTGAGAAGGTTCCATGGGCAAGATTTATATAGATGTGAGAGTAGTGGGGAGTGGTCACCTAAATATCCTCCCCTATGTATTGATCCTTCAGCGGATCTACTCAGTGATCCACTGGAAGAAGCCATGTGCCCTTCCCCTCCCCCTGTTCCACATGCAGACTACGAGCGGATAAGTGGATTACTTACATCCAATGGAGTTCTTCATGGAACTGTTCTTGAGTATAGTTGCCAGGTTCAATATCGAGACACGAGTACACCATGTCTTCCTACAAGGAGAACGTGTCATGCAGGGAAGTGGATAGGGAGGAAACCTACTTGTGGTAATAAAATATATATTGTATTCCATTTATACCTTCTAATAACTTAAACCCTCTCTTGAAGGTCCATTCAAGTTTTGTGTTCAACCTCCAACTATAAGTCATGGCTTTATGTTGAGTCCCGCGGAAAATGCATATCCTGTATATTCTAGCATAGAATATGGATGCCAGTCTGGTTATCGCATGAAGGGCCCTTCAACTTTGAAATGTTCATCCACAGGATGCTGGGTACCAAATATATTACCCCAATGTGTTCGGACAGAACTTTACGGTATATTACATACGTTATTGCGTTATCAAATCATAGCTTTTTATATACATTACTTAAAATGAATTATATTTTTAGCTTGAATTTATCTTATATTTTTCATTTTATATTCTAGAGTCTAGTTGGAATACTAATTCAGGAATGGGTGGAGATGATTCACAATTACCAGCTGTAGCTCTTTTAGTTTCAGTCACAGTTGGATGCGCTGTTGTAGCTTTGGTAACCACGGTGTGTTTGCTTATTTTGTGTCGTCGAAAAGGTGGACCATCCTCTCCTTCCCAAGGGCCAGCCCACTGGTCAACAACAGTAACTGTTACTCCAGAGTGCCGCCCTCGGGAACCTTTAAATCGTAGGCAAGATCAAGATAGAATGGCTCTTATTGCTTTTGCTGATGGAGTTCAACAAGTCACTCTTCCAAGCTATGAAGAAGCTCTAAGAGATAGTATTCCTGCCTCTTCGCAGTTTCCAGAATATGATAATCCTCTATCCTCGTCTGGAATTTTGTCTGGGAATAGTAGTATTAATGGAACTTATCATTTGAGGCCCACTGTACGTCATTTAAGTGGACGTCATGGAGGAGGACGTCGATCCAGGGCTATGGTCAGACATGAAGAAGCTCTAAACACCTGGAATTCGAGACATAATACACAAGGGTAAATTAAAGTTAGATATCACTTGAATAATATTTACCTATCATTTTATATCTTGCTTAAAGTAATGGTGTTTGTAATGGCAATAATGGCGGAAGGAGAAGAAGAACTGAACATGTTGATACTTTGAGTGATACAGTTTCTCATCATTCCATTCACGTATGGCCTTGTCGTCAGCCTAGTCAGACCGCCAGTTTAAAATCAGGAGGTTCAATTGCATCCATGGAAACTGTTGGTGGTCAATCATTTAGCCAAGTTAGTGGACAATCAGAGAATACTGTGACCACAGAAACAAGTAGTACCTCAAATTCTAGTCAAACACCATCTTGTAGGGCACTTGCTGGATCGTTAGCATCTTTCGACACATCATCTATAATTAATACAGAAGGTACTTTTCCTCCTGATTTACTTAGTCTTGTTATCATTTAATTTATATTGTATTTTAGGAGTTCCTTTGTTGGAAGAGAATGAACTTGAAACAGAGAGAAGTAATTCCTCCGAACCAGGAGACACTGTTAGTTCAACTTATAGTGAAACAAGTTCTAAAACCTAATTATTTAAAAATTTATCTACAAATAATGGTATAGTTTTATATACATTTTACAGATGCTGTGAAAATTTATGTTATACAGGGGTGTCTGGATGGGTTTTTTGTTAGGTAGAGGGAGAAGGGGACCTAGCTCAGAAATTTTTTAACGACACACGGAAGACTAAGAGTTATATTCGCTTTAAAAAATATAGTTCTTATTTTCATTTTTGTTTGGAGGGGGCCCTTGCTCATAAATTTCATTTATACCAATAATTACCTGCATATGTGAAAATATTTTTTTAGCCCCTCCTTCCATTTACACCCCCCACCCCCTGTAATAGTACGTAACTTATTCCGAACTCACATAGTTCTATATATCTGCAAATGATCATCTAGTTGAATGGGACAAGTTAACTTTATTTTTGGACATCAATAACTTAAATGAGATCAATGATTTACTTTAAATTTCCTAGGAAAGTACTCACATTTGAACAGAAGACTCTTTAAGATCTCTTTTTATTTCTTAATTACATAGTCTTTCACACTAAGTTAAAAGTATTAGAATTTTTTAATTTCCCACATTTGTTTAAAAGTACCTGATGAATTGGACTAATTGAAATCATTTTGCTTCATTATTTTAGTCATAACCATTTGGCAGCTAATCTTTTGTTTTATTATTAATATGTTTATTATTTCAAAAATTCATTCAGCTATTTATTTTGTTATTAACGGTAGGGTTTTTGTAACTACCGTTTTGAACAAATATATATGTATATTTAAGTATCATAGTTTAATCGATGAATCTATCAATAAATGTATCCTATGTTAATTCTAAATATAATAATTTATTTGCTATAAAAATACTTATTTGACAGATATTGTTGCTTAAATTTTTATATTATACGTTAGTATATAAAATATAATTAAAGGTTCATTGAATCACAACGAAGTTTTATCACGAAAGGTCCATTAAAAAGAATATATTTTTGGTGAGTTCATTTGTCAAAGTGGAGTCGCAAGCTTTTGATAGTGAGATCAAGTCGAGTTGAAAAGTCTTCAAAGTATGAGCTCAAGTCTTGAATCCTAATTACTCATCAGAGATACCGTAATAAATAATTATCAATCAAGATCCTCTATTGCACAATAAATCCTTCTAGATACTTCCTAGTCAACCTTTCAATTAATTCATGCAGAATTGTAAAATCCATTGCTCAAGCTATTATCTAGCTAACAGGAGAAATTTTATCAACACAGTATATGTGTCTGGAGATTTGATATGAACAGCAAATTAATCATATCTAACCAAAATAAATTCATAAATGTATTATATGATTCTTTATATCATGATATAAAATTCCAAAGGGACTTAATGGTTATATCAAGGGAACTCATGAAATTGAAAACTGTTTTTATTCTATCTTTCTCCTATACATTGAAAGTTGAATATAAATAAACTGGAACCAATAAATTATTCTGAATCACGCCCCAATTTTGAAGCCTACGTATTATAATTAAGGTTTGAAGAATTGTGATTGTCTAGCTTGTTTACCTTTTTGTTTCTAATTTATCAAAGTCGGAATACAACGGTAAAAATTCAACTAACAAATATATAGGTCATAACTAAAAAGAATTTATTCTTCTATTATTATCGAAGGGAAAAAAGTCTCAAGGCAAACATGTTCAAGGTGAATCCTCCTAGAACTGACAATTGCACATTGTTAATGCGATCTCCTGCTCTCTGCTTGATGCACCGAGTAACGCCGGGCGGGCAACCCTGTGCTACTAACATCATAATTCATATATCGAATTATTAAATGGATAGACTAATTCTTGCCTCAACAAAATACTCTTACTTAAAACGTTATTTTATTTTTAATTGTTCTTTGGTTATTTTTATTTTCTTATCTGCATAATTATTTTTAACCTTAACATTTTAATATTTCGATTACCCTTCTTTTTTGCTTATTTCGGCGCATTAAAAATCTGTGTTGGGTGGTGTGCTAATCGTTTTTCTTTAGATTATGTACATATATATTTGTTAGGAATCAGAGCCCTACTTATAGGGCTTTGTTGGGAATAATGTTACTCCAGGAAAAAATAAATAAATGATATCTTAACAACAAGAATAGGAAGACCCTCAAAAATCTCTAGATGCGACTGGATCCCTGAATGTATTGGATTGAGCATATTTTTAGTAAAATTTTACGATTTAAAATATTTTTAAGTCCCTAATAATGTTCCGCTTATTGAATCAAAACTTTTTAATAAAAATGTCGAAAAGAAAAAGGCACCCCAGTGTAAAATATAATCAAAAATGATACTACATAGCCGAAATACAAATGTCATGTTTATTTAGATGGGATAGTAATTAACAGAGCATAATACGAACTGAAATTATAAAAATTTAAGTTTGCTCAAAAGTATCCCTTGGTTTGAAAACTTCATGGTTCATATATCTCAGGAAGGGAAAGGGCATGCTGTATCCTCAATACCTATGAGACCAAATTTGAAGAAACTGCACACTGCAGTCATGCTGTGCCCGGTGGGCTATTGACATGAAACATGATTGTTGATGGGTACTTGAGACAGATTTTTACGGCTAATTTTATATATTTATTTATCTAAACTGAATTTAAAATTTTATCCTTTCGTATGTAAAATATTTTAACTTAATATATTCATTATAGAAATGTCAGATTTATTTATATTTTAAAAAATAAATGTCAAAGTACTTATTTTCTTGGTGTCACCCAGGACAAGGTCGGAGGGCATCCCAGTGTGCCGCAGTATCCACTTTGAGAAAAACTGACCTAGTGCACTATTCAATTCCCTGTTTCCAAAGAATAATAAAAAATACGTTGATAAATTAATCTTTGAAAGGCTCAACACTTTGAATCATTTCGTTTACTTCAATCAAAATATCATTCTAATATTTGTATTACATTATACATTAAATGACGATGCTCTTTTCATTGGCAAATTATTTTTTTTGAAGGAAAAATGAATATAACGAGAGTTGATGGACATTAAATCAAATGCCATTGAACTAAAAATTAATTGTGTTGCTACACTATCTATTTACGAAGCAAGGCCTGAAGGCTATTATTATTTTTAGTCAAATTTAGTTATAGAGATTTTCTACTGGAGTATACGAGTAAGTATGTATATTATATATAAAAAACAATAGTGAATATCGGCACTCGGTCTCAAAAACCCACCTTTAATGAGATATTGAACTATTTATTATTTGCCTCAAATTACTTGTAAGCGATTTTTAATTGCAGTATACATTCTTGCTTTTATGTCTAGCATGGACTAAAGTAAATTACTCTTTCTATTATTATAAAATAAAATTCTTCTTAAGGGAATGGAACAAAAATTTCTGACCTAGTAAAAACTAAAATTATCTATGTCTCTTTGTTAATTTAATGTACGTAAAAATATCTTATCCATCAAGAATATTCTACATGAACAGTCGGGTAATAAGGTTCCAAAATATACATGATCAGAGATTCAAATGATATGAAACACCGGTATGTTAAAAAAAAGAAACCGGAAATTAACGTGGTCAGCTGGACAATTTGAAGAATGTTTGGGAGGAGAGCAGCTTAGCTGTCATGATGTTTCATTATGTTAGCTGGGAGCAGCTATGAGAAGAAGGGAATAAACTCAAACTCCACTCCGTATCAAGCAATCATATTGAATTACAACAATGTTTCCTCAATTCTACAACGAGTCCAAGAAGGACTTAAACTTATAACTCCACAACAAATCCTAAGAGTTACTCTTCTTCTTTCACACACTAGTGGTTACTTTATACTTAATGTTCTCTCTTTAGGAATAAAAGAATCATGATGAGAGCTTCGGAAAATAACAAAAATCATTTTGAGATTGCAATAACCCAAAAAGAGGGCGCTCTTAAAATTTCATGTATTTTAAATCTTTGTGCATGATATAACTTATTACTTTGTAACCAGGCTTTGAAGTTGAGTGAAAATGAGCACCATTAATTTCATTCTTTCTTTTATAGTCTTCTCTAAAAATATATTTTACCACAAGACCAAAGATAAAAGCAAGTGTCGAAACAAGAATACATAATCAATTTGTTCCAGAGCTGTTTCACTCTTCAAATTTACTAACCATTGGATTTTAGTTTTTTTAGGAATATCAGATCGTTGTATTGCTCTTGAATGTAAACCAAGTCATCTGGGTTATGAAAAAATAAAAATAAAACGAAGAATGTATTTACTTTACATAAGTTCCCATCGAATCTCAAGGAGATAGAGAATTGAATGAATACCCTAAAAATACTTAGGACTTATTAGACAAATAGAAAGAAAACTCAAATATTAAATTCCTTAAAATTTGTTATACAGGGTGTCCACGATAAATTAGAACTATCTTAACATTCAACCTGCTTGATAAAAATGGAATTTGGAGTGTATTTGTTAATATGAAAAAGTTAGACATGATATTAAACAATAAATTTATTCAACATGCCCTCCCTCAGCAGCCACCATCTTCTCCATCCTTCCCCTAAAGGATTTGCATGTCCTGATGACTTCCGCGGAATCGACAGCATTCAACTCCCTCGTAATGGAGCCCTTCAGGGCCACGATGCTCTTGTGGCTGACCTTGCACACCTCCCTATCCAACTTCCCCTACCAGTAGTAATCACACGGATGGAGGTTGGGTGAGTTGGAGGGCCAGGTGTTGCGATCCCAGAAAGTGATGTCGTGGGAGTTGAAAAGGTTAGTGGTCCTCATGGCGATGTGTGATGGCGCTGAGTCTTGTTGGAATATAAACTCCCTCTCAGCGGCCGTATCCTTCATCCAGGGGATGACAAACTCCTCCATGACTTCGCAGTACCTTATCGTGTTAACCCTTTCCTTGGAATTGAAGAAGAGAGGAGGCATCACCTCACCGGTGCTGCAGATGACACCCAGGGTCATCACAGTGGCCGTGAACTTTGTGGTGAAGACCGCAGGGACCTCTTCTCTCTCCTTGGCAAGCCAACTGTCATTCTGGACGTTGTAGCTTCTGTCGACAGTCCAGTTCTTCTCGTCGGAGAAGAAGATGATTCTTCCTCCATGGCTCTTCAGGTCATTGATATTGGTGAGCCTGGTGGCCTTCATGGATGCCGTGAGGATGTGTTGTTTGGCCATACGGTATGACCTGTATCCAAGGTCCTCATTCACAGCCTTGGAGACCAGCTGCTTGCTCACTCCACGGCTCTTGCCCAACCTGGACAAGGAAGTCCCCGACAAAGCCTTGATGGACTTCCGGAGGCCTTCAAGGAAGGGGGGAGTGCGGATTCGGTCACTTCTCATGTTGTGGGCCTTGCGGCAGACCTTCCCCTCAACCTCCCAGGCATTGAAGATCCGGTACACCGTGGTCTTGGAATAGTTAAGAAGCTTGTAGATAGCAGAGGGCTTGTGCCCTGCGCGAGCCAATTCGAAGATGGCGCCTCTCCTTGCTTGTTCCATGATTACTATTGTTTGTTGTCAAAACAATTGTGGTGGAAGTTATAGTGTATTGTTCAAGCAACCTTTTATATTAGTAGGATTTAACCCCGAATATCCACATTATGGATCTGGATGAAGTTTAAAGTAGTTCCAATTTATCGTGGACCCCTGTAGAGCTCTGCACCATCAGAAATGTTATGTAGTTATGTAGTAATTAGATTTGTAAGCCATTTCTATGAAGAAATTCGCAAAATAATATCATCAGAAAATTAAATATAAATTCTGAAAGCAATCAATCTTTATTTGCTGCGGCTGAAACACAGCCAATGAAGAAGTAAGTCTTAATAAATATAATATCAAAGAAGAATGTAAATTTGATCATAGTTTACGTATTTATGATAAATTTTCTTAAAGAAGAGAGGGATCATGTGAGGCAAAGTAATAAGCGGAAAATCTTTGATGAGAAAGATTGTACTACTGATCAAAGAAAATATCAAAACTGAATGGCCCATTGTCAATACTTCTTAGTTAATGAAAGATAAGTCTAATATAATTTAATAAAATATTTCCATTAATATTATTGTCCCAGTTTTTTCAATCATGTTTATTTATTACATATCGATGAGGATATCTCATTTCTCAAAAAGTTTTCAAACTGTCCAAATTTCGAAATAGTTTCTATGATTTATTTTGTGCGCGTAGCTAGTATTGTAACAGTCCTTATTTAGAACTGAAGACTGTAGTCCCGTCCAGATGAGAGAACTGGCCTAGTCCAGTTCACTGCTACATATCAGTCCTAAAACTTATAAAGTTCGGCTCTTGATGACGTAAATCAATTTTTTTTTTTTTTTTTTTTAAATTAGTTCTAGTACTGGCAGTCAAAAGGACCGATTCCAATGAGTCATAGTATCAGTCCTAAGACTAGAATAGACTAGACCGAATAAATAAAGACTAACACAACACTACACCTAGCTAAGTGAGTTATGACGACTAATGTACTTGTTTAATTTCCCTGTTCTGTCCCTAGTTAGTGTCATGAGTCATGTAGTACCATAATAAAACTGGACGTAAATACCTTTATACTTCACGCAACCTTCACATAATTCCAAGCGTTTTTTAACCTGGGAGAGGAATTAAATATATATCCACCCAAATCCATCCAATACTATTTCAAGGCAAAATATAAGTGCATAATCAGATCTACAAATGTGTTATGGTTTGTCAACATAAAAACAAGCCGATATGGTCTTTCAAATAAAATCTATCCATTTGTAATTCTTTTATTGTGACAGGGACTTTTTCCTACTTTAAAAGCAATTTGCGATACCTCAAAAGGACTAATTATAATTTGTAAAAGTGTAATCTAGGCTTAATTCTAGCTTGCTTTTGTGTTGACAGCCCATATATGAAGTGTTTCTAAGGATACATAAAATTATATGTAACAAATGTTAGGTATATACCTACTAGTTATTTGATACTTATTCCTATGAAATATTATAAAGCCTACCTAACTTCAAAGAGCGTAAAATCACAACACCAAACATTAAATCTATTCAAAAATATACTTTTTTTAATTATGTTTTCACACTTTTTTCCATGCTTTAAGATGTGAGAAGCTCCAAAATCCTTTTTTTGGGGGGATCTAAATATGTGTTATATCCTGTTCATCGGCCTTAAAGGTGTTTCCAAAATGCAATTTTTGATGATTTTGTGTGATTTTTGGACAAAAAGTACAAATAAAACAGTCGAAAAATATTAAATTTATAACCATTTTCAAATTGCAGCAGCCCATGAAGACTCAAATACTCTTAATTATTCAATTCCATCAAGTAGTAATTGATATTATAAAAATTACCTTCAATAAGAAATTGAGGTGAATGTATAATCTTTGGAAAATATTATTGTATTTTCCCCAAAAATTGATAAATATAAGAGAAAATTATATTGATAGACGAGAGTATAGATTTTTAATGTTGCCATCCCTTCTCCTAACCTTTCCTCTTTACTGTCATTGTTTTGGGCAATCTTGATACCCATATAATAAAATATAAAAAAAAAGTATTTTTCAAAAATAATCATATTTTAGTTTAATGTTCTTTTTGAGATTCAATCGTGTATTTTATCCATACTTTTTGTCCAAAAACTACCTAAATCATCAAAAATGGCATTTTGGGTAAACTTTAAAGCCGATGAGGCAGGATATAGGACATATTTAGATCCCTTAAAAATAATTTCGAGCCTTTCATATTTTAAAACATGAGAAAGAATTTAGAAACAAATCAAAATTCAAAAAAGTATATTTTTGAATTGGTCTAACCGACCATATATAATTATATTCTTTGTCTATCTCACTCAATAGCATAGGCAGAGTTTGTGGAATGACCGTGCCCCCTCCCTTTGATCATAAATAATATAAACATACATTAATTATAGAGCGAGTATAAAATAAAAGTCACCCTAGTATAAATTTCAAACTTTGTTTATGCTCAATAGGTTATATGATATAATTGTTACGGGTTCTGTATCCAAACTTAAATCCAAGGTGGACAGTTTTAAATGTCCCAGATCATGACTAAGATTTTTCTTTTCAAATCAAACAGCTCGATATGATATTTTATTTATTTATTCTTGAAATATTTTAACGCCCAATATTTGATTTTTGGATTTGTTTGACAAAAAAAAAACTGTTTATTTAACATTTTTTGCTATAGTGTTGTGTTGGGCCTTATTTATTTGGTCCAGTCCAGTCTTTGGAACTTTTTCTATAAATGTTGAGGGTGTATTTACCTAAATAAGATATTTGTAATAAGATATTTGTAATAAGCTCATTGTACATAACTTGCAAAAAATATGATTTTTTTTTTCGTTATAATTTAAAATAAAAGGAATATATTATAGTTTTACATTGTTATTTAATTTATTCCATTATTTAGCAGAATAATTTACAAACAGAAAACACCCATACATGACGTCACAAAGGAACAATTTGACTTTCTTTAAGGACCGACAAAACACTACCCATGGGCAATGTGTGAGGCGGGGGAAGGGGGGTATTTTTTCAAATTTTTCCCCACTCGAATATAAGGTGACTTAAAAAAAAAGAAAAAGATATGGGCCTTTTCATTTCCCTCGAGATATTAAAGGGTCTTTGTTAATAAATAATTTTGTTTTTTAATCAAATGGCTTTTTTTGTAGATAATGTTTCATTTTATTTTCCTACGACTTTTTTTTTGGAAAAAGGTCAAGTATTTTTTGAGTCCATTTTCCTACACTTCTTTTTTTGAAAAGTAATATTTTTATCTATTTCTAAAAATTCCTTTTTATAGGAAAATATAGTTTTTATTTTTCAAAAGACCCTCATTTTAATTGAAAGTCAATCTCAACATTCATACAGTTTTTTTATACTCTAACACTCCGTGTGTGTATGGGGAAGTTGAATTAAGTAACATGGGGGCACAAGCATAGTTTTTGGTAGACTTTAATGCCCCCTGTACTTTCGGTACTGGGTGTTTCATTAATATTCTACTTCGACTATCGAAGGTCGGAGAAAAGGCAAAATAAACTTCCCAAAAGTTTGTTAAATGTATATTTTCGTAATTCATTTGAATGCAAAAGTTTTTACGTAGGACATATTATATGGAACTGCTCATTTCTCTATTTATTTATGAAAAAATTGAATAAAAAAGGAAGTGCTTCTTTCTTTTTCTGCAAATGCCTCTTTCAAAAAACTTTTTAAAGTTATAAAAATATATATTATTGCTTTTATTTTGCAGGGAAAATAAGCGTTGCCTACAATTTATGTATTATGTATCTTTTATGACTATATGTATACATTTTCACAATGGTGGTCTTTTGAAAAAAAAAAAAAAAAAAAATAGATTATTGAAGTAAAGAAAGATTCAAAAGAGTTATCCTTTAACTTTCACCTTTTTATGTAAGTCAGAACCATATTACCAAGTGGTCCAATAAAACTTGAACACCTTGAATTTTAAACTTCAACAAGATATAATTTAATAATTAACAATAGAGCTTCAAAAAAATTAATACTATAAATAGATGTGTGTATGAGCTCTCTTAATCATTAATGTAGACACCCTCAGCATTATTGTTGATTTCTAGGCGGTGGCGGAAGGCCTGACACTCGCTGTATATGTAGTCCTCCGTCAGTACTGGATAACAATGGCTTTCAGGGTATCAGTGTTTGGATGACCCACCCTGCAGACCTTCCACTCATCATCTACCCAAAAGGTGTAGTTGAGTGTGTTAGCATCAGGGCTATAGAAGGGCAAAAAGTGTCAAAAAAGAGTTCAAACGAACTGAAAAGACTCATGAAAAGAGGTTCGCAGCGGAAAAGATGGGTTTTTGTAATTACTGGTGTCAAAATTGGGCTCTCTACTCTCACAAGGTTCTTTCCGCCTACTTTTTTGATAGCTTTCTGGACATTGGGGTGTGAAATACCAGGATCTCTTGTATGGGTCCTCGTAGACTTGAAAAAATTGGCCAAGGCTGTTTCCTTTAAGTCCTCTGGGTCCAGTTTAACCTTTCTGACAGAGTCCTTCTTCCTTTCCAACGTTTCGGACTTGCTGATGGCGTAGACAGTGGTACTGGAGACGTCTAACTGCTTGGAGTGAGAGAATGGAAATTCTTTGATCCCGTTCAAGTGTCATTTTCTTGACTTGTACATAAGTTAGAGACCTCAAGTTTGTTTTGTTTTGTCATTAATTGTTTATGCTGTAATATATCGAAACATGAATTAATTTCAAAAACTCAACCTTTATGCATTATTGAATTAGTAAGTTTTCAGATTTCAATGGAGCACGAGGTATTTTCAAAAATGTTCGCTCGTGTCAATTACGGCCTCGATTGACGTCAAAAACGGGAGCAGATCTTGATGATAGTCTCCTTTGGCAGATTCTGTTGACGCGTCGCTAAAATGTGCTCACAAAAAGGGCATGGGGTTGAGGTCCAGTAAGACTTGAAGGAGAAACACTGGGTCAAGCATAGTAAAAAACAATTATGACAACCAGGTTAATGTTTCCTTTATATTGTGACATAAAGCAGAGTCGAAGTTTGTATCTAAAACCATCTCTCACACACTTCTTGATCAGCCTTACGGAACAGTTGAGAACCTTGGCAATCCTCTTCGTTGATTTGGATAGCTTACCATCAATGATTAGTTGCAAATTAGCAATGAAATCATGATCCCTCTGGAAATATGAACTCATCTTGTGATAAACACCGTTTGTTATTGCTCCAGGCTCTTTTTTTGACTCTACAGGCAAATAACTTGTACAGGGTTAAGTAGTTTGCAACCTCAAACCTCATTGTCTCGTCCAGTGAAGATTGTAGCAAGGACACTCTGCCTTTTTCCAAGATTGTGGAATAAATACTTTGTTGATCGATGTTGTTTTTTTTAAAACTGATGCCAAACACTTTTTGCTAGCTCCCCCAAAAAAGAAAGAAAAAGAACGTGCATACACTCAAAGTCTGTTGTTAAAGAACGGTTGCACTCACAATGAAAATGGTGCTTATGTTGGGCATGTTAAAAAAAAAAGAAACAGAAAATCAGCCTGGTAATCCTGACAATTCGAAAAAGTCTGAGTCCCCATGCTCCAGTGAAAATAATATTTTGGAGGAGAGCAGCTTAGCTCTCTTATTACGTTTCGTTATACCAGCTACAATCAGCTGTGACAAAGGTGGAGGGGAGAAGGAAATACTCGAGGACATTGACAAGAATGACTCCTATGTCGATCCTCAGTTCTACTCTGAATCCAAAAAGACTTACAATTATAATTCCTCGACAAATCCTCCATCTTTTATAAGGACACACGAATGTTCAATCAGGGTTTGAATATAGTAGAAAAGGATGTCCACTACTAAAGAGTTAAATATTAATGACAACAGCTAAGGAAAAGAAAATTCATTCTACAGATTACTAATTCCAAAAACGGGTCAGCTAAAAAATACGCCCGATTTACACCACTGGGCTGCACGATTTATATACATACATATATTAGACTGGTTCTTTGATTAGTTTTTTTCGAAATGTTGGAGGTACATTGTACAAAAAAGTTTCTTATGGTTATTATTTTTTTTTCTTCAGAAATATCAATTTTATACTATTTATATTAATTTATTCGATGGACAATGCACTAGGGAGAAATTACTCACTTGTACAAAATGTGTGTAGGTTCGCACCCAGTCATTCTTAGAGAAGAAAATATACTTAATGTATATGGATTTCAAAGAGGATTCGTAGGTTAGATAGAGTAAATTTAATACATTAATATTTACTTATACTTACTCATTGCTACTCATTCCGACCAATTAAAGGAACATTACAATAACTAATATATATATATATAAGTCAAAATAAAGCAATTTATAATCAATAACTATTTTAGATGAGTAAATCAACCTTCTAAAGTTTTTTATAGTTTTCCCATAAAAGGTTTATTTCTTATAAAAATAATTATATAAAGTATTGTTGTCCCCCATATAGCATGTACTTTTTAGCATAATTCAGGGGTCGACAACATGACTTCCTTTTTTATAATGTGTGGCAATCAGCCTGTAGAAGTAGTAACTGGATGGGCGTGGTTTCAGTTTAGAGGCTGGATTCTAAAGTTTTTTTGAACATACAGTCATTTGCTATCATGGGTTGGAGTATTGAGGAACGTGCGTAAGACGTCGAAAATAAATATTGACAAAGAAGGTTTTGACATAATATTTTATAAAATTTATTCCCCACCGATTTTTTCAATTCATTTTCATAATTTGAAATTTAAACGCAAATAACTCCACGAATAATAATACTAAAGAGCTGAAATGGGCTTTATCAGCTTTGGTGTCCTGCAAAAATTATAAATTGGAACGGTCTGTCTTAATCAAGTCATGAAATCCGGATTTACTCCCGAAAAACCAACATTTTTAAGACTTTTGCAAAATCGGCAAAGAATAATGATTTAATCAGCTAATCGTCTACAACTAAAAATAAGATAAGGATTTAATTAAATATTGAATCTTTTTAATTAAAATAATTATACTTTTAAAAAATCTCAATGAAAAGTTGTTGACAGGGAAACAAAAAAGATAAAAAAAAAAAAAATCATAGGGTATTAAAATACTAAAGTTTGGTTTATTCAGTGTATGGGTAATGGAGGACGCTTTTTATCTGATACCAGTACCAGTCTAAAAAATATATATATACAACCTTCATTTGTTTCTCGGTTCGTTTTTCTGCGAATAACATATATTCATCTTTTATTGGAGAGATAAGTTGAGTGAATACTTGATTAAATACAAATTGTTGTCATAGTGAATATATTTATTATTGTAAAAACATCAAATTCATACCAAAAAGTTAATTAAAGAACAACTCATTATAAATGTATTTTTCACATGAGCCTTTTAACACTCCTCAATAAGGATACAATATTTGAATAAAAGAGATTCATTCCAATAGATTAAACACATTCAAAAAATATTATAATAGCGTTCCATCAGTATTAAAGGAATTTATAATGGGGGTTCTCTAAATTGAATCTGGATTACATTGATATCGTTCTACTAATTATAACAGAGGTAGGAAAAAGTCCTAATTCTGCATGTCCAAGTCGAGTCATAATGTATCTTTGTTCATATTTTCAAGTCCTTGAATATTTTTTGTTGAGTTCGTTTCAACTCCATATATCTAAATTGAATGGATTTTTACCCTAGAAACGATACTTTAAGGAGTACTTTACGGGTATATCTAGTGAAAATGTTGAAATGACAGTGAGCAAATTTGTTAATATGTTGTCTGAAATCCAATAAATTCTCGAGCCTTAGCTTTCAAATGAACCCTCAAGTCTTTATTTTTCAGATCAATTTGAGTCACAACTTTCTACCTCTGCTAATTATCGTTCATTTCTATCATTGATAATTAATCCTTTGAAAGTGTTGTACATTGCACTTAAAGAAAAACAAGAAATCATCGTCACAATAAAAGAATTATAAATTGATTGACGTTATTGGTAAAAGCCATATCGGGTCCCTTACAAGGACATTTAACTATAGTTTATATTCTTGGATATCTCATCTCATCCCAGAAATTTGAATACAAAACCTATAATTGAGCAAAATACATATATCCATGAAATATTTTGACTATATATCGAAAAATAAACAGATAACAGATTATTTGCAATTATAATTGTCTAATTAATTATTGGATGTATATAACTGCATTAGTCAAATGATTTAATATGTGAGTCTGACTAAATACATACAAAGACCGAGTAGAAAAAATTAGGGTGTGAAGTACATCCAAAATTATATGGATCGTAAAACCGACAGACTCCTCAGTTTTTATAGTCTAATAATAAAAAAGAACGCAAAGTAACGCAATTTTTACTTTTCTCTATAATTTTTTCTCGTTCAAGGCCGTTATAATAATGAAAGGACCTTCATGAAAAAAAATAGGCCTATAAAAAGGCTTTCAAATCTAGGACACTCAATAAAGAAGGAAAATAGAAAGAAAAAAGGGAGGAAGGAAGAAAAAGGGAAGAACAGAAAAGAAAAGAAGAGAAGGGGGGAAAGGAAAGAAGAGGAAAAGTGGAATACTCCTTGTTACGATATTGATTTTATGTAAGCCCCCTTTCCTTTTTTTCTCTTTCTTTACATTCGGAAGTAAGTTGCTACATGCTATGTGATTTGGGAGGCCCTACTTTTTGCGTTATAGTACATACATACATACACCATGTCAACAAGGATACTACATAATATGTTGTGATATATAAATATTATATGTATGCCTATATGTATTTAAATTTATACTCTTAAAAACCACTCAAGTTCCACTCAAAAGAAGAAGACGTAAATAATATCTTATTATTATTATGTACTATACTCATCAAATATATTTAAGAGAACAACTTAATGATAAAAAAAGGAGACATTTAGTTGCTATATGGTACATTTTTATCTATTTTAAGTAGTACATATTGTTTAAATATGTAATAGTTTGGATGTCGTCATATGGAGAGAGATACCTCACTGGATTTAATTGTCAACTGTCGATTTTTCTACTTATTAGCTTCCTCTAATCCGTTTTTGAACGTTTATTGATTGGTTAAATAATTAGAATCAGCTCTGGTTACTTAAGATTTGAACGATTCCCAACAAAGAGTATCGTTCTATATTGGGAATAATTGGATAACTAGCAGTTAAATAACTGATTTTGTCCTTAATTTGTGTTTCTTTTTTTGAGGGAAGATTAGAGGGGGGTAATATAAAGGACATGTGGGATTAATTTCCTATTTTTAAATGAAGAACAGCACTATAATCAGGAATAATTTCTCAACTATACCTAATGCCCTTGAAAGGAAAATAATAAAAGGCCCAAACTCTGTTGTTAGTTAGCTAATTCCGACAAACTGTGGAAATATTATGCAATTTCGATCCTTCATTTTGGCAATTAAAGTCTCAAGTCATGAAAGTTATGCACCTCCAGTGAATATGTCTCATTCAATACCCACTAACAAATGATGTAAATAGGTCATCTATAGGATAATTATCCAAGTATCCATTGTGAAAATGGCAGTAAAACTCATGATTCCTCAGTCCTATTTTTTTGGAGGGGGGCTGTTGACATGTTGTTTATTGCATCATCTTCAAATTCCACTAAACGGCCCAAGATCAGTTGGAAGCAATTAGCCAATATTTCCTAACTATGAAATTATTATTAACTGATGGGAATTGTTCATAAACTACTTCACAACAAGAGCTATTTATAATTCAACTAACCAAATTTCAGAACAACACTCATAAGTGGAAAATAAGCAGAAAAATCGACCACTGACAATAAAATACTATGTCTTTTTGTGTATAAGGGAGGTACAAACATGTCTCCTAACTGACTTTGGGCTTTTCCCCTTGTTTCATTCTGAAGGTTGGCAGATACATACAATAAAAGTAACAACGTGTTCAGGGAGATAGATAAATATACATTCTTTCAAAAAAGTACCGGGAATTGTTAATTTAAATTACCTGCGCTGACGGGATTTAAACATCCCTTTTTTGTCTAGGTCGGCAGCACTGTTTTTCATTATGATGCCAAGTTTGAGTGAGATCTATAGTCCAGGTTTCTTGCAACAGCTGAATAAGTCAGTCTACCTCACTAGTTCTCACCAATTTTTACAATGAACAAAATCATAGAATAAGACAATCGTCATACCAGCATAACAGAGTTATCACATTACCTGAAGATCTCTCACGAGTCAGTTTGTACCTTTCTGACTGAAAATTTAACCATAAGACGCGTCGTTGCACGGCTTGTTCCAAAAGAGCTGAAGTTTCTGCAAAAACAGTACGTGAGTAAGTCTCTTCATACATGTTTGCTTGTGCAAATTCCAACCCAACGTTCATGGAACGCATCATAACTGGTGATGAGACGTGGGTCTGTGAGTATGACATACAAACAAGAATGGAGGGAGAAATAGTTCATTGTAAAAATTGTGAAGCACTACTGAGGTAGGCTGACTTATCCAGCTGTTGCAAGCAAACTGGTCTACAGATCGTGCGCGAAATTGGCATCATAATGCAAAACAGTGCCGCCAACCTAGGAAAAAAAAGTTTTAAATCCCTTCAGCGCGGTTAATTTAAATTAACAATTCCCTGTACTTTTTTGACAGAATGTCAAAATGAAATAATTATATAAATCTTTTCTCTTGGGTGAGTAATGTTATCTATGAGCATTAATACTTATACTACAGCAAAGAAATTCATTTAAGGCTTGTGTTTCTGTTATATATGTATATATATATATATTCAAAGCTATTTGAAGAAGAACGCTTTAAATCTGTTGTAGTAAAGAAGTACATTATGTTACATAAAAGGATAGATTTACTGCATAGCAACTGGGATTTATTCATATAAAAATATATGATTATATGTATGTAAGTATTACGTATAAATCAAGTATGTACAATGTAATGTATTGTACAGGGATGTCCTAAGTTTTTATGACTCCTATTACATATTATATTTTCTACATTATGGCATGCCTCAGCCCTGGGTTCTATATAATACATGTTATTTTAAGGTCCACATTTATCATGCGTGTAAGCGTAATTAATTTCTTCAAACTTTGCTTATTATAATTTCAAAGAACAACAATTCCCTCTGTTAAAATAAAAATATTCTGAACAGTGATGAAAATCGTGTGTATTTTGGGCATGTAAAAAAAAAAAGAAAATATTTTTTTCCCCCCCAAAATCAACGTATTCAATCTGAGAATTTAAACAATTTTTTTTGAGGAAAGTAGCTTAGCCGTCAAAACGTTTTATTAGTAAAGAGGGGATGTGTGTGAAGAAAAACTAAGTATCGTGATTAGAAATGGAAAATCGGTTGAGCATGTGCTCTTTCTTCTTTTTAATTCAGTGTTTAATAAGTCGTCGTGTGCTAACACATGGATTTCTCAACACCTGGATGCTCTTCTACCACGCAACCTTTCTTTGAGATACCGTAAATAAACTTTGTCCACATGCAGTTCCTTGAATAAATTCATGGTAATCATCATGGTTATGAATAAGCTAGAGTATCAAGAGGATTTTATTCCAGTGATTAATGATGCCTTCTATGACGAAGGATTACTTTTAACTATTATGAAACGTAGATGAAACACTACTAACAATTGGAACCCTCAAATATTCCCTCTACAGGAGCCGTTCCTTATTACAAAGGAGGTAAATCAACTCAAGAAATTATGTGTCACTGCTGGGGACATCTACAATTAAGTTATCTGTTATAGATATTCAGATAATTTCGAATAGGAATTGCTCTCGTCTGCATCGGATAAATGTGAGCCGAAAGGCTGCCGGCCCTATTTTTGCGTCTAAGGGTTTTAGTCTATGGCATAGTTGTAATAATCGATTTCATATTCAAATTTTCTCAATTTCATCGACTCATGTCTGGCTCAGAAGCATTAGGAATGTTATGCACGAGGACTAAGAAAAGATAGACTTTACTAGAAGTCTGGTCTCTACTCTTAATGCAAAAATCATTTTATAAGTTTCTCAAGCCCTTAAAAATTTATTTATGTAATAAAAATATCTTTCTCAAACCTCATCTCCAAAGTTTATTCGGCTTTATAAGACAACAACCAGTCTACAGTGATTTATATCTTATAATAATGTCACATAGTTTGGTGATATATAATAGAGTTTAAGCTACTATTCAAGCTTAATAAAATGTGACATGTGGGATTAAGTGATATGGATAAGAAGGACTTTATAACCTCGATAGAAATTAAAATATTATTCCAGAAATGGTGATTTGAGACACTTTTCCTGCATTACTTGACTGTATGGACAATTCGTTTTATGTTCATTAAATGTTTAACTAATTATTTTCTTCATAAGCTTACAACAAATCCGAACCTTTAAGAATTATGCAAAGCTAATGTTTCAAAGGACTAGATATCTGGTAATATATACGTATTTTTTAAATTTTATTAAGCCTTATATTTGCATACAAAAGTATTGGTCTAAATATTTTACATGTAAAATCATGATATTAGTTTATAATATATATATTTATTTATTAAATTATATTAATATATATATTTCTTGTTCTATTTTTATATTTGCAGGCGAAAAATCACTGTACTTAATTCTATTCATTTTTTATCGTCTGACTTTGAAAGAGAGCCGCAATGGAGTAATACATTAAAATGAATAAGTCTAAATTTATTGACTTTGTAACTAGAGGAGGCCTCATCTAACCTTCCGATTTAGTGCATCTTGTCTGCTTGAACAGATTAAAGCTTCAAAAGGAAATTTTTGAGACAAAATCGTCTCTTGATCTTTTTTTATCGAGTCCATCACTCAAAAAGTATTTAGTGTATGTTTAGAGGAAATTGTAATATCCTATCCTCTGTCATGTAAATCTGGTCATTGTTTCTCTTCCTTTATTCCCAAAGTTGGGCATACATTTTTTAATGCCATGAAAAATTATGAATCTTTCAAAACAACATAAAGAAACTCCAATCCAATCGGTTTTTATCCTTCAAATATTATGTATATCGGTATAGTTTTTTGATTAAATAAAAAAAGGGTATTTATTGATTATCAGTCAATTAGTTTTATCATACACTGAAAAAATATCTATCATATATGTAATAATTAAAGCACCTTTACAGTGAGGAGTAAGGGAATATGAAATGGAGAGGAAAAAATATGAAATAAAAAAATCAATTGGTGTCTAAAAATACATTTGACAATGGTTTCAAATATGTTGGTGTTGAATTCGAAGGATTTCAAAAAGTCGGATTTAGGGTTGGAGTCAAATAATTGGAGTCAAAGTCAAGAAATTTCAACGCCACGATCCTATTGCGTAGGTTTAATACTAGGTCGTTCCTAGAGAAAAAACTATATATTATGTACAGGGAGCGGGGATCAAATTGTCGCCTACTTTAAACCTTGATAACTTGAAGACGACATTATCAAATAAAAAACCGGTTACCAAATAGGAAAGCTATTTTTGTCAGCTGACGATACGTACTTTAGTTAGCATCATGCTGTCATCATATGAGGAGATAAAGAGCTATAAGTGGAACGAGGAGCTTTCGAGGTCACCCGTAGTCATGGCATTGGTTAATAATGGAGGTGATATCACCAATTCAACGATTGCTACAACCTTAGGAGTGAATTTACGAACTGTTCAGCGTACCCGTAAGAAGCTAGAGGCTCTCCCGAGCTTAATCCTTTGGACTATTTTGTCTGGGTCTATGTCGAGAGACTGTACATACCAACAGACATCCCCATAGCACCAAGGCCAGCCTGATGGACTCCATCAAGTAGGTATTCGGCAACATGGACACTGAGATAGTCAGAAGAGCCTACAGCCGAGTCAGAGGCCGTATTGAGGCCGTTATTGATGCCAACGGTGATTATATCGAATGAATGGGTACTCTATACCTATATGCTCGTCATAGTTTTGATTTTCAATAAAAAAGTTAAAAAATTTATATTTTTTGTTGTTTTTTGTAGAAAAATATTTTGGCAACAATTTGATCCCCGCTCCCTTTATATATACTTTTAAAGTCTATTTCAAGGTCTGCTGGAATAATTATATTACAATAATGTTAACTTATACTTAATTAGTACAACTCCATCTGCCCAATTAAAGGAAAGTTAAAAAAAAAGGGCTTTGTTTGGAAGTGTGAAGATGCCATTCTAAATTAAATTATGGAAAGACAAAAGTACTAATGTAGCATGGATCTACCTATTCGTCTATCAAGAAACATTTTAAATCAGAGAACCATTTTATTTGAAGGAGAGAATGGTTGAGATTTGAGGATGAAAGTATGTAAAGTTATAAAAAATAAATTTTCTATTGTACCTATGTTCAAAAAATATAAACATATATACGAGTATACGCTTGATAGATGCGGGATCCCACCTTTAGGTCTAATCTATAGGACAGTTAGAAAAAAAAAAATTAGTTTGACTTGTTACTTCTTTAAATACAGTAAACAAATTCAGCCCCTAAAAGTTCCATTATTTTCACATTGACTAAACAATTTCAAATCAAGAGTTTTTTTTTTAATAATTACCTTGTTTGTTAAAGTGATTAATATTTTATTTAAATACTCAAACTGCTATTACTATTTTTGATTAATAACTTATCTAAATCCTGTATTAAAAGTAATTATAACGGTAGATATCATTCATATGAAACAATCATGTAACTCAAATGTCATCTAGAATGTTGTGTTATATGTATCAGTACATACTCATAACTATATTGTTCGTTCAAAGGGAGGTAACGAAGAGTGAAGCATCATTGATAATAATTAAGAGACAAACCCCATTTAATTATGTAGAATGTATGTATTATCTATGTACAATGTATGTATATATTATATATAGGGTGCGACCTCAATTTAACAACCAACACAATTTTTTTTCTTCAAATAGATTTGCCCCTAAACTAATCATCTGATTTTAATAAAAACCAATACCAAATGAAGGATGAATTAAAAAAAAAATATATATATATTTAATACTAGGACGTACACGTATTATATATTTTATTTCGAATTATTTTATTAATGCTTTAAATAACTATAGAAATTAGTAAAACTTGTCGATAGATAACATTTGAAGTTCTTCCATTCCTTTGGCCATTATAGTTTTAAATATGTTCCTCCTTCAACCATAATAAAACTAACTCGCTCATCATCTTCTTTCCCTTCTTTTAATTTGTATTAAATATACGTTTTCCCGTATTCAGTTAGTAGAATAATTAGTTTCTTCCATAAGATTTAATAATAGACACTTCTTCCATACTCACTAATGAAGGAGATATGAGATTGGAAGTTAGATCTGAAAGGAGTAAAAAGATATTCCACATAAAAAAATAGCCCTAATTGAATCATAGTTGATTATTGCTTTTGAAGTACTCTTTCAAGTTTCATCATGAAAATATAAAATTTTCCAATAAAATATTTTATGTTTCCACAGCTTTTCCAAACTTAAAATATGTGGCTATACAATGTACAACCCCAACACTTTTCATTGAGAGATGAATATAAAATTCGGAGTGTATTTTATGCGAAAATTTGACATAATGCCCTTGTAACCCCCATAAAGTTCAACCCAAAGGCAAATAATATTGATTATATGACTATATTGATCAAAAATAAAGGTTTTAATTCTATATATATTCAAAAAAAATAAGAAATATTAGGAAGAAATGATGGAATAAGTATATTGTAAATATGTAATTAGCAATATATTTACTACTTGGAATCAGTTTTTTTTTTTTTTTGCAGTAAATAAAGTCAAAAATTAGTCTCACAAACAAATACCATTACTGGCTGTGAATATGCAGATATGTTTATAAACAAATCAATGGCTTAACTGACGGATTTGTACTGTGTATTGATCAAAACAGGTATATGTTAGGTTTAATTTTGGACACAGCAACTCAAAAATCATCCTCCACGTTAAGGCAGGATCTGCATTTATTTTATATATAAGTTAATACTGAAAAAAGTCTTCTCACCTAAATAAGTTGAGCAAAATGGTGTAAGTAAATCTAAAGCTCCTTTAGCCAGCAGTAGATACTCATTCATCGCAGAAATCTTGAATTCGTCAAGTGTTTTAGAATCAAAATCTGTTTTTAGTCACATGAAAGTTCGATAAGATTAACATCGATATGAGTGACCGATGACTATGAAAACTCTTTTTT
Source organism: Lepeophtheirus salmonis (assembly GCF_016086655.4). Taxonomy (NCBI): domain Eukaryota; kingdom Metazoa; phylum Arthropoda; class Copepoda; order Siphonostomatoida; family Caligidae; genus Lepeophtheirus; species Lepeophtheirus salmonis. Next base: position 28,546,753 of record NC_052132.2, read on the forward strand.
GTAAATCCTCTTGCGACCCCCAATTTGGGAACCACTGCCTTAAGACGCTCATGATACAATTATTTTAATTAAATTCCCTTTATTCTACCTGAAAAAATTGGCCTTACTTTGATTTTTTTTTTTTTTTTTTTTTGGGGGAAGTTAGATAAAAAAATAATGCATGTTGCATGATTCAACTATATTTTGTTTTTATGCAGTACTGATATTGATTATTCCAAGTGAAGCTCAACTCGTAAAGACTACCAAATTTGTCATACTTATTATATTTAACAATTATCTTGAGAAACTGGAAACATAAAATATGCCAAGTCAACAGAGAAATAGGAACGTCATAACGAAAAACCATGGAACAATGCAGAGCTGCGATTCTGATGCTATCCGTGCCTGGAAAATCACCGTAAGATCTCTCTAAAGCTCTGGACTGTAACGGCTCTGTTATGTACTGGGTGACCACGAGAAGCACACCAAAAGCTTTCAAAAGGTTCAGATCAAGCCCAACAGAATTGGTTGAAGTAATTAAAGGCACCATCGAAGGGAGAAAAGGCAAGATGACCGTCAATGGCCTTGTTCGTAAATATGACAGCAGCTATGGTTCACTTGGTGAAGCAATAATTAATTCTCAAAGCCTATAAGAGAACTCCTCGTCAGGTTTTGTAGCCTTTGGATAGAGTAAAGCATGTAATCCATGTGATGGATGATTTTTGTAGACTGAGCATTACTACAAAACCGCCCTACACCAAATTTGGCGGGATAAATATTATATTAATATTAATTAAAAAAGTTGTAGACCGAAATTCAAACCCTTGATCAAAATTTCATTTTCTAAAAAATGTTTTTTTGTGTGGAACCGGATTAAGAACAAACTCACTAAAATTATAACGCTTTTACACCGATCCAGGGTTTCTAGACGGAGCCCTCATACTGTTACTGAGTACATATATATGTATTTTATATAAACACAAGTATGTAGATATAGTAAAATAATTTTACAACAAACTTCTTATTGAGTGTAAATGAAGCCGAGTGAAATTGAGATGGGGCAAAGGAGGGTCAGGTTTCGGATATAAATGTAATTATACATTTATTTAAATACTTGTGGAACTTTGACTCCTTTGAACCTTTGATACAATACAGAAGTGAAATGCGAAAAAGAAGGAAATTTGATCAGTTCTCATCAATAGCTATCATAGTCAGCGTCTTGTTTTCATATAAGGACCGTGGAGAGTAACGGATGTTTGGTATTAAAAAAACTACCTAAATACAATGGATTAAATACTTTGTATTTCTGAGTTTAGAATAAATATATAGAGGGACGAAGTTTTGCTTCAGGCTGCTGTTGTCACACAAGTTATTGTCAACTATCATTGAGGGAATTAATTATATATTTTTTTCAAGCTTATAACACATGAGTTATAAGTCCCCGGCTTCACATATAAATTGTTTTTTTTTAAATTTACCTCATTTTCAGTTAGTATCAACCTTAAAAAGACAGTTGTCAAATTTTAATGAAAATGTGTTCTTTAGTTTACGAGTTATTCTGCTAAATGTGTCGCTATTTTTGTTATTTCTAAAACAATGTAAAATAATAAATAAGAATTTGGTTTTTAATATTGTACTGCTTCTTTTTAGAAAAAATACCGTTCAAACTAAGCAATTACTTGGAAAGTGCTATGGGGGAAAAAATGATCTAAGAAAAAAAAAAAACAAAAAAAAAAAACCCCATGCTTTCTTTGTTTAGTCCGCGACTTTAAAACCCATGAATATGACTATTAGGGAAAAATTAATCTCTTAATTTTGACAAAAAAAGCTACACCTTTTTCTGGGAATTTGTATGAACCTAAAGAACACATATTAGGGAATTCTAGACACATGAAGTCTACTAAATGAAGAATTTGTATTTAGATACATTTGTCGTTGGTAATTCTTTGGAAATAAACATATTCAATAAAATCCGTTTTGCGTTATGAGTTTTTTAATTTAAAATCTTACAAATGAACCTTTTTGCAAAAAATGATTGTTGCAATTAAAATTTGTAATAAACAAAATGTGAAAAGTACCATTCGCATTTTATAGAAGTGGCAATTTCTATTTAATGGTAGTTTGGCATTGTGAAGATACAAATCGAGTAGAAGAGCTCAACTGCTATAAAAATAGATTGGTTGAGAATGTCTTTGGTTTGAAGAACAAGTTTGACTATTCATCGTTAATTGAATTGATCGAACTATGGGCCAAACCAATATCCGCTATTGGAAGGACAAAATCAACTCCCTATCGGGATGTGACTGTCTTCTCTGTTTCAACTCATCCCTTTTCTCCGTATCTTCATTACTACATCCATGTCTGTAAAAAGCTGAATTTTAGATCAAGATTTTTCCCCTCATGTTGCGTCTATATATTTATTTTCTCTATGGGAAGATTAATCTGAAATTGCTGGATTTTTTATATTGACACTTTATCAATGTTTTTAATATTGACATCATAGTGTATGAGTGGTTACGTATTTTCTTAAAATCTGCCTTTCTTGCTATCAGTGGGTACGACACATCAAATGGAAAATTATAGCAATAATGACGTCATAGACTATGATTGGTTGCGTCTTTTGTCATAATCTGACTGTTTTGCCCATCAGTCGGTACGCTACATCAAATTGAAAATTCTAGTAAGCCCGATGACATGATGGTTTAACCTTGTATTTCTATTAACCTTAATCTGACCTAGGAAATATCTTCAGGTCAATTTAAGTAGCATATATAAATTTCCTTCTCTAGGAGGGAACAGGATTGAAACTAATACACACTGATTGTAGGAGAGAATCCAACCCAAATAAGTCATCCACTATGCCATGGGTTGCTCCATAAAACCATTTATATTTGTGTATGCCCTTGGTTCACTTCTTGACTTTTATAGTTACGTATATTTTTGATCCTCTCAGAAGCAGTATCTCATATAATATAAATACACATTATAAATCTTGGAAATAAAATTTGTAGATCTTTGAGACATAAAAAAACCTGTGTATCTGCATATTAAATGACAATTAATGAGTATTTCCTGATTTTTGATTATAATGGCTTTTAGTTAGTGTTGTGTTGATTTGAGTTGAGTTGTTAAAGATCTACTCGAGTCGATAAATAAAGAATAGAAAAGATTAAGCAGTCACATATACCTACATCCAATTTAATAGTTTACTTTAATGGAGACTACATCATTCGAATTGTTGGAGTAACCTTGTCAAGATCAAAAATAATGATACACTACGGACAACACAGTACATTTTTCTCCAATAAAAAAAGGTGTTTGCCAAGGGGATCCGTTGTCCGCCACACTATTTATTACATGCTTGGACAAATTAATTCAAAATATACATTAAGAGAATATTAGGAAGGGTGTTCAATTACCGACTAAAACTTTAAAATGTCTCTGCTATGCGGATGACATGACAATGATAGCGCCAAGGAATTATTTTATTACTATCCAATTAGTTAGAACCTTCTTAAATCTAATATCGAGTTATTCTAAGGAGTCTGGGCTTTTCATCAATGAGGAAAAAACAGAATTTTTGTCTCCATATAGTAGCCTTATTGCCAAGGCATGGCCACTTTTTAAATTTACTTATAATATTCATATCTTGGGGTTTTGGATTGGCATCACCTCTACCACATTGAATTACAAAGAGATTCGGTCAAAAATTAAGAAAACCACGAACCATTTCTCACTCCTTAATTTGGATACTTGGGATAAAATATGCATGTGCATGGAATATGTATGTTGTACCAAAGGTCCCTCATCTTCTGCAAGTAACTCCTTTCTTGTCAAAAATGTCTTCTGAAATAAGTGCTGTCTTTTTTTGAAATTACTAAAGAAGAGGAAGATATCCATTCAAAGAATGCACAATCCCTTGAACCCATTGAAGACATGTGGAAATGTCTTAACTCCTACTGGATTAGGAAGCTGTGGGATAACCACCAATACTGGCCCGACCTCTGCCTTGCCTTTCTTGAGAAGCATAATATTGATTATTATATGCACCCACACCGTCGCCTCTCAAAAACACTATTAAAGCTTGGACATTCTCCCCTAGAATCAAAAGCTTTTGCCATGGATCAGTCGATGAATTTAAAAAAAGTTGAGCTTTCCTTGCAGTGGGAGATGCCTATATCAGACACATTTAATGTGAACTATACTACAGATCGTGATTCAGAAATTGCGGCTGATGCCGTAGCGTCGCATTTTTTTGGTATGCAAAATGGCTTTTAAATTTTATGAATCAGTTTTAAGAAAATATATACCCGTACAACGACCTTTACTTCCTTTTAGAATTAAAATAAGCATGCTTACTACTGCAAGCCTAAGAAAATATTTATACAGTACAACTCTTACTCCTTTTATCTCTTATCTAAGTTGCCGTGATATTGCAAGGACTCCCAAACAAAGTATTAAAACAATTAAAAATAAATTGTTGACACCGCCCGAGAAGTGGTTCAAATATAGAGTTTTGTCAGGTACTCTTGAATTTGCTGTCAAATACTTTAAAGAGAGCCGATCTAATTGTTTCTTCTGTGAAACAACAACAGAAACGACCGACCAAATTCTGTGGGATTTTAAAATCTTAGCTCACACTTATAATGGAATTCGGAAACTCTTATAAGAAAATTTTAAATACCGACTGAATAAAGAAGACTTCAAACAACGAAAAAATCGATGCAATTATAACCAAGGCGCAATATATTATCTATACATTACGAACTGTCAAAGAAAATAATATTTCTGGAATTGTTGTTTTAACCGTTTTATCTTGTTTTTTCTTACTAGGTTTTTTTTTACACATGATTTTAATTGTTTTCAAAACCAGTTGTGTTCATAAATTGTTAAATGTCAAATAAAATCGCATGGCTTATGACCAAGAAAAAAAAAAGTGTGTACTTTGATTATAAAGAGATTAATTTTGATTATTATATGGATGTAGTCCTTTTTACCGTGAACTAGATTTGCAAATTCTAAGCATTATCTAACATGTAACTTTTTTTTTTGTAGTTGGGTGTGTTTTTTAATTCTTATGTAGAGAACGCATAAGTATTAAGTAAGAGTGCGTTTTCTCATGAATAAGGATTGACAATTAAGTAATTATTGCGCATTACCTTGCTAGATACGGGGTTGGACGTGTGTTGATTGCAGCTCATCTAATGAAACGTCATGACAGCTAGGCTGCTTTCTTCTCATCCATTCTTTAAATTGTAAGGGTACCCAAGTTCATCTTCAGTCTTTCTATACTTATTCGAATATATAACCCTAGAGTGAACTTTCCATCTATTAAAAGAGAGACATGAACTCTCTCCACCTGCTATGGGACGTCTTTTGCAAATCATTGTGTTGGGTTCTAAATTTTATAAGTTACCTTTTGATCCTATGTCCAAAAATAAAAAATAGGAAATACGTATGCAATCTCTTCTGTACCGGTTACAGTGGTGAGAATGCTACAGAGACCGTTGGCATCTCTATCCGGACTGCCTACAAAATCAAGAAGTCTATTAAAACCCCTCCTGCACCAGACACACCCTTCACCGTCAAGAGTTGCCAATCTGTTTGTTGGCGTATCGAGTCTATTACTGCTTGTGAAGGAGGACATTTTAAATAAAAAAATATAGCTAAATATATAGTATTTAAACATTTCACAAATTTGTTTTGAGTTGTGTTTTTGATTCTATAAAAATCATGTTTTTTGTATTTAAGTCCTGCTACTATAAGTTTTGAATCCCCATTCTGTATATATATATACATTTAGTGAACTGGAATAAATTTAAATATATAAAAATACAAAGAAATAAATATAAATGCGTATTTATTTACAAGATACTTGATAAACATTTGACAGCTCTAATTTTGCTCAAAAATTATGTCGTTGAAATAAATTAATTTATGTATAAGGGAATCATGTACTTATCAAAGCACTAATATTATTATTATATACTAAACACAAGTTCATAGCAGTATTTAAGCTCCATTATAACACTTGAATGAAACAATCAGTTCATTTTAAGTGGTGCTACAAATTGTATTTTGTATCGTTATAAGTCGACCAAAACATTGTAAAAAAATAAGTTACATAAAACGTTCTCTATTTCTCAAGTTAAAGAAGTAGAACTCATTATGAATGAAGTTAAAACGTGATTTATTCGGTTTAACAATTCATAATTTGATATACATTTTATTTTTGATTTACTTTAATACTTTTTGATATGCTTTTCCCTTTAAAAAAAACTGCAAATAAAGACTAAAAATCAGTTGATAGTTAGCCAATTCTTCTCGGCCATATAAAATATTATTTAATAATTGTTGAGAACTGTTTAATGTTCAAAGCTTAACAAGAACTCCTTTTAATTCAGCCAATCAACGTTTAGAACACTAATTTTGAAAGGGAAAAGCATCAAAATCGAAAGCTAACAAAAAAATACATTGTATATTTCTGTGTTAGCAAGGTAACAGGTTGATATATTACATATAGAGCCTTAGAAGATGTATAGGGTGGACAAGGTAAATCCGGAATAACTTTAATGTCTAATTATGAGACTTGTATAGGTCACGTTATAAGAAATGTAATACTTGCAACAAGTTAAATGTGTTAACTATCAAATTTAATAACAAGTTTTTTTTTTAGTAGCTCGTCATTCAAGCATGGAAAAAGTCAGGAGAATTTCCATCATTGAATCTCGCCGTGTGGGACACTCAGGAGATAATTTATTTCCTCAAATATCCAAAATCAACAGTTTATGACTTAATTAAGGCCTTTGATGAGGAGGGAAAGACTGAGAGAGCAGCTCATTCAACAAGATCTGATAAAATTTGGACTAAAAGGCTCATAGCTGGCTTGAAACGATCAATTGACACTCATCTAGACACGCCAAATGCTAAGCTGGCCAAGGACCATAAAAAATGCCATCAGGATTGACTTTAGTTACTTTTTCAAGGGTCAGAGTCTCAAAGCATCTGCTAACAGGGCAGAATCAGGCATACAGAATCAGCAAAGGTAAAATTCGTATTAACCAAATGAAGTGCAAAGGTGGTTACGTGGGTTTTTTTTCGAACGAGAAAATCTTCACCTTTGACGCCAACCATAACCGTAGAAACGATAGATAGATCTCTTTGGACCATGATAAGGTCCAACCAGTCATGAAAACAAAGAATCCGGCTTCAATTATGATCTTGGCGGTAATCAGCACGGAAGGACAAGTTATGCCCCCCACTTCTTTCAAAAAAGGCAAGAAGGTGACCAAGAAGGTCTACATGAATGTGGTCACCCCATGGATGAATGAGGTCACTGATGGGAAGCAATATACATTCCAGAAAGACTCAGCACCTCCTCATAAGGCCAGGATTGTCCAAGAGTTATTAGTACAAAATGTACCAGATTTTTAGCCTCCATTCTATTGGCCAGCCAATAGCCCGGACCTCAATCCATGTGATTTTTACATGTGGAGCAGGGTGGGGAGGATCGCCTTCAAGAATAATCATCCTCAAATGCGGGCTTGAAGACCTCCATCAACAATACAATGAAGGACCTAGATCTGCACGAGGACATGCAGGGCATTCAGGGGCCGTGTAGAGATCATGATCAAGAACAAAGTCTTGCATTATGAATAATCATTTTATATTAATTGTGGCTTTTAAATGAATAAAAAATAATATTTCTATCTTTTATACAAATATCATAATTAGCCGTTAAAGTTATTCTGTATTTATCTTGTCCACCCTGAATTTATGTTTAGGGAAGAGTATAGTTTTTTTACACGAGGGTAAGTTGACATCATTATTACTTTTTTAGCTAGTTTAGTGTTACATTATCTATGGTTCTTTGAAAGTGAAGGTGTTTAATTCTGTTCACTGAAAATTGACCTAGAAAGAAAATAACTAGTTTGGAAAATTGCCTGTCATTTAGTAAAAAAAAATCAAATTGGATGGTACTTTAACAAATAAACATCAATAAATTTTTCTGCAAAAGGATCTGACATTTACTTTTTTGTGAATTTAAAAACGAAAAAAAAACTTATATTTTTTTGTTAGATATCTATTCAAAGGAAATACCTTCAATGTAACTTTGAGTATAATTTGAATTTATCCAAATATTTTTGTTAAACTTACATTTTAAATGTTAAAATGGACTAAACTAAAAAATATTTTTCTAAGTTATTTGCATAATATGAGACTTATACCTATATGGGCCTTCCATGTCAAGTGTTACAGCCCTTTTTGAAAATATGCAACATCATCATCAACAATTTTGATCATTTTTGGTCTGGGTCCCAACAATAAAAAACAAACAAACTATATTTGAAATTTTAGACTTGTGAGAGTACGAAGACCCTTTTGGAAGTCCTTTAAAGTGTAACCCTTTTTGAAGAATCCTCTAAATTCAGTAATTCAATTCTTAACTGAGAGTGATCCAATTTTAAAAATCCGATTTAGATTTTTTTTTCTTATAACTTTGACCTACTCATATCCTATCAGCATTAAAAAAATTAGAGTGTTTTCTTAATTCCATCATCTGCATTTAAGTCTATAAGTGGAAAAGGGCATATTTCCCATGATAGTGAATTCCTTATTTTGCTTGAAAAAGAATATTGTAATATACTCCTGGATTACCTATTCCAAAAAACTATATATAAATCTATATAATTACTTCCTAACTTTTACCTCCTTCTACAACTGCCATGACGTCATAATAGGACATCTATTCTCTACAGTCTACAAAATTTTATTTACTTCTATCAAAATACTACTTTAAATCATGAACTCACGCCAATAACATATAATGCAAAAAAGTATTCAATTTGTTCTTTGATGCTTATAGTATCCTATAAACCAATTTTTTGGGGCTAATAAAGCCCAAATAATGCTATAATATCAATTTTAATTTTGGAGTGGGAAAACACTTCAATATATTCAAAATATTCGCCTTCGGATTTAGAAAGAAGTAACAGAGGGGTAAGGGATTATAATCAATGATGCCAATTATTTGCATTTTTTAGCTCGCCAGTTTTTGAAGGTGCAGTCATTGTTTTCTACTACATACAATGACATATTAAACCGGATTGAACATTTGTGTATGCTCATAAAAGACAAAGAGTAGTAACCTTGAGGATGTGTTTCGGATTATAATTGTAAGCCTTTGTTGAACTCAGAGTAGAATTAAGGATCGACATCCGTATAATTCTTCCATTTATCCTTGTTCCTTTCCTTCCCTCCTCGTTACAATTGCTTGTAACTCACCTAATGAAACGTCATAACAGGTAATTATCTCTCCTTCTAAACATACTTCAAATTTTACCGTGTTTATTTTTGCTTTTTTTTTAACATGTCAAAAATGCTACCGATTAGGATCACTGATTATCCCAAAAATATATAATATATAGTTTATTTGAAAAGAACATTCAAACAACTGTTCAACAGATCAGATAAACTCATATCATTGTATCTTTACACTATTAATGAACAATAATTTATACATACAAAGTAGGTGACAAACATAAATAAATGTGCAATTTGCAGTAAAATGATCTCTATATTATTGGAATAAAGGTCAAATATTTAATGACAATGACTAATAAAAAAAAAAGGGGGGGGGGCTCACAGAAAACCCTCATCTCATATCTATTGATGATACAATAATCCCCCAACTTTTAATTGTTCTTGCTTTCAAACAGTCAAGGAAGGGACTCTACTCGACTTCACTAAAGTGAACAATTTCAACTCGACTTCACTAAAGTGAACAATTTCAACTCGACTTCACTAAAGTGAACAATTTCAACTCGACTGAAATATTGTTTGGAGGGTTTGACTTTACTTATTATTGAATTATAATCAATACTTGAAACATTCGAGTAATGATGAGTTAAATGTCTACTATCCCTTAAAAGTTCATTAAAAACTACAAACTCTCCTTGTTATTAAATGAAGATGAAGGTACAGTGAGGCTGTTTTGGAGTATTTGGGTATGTTAAAAAAGAAAAAACCGAAAGTACACATGCTAACCCTGACAATTTGATTTTTTTTAGAGGAAAGTAGTTTAGCCGTCATGAACTTTCATTGGATCAGCTATAATCAGCTGAATTACTCCGATGTCGATCCAAAATTCAACTCTCAGTTCACCAAGGACTTACAAATATAACCCCGCAACAAATCCTCAGGGTTACTATCCGTATTTTAGGAGCATATGCAAATGTTCAATCCAGTTTCGTATACATCAATGATATGCTATATTTAGTAAAAAAGAAGGTTCACTCTCCTGGAATTTTATAATAACGACAACAGCTTAGGAAAATAAAATTCACTCTTCATTTCCCCAACCCCAAAAAACGGGGGAGCTAACAAATACGCCCTATTTTTATTACTAAATATAGCAAATTAATATAAAAAAGATCAAGTCGAATTTTAAATGCACTTCGAATAGGAGCAACATTTTCGTTGAAATTGAGGATTTTCTATATCTCTACCAGGCTGTGACTCATTCACACTTTTCCGTTCAGTTGCCCTTTCATTAATTAATTTTTTGTACATCCGTTCAAAGCGATGGCCACGTGATTCATGTCAAATTCCACGCGAAATATCAATTTTGAGAACAGATGATGTCACGTATTCATTTTTCTTCGCTATGTGCAACTTTTCTTCCTTCGTAGAGTTCACATTGTGAATTAATAGAGTTTGTGTATTTACTTATAGAACAATACGTGATACCCACAGCATCACTAACGGAAAAAACAGAATTCTCATAGCCATCTTAATTTGAGCATTTGGTATTCGTTTCAACCCTTGCTTTGAGTTTTCCTCCTTGAGTAAAATATGTATATTATGAAATGAACACCTTTCAAACATATTTTCTCTTAATCTTTCAATTTTTTCCCGTTTAGCTGTTCAAAAATGAAATAAATGGGATGAAGGGTGCTCATTTTCCGCTCAATATCCAAGTCTAATTTTGTATATATTATTTCTCCTTTTCCTCTAATGAGTGGAAGAAGTTTCCTGATTTATAATACCTACTAGTTCTACACTCTACAGGTCAGAGTTTGAATGAATTTCATCCTTGGATTGACTTTTTCATTTTGACAATAAATAAAAAACATTCAAATGCATAAAATCAGACAAAATAACCTATTAGTATTCAGAGTATACCGAGGGTATAAGCCCGGAAATATATCATAAAAGAGAACGACTAAGAAGAATAGATTAATTTTCTACATCGAGTATATATACATATACAAAACTATATACAACGTGAATAAATACTCTCTCTCTCTCTCAAATGAAAGGATTTCTTTGTACAAAGATAAATATTCCATGCGAGCATTTGCAAAAAAAATAAATAATGTTATTGGTTCTCTTTGTCTGTGAGACATTTAGCCTAGACAAGGAAGGATTATGTTAGTAAGTAGAACAGAGTCTATTTATGTACTTACTACATACCTAAATATATAGAAGTAGGTTCATAGAGTCTAAGATAAATTGAGATCAAGGATAGCCTCTACACAACTAAACAATAAAAGTGGATTTAGGTATACATATAGACCCGGTGAATAATTTAAATCTATAATTTAACATGTTAAACTTTGGAAACTAGGAATCTAGATTAACTGAAGATATTGTAGATAGATAGAAAAAGATATTGGTACATGTGTTGTCATTTCTAATACATGATGTAGCCTCCATAGACTTTGATAATGCCCACTAGAAGCTCTGACAGATGATAATAAGTCCATTTCTCATCAACAGAAGCCTTGAGAGCTTCGAGATTCGATTCACTTCTCCAAAATGCCCTGCCCTTGACATGAGGTCAGAAGGAATAGTCAATTGGGTTGGCATATGGAGAGAATGGTTTGGCCACATAATTTTTCGTCATAATGGAATGCTGGTCTCTAAAGAGGACTGTATAACCTTTGATGTGTGTGCGGGTAGACCATCTTGTTAAAGATTGCCTCAATGCCAATACCGTCATTGATGGATTTCTTGATATTGTAAGTAGTCTGTCTGCTTGACTATGTCAAGTTTCGGATCTTTGTCGGACTGTGTTTCTCGTGAAGTGGAGTAGAAATCTTGATTCTTTTGTTTCTTTGTGAGACCATTTAGATTGATGGTGTAATTTTTTTTAAACAGGGATGTCGATATAGTCAGTTTTGTCAGCTGATGGGAAGATTGATCCATTCTTCTCATATATATAAGTGGCCAGATTTCAACTATGCACCCCGTATATCCTACTTATTATATGCTTAATGCAGGATTTTTTTGAAAATGTTCTTCCTTTTTTTATTAATTATTACTTTTATGAATATTTTAATCGACTTAAGGGGATTCCCACCCTCAAGGCAGTTTTAAAATAATTTTTTTATTCATCCTTTTAGTCATTAATGTTTTTAAGGAATCCTTCAAATTAAATCCCTTATACTGCGTCACAGACTGTTCACTTTGTCTGCAATAACTTTATCATCTCGTGTCATCAGTGTTCATGCTCTTCTAGGCCCATTTTCTTCAGTTTTGTCACATTTTGTATATAGAAGATAGGAAAGGACCATTTAATATAACTTCACACATCTCCTCTTTGAGTCCAGTGTTAATTTAGAAGTTGGGACATTCCATGTCAAATCAAGGAAAAATAAAATAAAAAAATGTCACCCGACCCCCCTCAGATTTGGATGATTTTTGGCACACAAGCTTAAATACATGAGTAAATTAAGTGTGTCAAATTTCAGTACATAATTCTGAGTCGTTTCTAAGATATAGATACTCGTCTCAGACCAAAATTTACAACGTTGCTTAAATGTCTTTTTACTTGACGGTTCTTTTTTTTGTGTATTTTTTTATCCAACAGAACTAACCTCTTGAAATTTGTTAATTAATTATTTTGAAGTGAGAGGACTCCAAAAATGATGTCAGAATAAGAATATTTAAATTTCTTCTGACCTCAATTTTGATTAAAAAAATTGAAGTATACTAGCAAGTACTTGATCAACAATAAAAAAAAAGAAGCCCAATTCTTATGAATATGAAACTTTGGATACATTTTTTACTTAAATAGGGGTATCACTGTGCCAAAAATCGTGTTGGTTTTTTTTATCATAGCACCCAGGGTGGGATCTCAGAGTTAGGTTACTTTCTCCGGAAATTTGGTCAATTTTAATTACGTTTTTATATCTTAAACTTATTTTATGATTTATATAGACTGAAAAAAGAAAACTGAACTACAGTAATTCATATTATTGATTAGAAGTTAACAAATTAAAAAAAAAAAAGAGTCGTTTATAATATGTCACTTGTCTATAAAGTTGGACATAACGTTAAAATAGTTTGTTCATTCTTTTTTTTAGACTTGGAACTGTCGTTCTTTCGCTCTTGCTACTGCTGTTACCACAATGGCGTAGATAGTCCCTTTTTAAATTAAACCAAATTTGACGGACATCACGAAAATGATGTGAAATCTGACGAAACAAGGGGAATTGAAAAAATTGTTGACGAACTTTATACTGCAAACTTAACAAATTGTCCTTTTATATAAAACATTGAAACAAAAATTACTTTTTACATAAAAGAAATGTTAAAAAAGGGAAAGATTTTCCTTTATAAATAAAGTTATTAGACGAGACAACAGGTGACTTAACTGACAAAGATGAGACGAATATAATTTTTTTGAGGAAACGAGACGATCAAAAGTTTAATGATGTATTGTCAAACTCTGGATGGATTTGATATGCAGAAGTCCTTCAAAACTATAATAACTTGAATCGACTAAACTATTCGGACATTTATATGTAGATAAATTGCTTTTGCAAAAAGATTTACATATGAACGTATATAACATATAATTTAATCACACAGCTTATACTTTTGGAATGGAAAGTGTATGGTAACCTAGACTCACATGTTTGGTCTAAAATGATGGAGGTACACATCGTTACCACTTTATCAAAAACTCAAGGTGACTTTTTCAATAAAAATAAAAAGTCGCCGACTTGAGCTGTATATTTCTACTTGACGTATTCATTCATGTATATATGGCCAGTGTAAATATACACAGTGATAAAAACCCAGTTTAAGGTTTGATTTGAAGTCCCAAAGTGAGGTCAATGTATAAATTTGCCACATATCATAGTTGAAATTCAATTATGCCACCTTTAAATATCAATAAAATAACTTCTCTGTATGTAACGAAGCGAGTCTTTGAAATTCAATGAATATATTATAAGAGTTGGAGGAGAGGGATTTCGACTCAATCGATCACAATTCTTCGAATAAGTTTCTAGGGTGGATTAACCAATCATATATTTCTATTTAAATATGTTTATTACCTGATATGTTCATCCTGTAATGGTTCATAGTAGATACAAGAAAAAGTCGTATTATTTTACTCAATGAGATTGATTTCCTTCAGACTCATCTCTCAGATTGACTCCGAGTCCTCCCTCTCTTCTACGTAACGATACCTTCCATTTACTTTCATCATCCTTCAAAGTTGTAGTTGTCCTAATATCTCAAAAAGTCTTTTGGGTCCATGTAAAGGGGAAAGCCTGTAGTGTCCGTCATCCAAACACCAAGGCCCTCAAAGCCACTATCAACCAGCACCAAGACACCATGGCACAACACTACATCTTCATTCGGTGCTATGCCTTCCGTCTGGAAGGCATAATTGATGGCTAATTAATGATTAAGAGAGCTCAGATACACATCTATTTATAATACATTAATTTTGTTGAAATTATATTGTTAATTAATAAATTATATCTTGTTGAAGTTTAAAAGTCAAGATTTTAATGGACCATTTGGTAGAGATATGAGAATTGTCGAAATCCTTTTGACAGTAAATCAATAAAAGGGTTAGTAACCCTTGAAAAACGACAAATCTGATCACATAGATCCCCATTGATGAAAATAATATTATTTTTTAGTTGTTACTTAAATATATGTTTTTTATTTTTATTTTCTATTGCTGTTATTATTATAGTTATATTCTAGAAGAGAAAAAATAAAACAATAAATTAATCACTAGTTAATTAGTCCGGATGAAATCCTAATTTTCTCAAAAACAGTACATTACAAAAAGTTTCCCCCACACGCAACGTAAAATATAAACTACGAAGGTAGTTTTAAAAGTTATGGGAACTCAAATTAAATCTAATCTTCAGTTGTTACCAATGTTTACATATATAAAAGAAGCTCTGAATTGATTGTGGAAATTATTTTGACACAAATATGTAGGAGTCTGTCCTCTAATAATCTCGCCTTCAGATAATATACATTTATGTATTTTTGAAAATGTACATTTTTGCTAATTTAATATCAAAAACATTCAATGTGTGAAGAAAAATATTCGCTACAGAAAATACAAAAACTGCATTTCACAGGTCAATTTTTTTTTTTCACACACAAAATATAGAATTTACTTAAATGTCTTTTAAAATACGTATATGCTTTAATAAACTAAAGCCTGTAATTATCTGCATTATATGCCTATGTTAAATGTGTATATTCGTATGTAAGCATACGCCTACCCTGCACTTATTTTTATACGAATTTAGCTTAATTTTCATGGGTTTATCATTTATTTTTTTGTATTTTTTTTATTCTCGAAATGAATGGTTAGAGTTGTAAATCATATGACATGTCGGTATGTTAAAAAAGAAAAGAAATTATAAACTCTTCAACAAATCTTGAGTATTACACTCAGTCTTTCATGAGCACACACTTTATAAAAGGATGTTCTCTCCTCAAAAATGAAAGAATAATGATCACAAAAAGAATACTTTTCCCCAGTAAAGAAACCGAAAATTAATGTTTGTCACTCTAACAATTTGAAGAATGTTTTAGAGGAGAGCAGCTTGTTTCTCATGACGTTTCATTAAATTCACGAAATAAATACAAATCCCCCTCTGTATCTAACAATGATATAGGCAAGAGTTACTCCAATGTTGATCCACAATTCTACTCCTAGTCCAACAAGCTCCGTATCTAACAATGACATATGTGGGAATTACTCCAACATCGATCCTCAATTCTACTCCTATTCCAAAAAGGACTTCCATATACAACTCGCATTTCCACATATTTATATCAATATAAAACAACACATAGACATACGATACGATATCGTACACGTACGATAGATGTGGTCGTGCGGTCTTAAATACAGGACTATGAATCACTTTTTTAAAGTCAAATCTCAAGTATTTCAACAATTTGGCAACTCAAGTTCCAAGTTATCAAAGTTGTGCAACTCAAGTGAATAAGTCTCATTCAATACTCATTGACAAATTATCGACCCAAAATCTTTGGTAGTTAACCAATTCTGTCCAACTTTTGGGGTTTGAACTAGTTCAAATTCAAGTAATTAACGTTGAAAATAGGAAAGCGTAGCTCAATGGACACCATGCTCGGGACGGAATAGATTATTCTCTAGAATTTCCCGTGGTTTCCAATCTGTGGAACTCGACTTCAAATTGAGTCGCTACAACAATGCAATGGCTTCATTAATTTGATTTCGAGAAGAATATGAATATTTAACAAAATAAGGTGAAACAGCATATTAAGACAGTTATATTTATTCAAACTTGATACTAAATGTAAGAGATCTCAAAGTCACACAACGCAACGTCTGAACCATTATTGAATATGTTTTTACTTTTGTTTGGTTTTTGTTGCATCACCACTGTTTCTACTCCCACTATTACTGCCAAATTAGTCAGCATTTGGCCGATTTTTTTGTTAAATGTAAGATTTGGTCCATGCATGAATGAAAAAAAAGAAAAGAAGTCTTTAGACCGGTCTACCCTGTCAATGGTGGTCAAGACTGCAGGGCGGAAGTAAAAGAAGATTAAGGAAATGCCATTCTTGAATGAAAATCATCAAACTTCCCTATGATACATCGTAGAAGTCTTTTTAATGGCCTCAAATATCACGGCAATCGGGAGATTTTCTTCTCTGATGAAGAACTTTTGGAATTGTTGTACAAAAAAATTTATTTATATATAAGATATTTTTATAATTTGGGTAGTTTGTTGATGGCTGATGCTAAAATGTGTTGCTATATTGGAAAGGTTGGGAAACGTTGCTCTAGAACTCTATGTGTGTAGGTTCAATACTCAATCGTTTCTAAAGAAGGAAATATACTTAATGCATATGGGCTTCAAAGACGATTCCTAGGTCAGATGGAGTATTTGTAATACTATAATCTTTACTTAACCTTAATCAGTGCAACTTCATCTAACCAATTAAGGGAAGATTTAAAAAATAAATATAAAGAAACGTTCAAAAACACTGATAACGGAGAAAAAAACAGAAAAATCGACAGCTGATACATAAATATAGTGTAAATATTTGTGTTCGTGAGGTAGTATCGTGTTGACGTAGTGCATTGAGACAAAAAAATCAACAATCACATCAAAAACAACAACATTCACGAAATAGTTTATCAAAATTTCATGATATAAAATGAATAAATGATCCTCGCCTTTGAATGTATCTTTATCTCACGGTTTTTTTCAGCTCTACTTGATAGTAAAAATTTATTATTATAGTCTCTCATCAACATCTTTGAGATTCGTTATTAACAATAAAGAACTCGATGGGAATCCACTTATTTCTTATTTGTTAGTGATACATACATACATAAATTCATATTTTCAATACAAATTAGAAGGGAAACACTCCCCCCTCTAGAGTATACATACAATACAATATGAAATTTCTCTACAACCATTGAAAAAAAAATATTACATAGACCATTGAAAATAATGCAAAAGTTTAACTGAGCGTAAAATTGATGGAGTGATGATAAGGTTTATGAACTGAGGGGTGTGTATGGGAAGATATATGTATGTATGTATTTTTGTAGTCAACTGACTAAAAGTATGCATGTATGGAAAACCACTAAGAAACAATTGAGATGAAACCATTCAAGATAAGTAGGTACCTAGCTACATACTTGTTTTTATAATTAACTTCAAGAAACTAAACTGCATACAAATGACATTATTTGGCGTTGTCGTTCGTTATACCACACCAGCAACAGAGCCGGAGGAAGAGTAGCATAGCTGTATTCGAGTCTAATTTAAGCCGGAGTCTAGACGCAAGTACTACTGTTGTAGGAGAAAACGACGAGTGGATTTGTTCAAAAGCATTTCCCTAGAATTTTTTCATTAATTAAAAACAAAATTTAGAGGTTCGAAGGCGATCAGATACTACCTCTTGTTCTAACCATAAAAGATGGCAGCTAGCGAAATGCTGTTGTAATTTTAAGACTCTGCAGGGAACCTTTCTATAAATGAAAGCATTGTATGGGTCCCAATCAAGTCAAAGCCCATATTGTTTGGATTCGAAGTGAAGCAGGATTCGAGGCTCAAATACTGAGTAGACAAAATATTGAGTGCAAATAACCATATATTTAAAATATTTGATAATATCTAATTTTTATTTCAATCAATTTAAAAAAAAGTACCACGGATATTTCATAAATCAATTCTTGGTTAATCGGAATAAGAAGAAAAAGCGAACATACTAGATGTAACAAAAAAAATTATAACTTTGACTTCATCAAGAATATCAATCAGTAGAAAATAAAAGCACTAATGTTAGGGGCATACCGATGATTCAGAATCGGTCTTTTCTGAGGTATCAGAATGGTCTCAATAATACGATTTAGAAATAACCACATTTTTAGTTCCCCATACATTTAAATAGTATCAGGAGTCGTTCAAAAAGTTTGTTACGGTAGGAGTTGGGTTAATCGGTTTACTCTGAAGCCACAAAGTAACTTTTTCGCTAAATATTTTTTTTTATATTTGTTGAATTATATTGTCTATAACGGAACTTATGTTGAGTCCATATTTTCTGAGTCAAGGTCGAATCATCCGGGTCTATTAAAAAAAGACATGAGTCCGGAATCGATGACTGGCTTATACATATTTCAATTCCTAGAGCAAGCATATAAAACTCAGTTAGGAACTGAGACAGTTTAAGAACATTTGGTCTAATGTGAGCTGAACTATTAAAATGATAGAAAGTAGCCTGTTTTTAGTATTGCAAATGTATTTTTTTTTTTTAGAAATGAGGCGGTTGAAATTAGATCAGAGACTGAGGAGCAAGGAGACTAATTTAAAGTATCTATCAAAAAAGATAAGTCAAACTCCCTAATATGATCCTACAAGAAATTAATAGACTACTGAGTATGGAGAGTAATTAATTTTTTAAAATGATTAACAACTAATAATGATTGATAAATTTATGTATTTATTCCCTATCCATGATTAATAAAAAGTTAAACATTAAAAGAAGTAAACAATTTTGTTATTTGTTAATTAAATTTCTTTATAAATAATAAGGAATTGGAATTGTTCACAAAGATGACATCGGAATTGGAGCCAGCTGAAAATTTGGTATTGGTACATGACTAATTTGTGATGGGGAATTTTTATATATATATATTTTGTATTTAAAACGAAAATGAATACTTTTCACTCTGTATAGTACCCATTGGCTGCAATGACTGCTTTTAATCTCTTAAGGAAGTCATCTTTATTTACAGGCTTTACATACACTTCGGACATCATCCCCCATTGACTGTGTTTTTTATAGGTTCAATACATTGGAACAAAGTCTTTAGGTTAACTTCTCAATTTGCACCAGAAGACAGTCCTTCCACACTATTTTATAGTGTAAGGCTTGGCACCATTCTTCTGCAAGCCTTTCACTTTTTTTTATAGTTCTGGACATTACCATCTTACAAAAATTGAATTAGTTTGATTGCACTCCATACTCTTCTGTTGGGACGGTCTTGACACCCACCTTCAAAATATTGTAGACCAAATAAGCTTCCTGCCAAAACCAAGATACTTATTTATGTATTTTTAGGCTTAAGAATTTAAACTGCTACTTGATTGTTCCTACCCACCTCGCGTTTTCTGAAAGAGTAATTACTGTTTGAAGAAATGTTTCAATAAAGATTATTTTGTCACGTTCTTTATAAATCTAATTTATAAAAAAAAAATCAGTTAAACTTCACCAAAATGATATTTACGAGTGTAAAATTCGTCTTGTATAGTGAATGCCCAGTTATTTCTTTTCAGGAGATGACATTTGGTGACAGTAGGTCACATTTGGCCGAAAAATGATACTTAATATATTGATATATGCGATTCTATATTGTAATTCATTTTAAAATGGTACTATGGTAAAAAAGTATTGTTCATATGAGTTAATTTAATTAGTGTTCTTTTCTAGAAAAATATTTTTTTATTAATTAAATAATTATATTATCATTATATACACCCAGTATGGCATTCAAATTTAAAAAAAAACTTTGTAGTACTTTCATTAAATAAATAAAATAATATACAAACACGACAGGAACTGGAATGAAATAAGTGTTAATCACTTCTCTGTTATTAATTAATTTTGATTTGAGATGATTGACTATTCATATTTTAAAATAATCAAGGATTGATGAACAAGCATAATATCAGGCAAGCGCAGTTCCTTCACCTAGAGTTGACCCCGACGATACGTACCGCAATTAACCAAATTAAATAATTACATGAAGGGTCTAATATTTTTTTAAGGTGTTTCTTCCAATGTGATTAATCCATCATCTGAAATGATAGTTAATTAAGTGATTAGCACTTCTTCCATTGAAATCAATGTCGTGTTTATTATTTAATGTACTCCAAGGGTAAAGATTCGAACTATATTTGAACCGCATACTACTGTGTTGTATTAATATAATTATCTTTTTTTTTTCTATAAAAGAACACTAATTAATTCACCTAATGCATATAGATAGTATATGAATAATTTCTATTGATCATACTATCACATAAATTGATTTAAAATATACAATCCTATACATCAATAAATTAAATATAATTTTTTTGGCCAAATGTCCCAAATTTTTCTTCGGCAAAATGTACATTTGATAAAAAATTATCCTTCGGCGAAATATAATTTGGAAAAAGTCTGCTTACGGTCTCCAGTGATCCACTAAGACAAAATTCTCAGATTCGAGGAGCTCATCCACATTCTTGCATCAGAATTTAATTTCAATATTATTCCTAAACTTTTGCCAAACCCTAAATTACTTTCCCTTCAAATCTTCACCTAAAAACTTTAAGGGTCTCTTAACAATTCAAAAGGAAAAAAAACATGTAATGCCAATTATAACAAACTTTCTTGCAATCTATAACCAATCTATGTACATATGGATGTGTATTGCTAAGCTTTTTGAGCAATTTTCATCTTTGTATCTCATCATTTTTTCGATTAAAATGCTTTTCAAATTGCAGTACGATGAAAATAGAATTATTACTTTTTACAATGGCATAGAGTGTATTATTACTTCATTTTTCTAACCAAATGATACATATATTATTTAAACTTAATAATTATGGAAACATCGAGCAAAATTTAGAAATTAAAAAATACTTTTTTAATTTATGAAGAGGTTTTGCGGTCAATATCACGTTTCTGTATGATTCTTCTTTTCTCCTCTTTCGATTTTTTTTTCATTAGTTTCATTCTTTTTCCCCCCTAAAAACCTTGATCAGAAAGTCAGATAATGATCATTCCAAAAAATCTAATGAGTCTCCAAAAGGATAATATTTTCATTAGAAGGTTTTGTTTTCCCAGATGTGAAAGACTCTCTAAATATATTCAATTTATGCTCTGTTCTTATGTCATATTGATTGACCGATAAAAATCCTCTTCTGCTCAATAAAATATTATATTTATATTATTTGAACCCCAACGATGAACAAACATCATAGTTTCTGTCAAACTGGATCCATAATTTGCATAAAAGAACATAAACAAATCATTAATAAACTTCATCACTAGTTCTGCTAGTTAGAATGATTGATTCAATGAGAATCCACTCACGAAACACTAGTCGTTATATGTATTTATGTTGGTACGTACATATTATGAGTATACTATGAGTTATATTAATGATGGACATTTGATTTAAACATATAAATTATTTCACCTTCCTAAAACCTGTTGCTAGAATTTTCAACGGTTTTGTATTAATTGAATCAGACGAAATAAGATGAGAATGAACAAGGGTGTGTTACTCAGTCATTCACTACTTTTGCAACATAATCTTGTGGTCGTAGTGTTAAAAAAAGTCAGGTTAGAGACAAGTATGCCTAAAAAGGGAATTGTGCCCATAAATTTGATATTATAATAGTTATAATATCAGAGTTTGGTTGGTTTGGAATACATTTCCATATAATAATAAATATTTCAACAAATTTTGGGGATCAAATTAGTTACTCATCCTTTTGATGAGATTGTATGTGATATATAAATTTAGGTCATGGCTAGGGATGTGAAAATTGTTGAAATCATGCTAAGTGTAAAAACCATACAAGATATTGTTATTCTGCAAAACAGCATATCTCCTGAGAGAGGCTCCTTGCTCGCTAATACGCTTAAATTTTCAAGACAGTGAGATTCAAGGCTATAAACTAACATTTCCCGAAATATACTTGTCTACGCCATAACTTTTTTGTTCTATAGGTCGATGAGTATGTATAATGAAATGTAAACTAAATATGTTACCTTGATGAATTCATTTTTTAATTGAATTAAAAAGGTAAGTTCTGTGGAGAGAAGAAACAGTTGTAAAATGTCATGAGGGACCTTCATAATGTGACGGCCTCTGTGATATCCTAAAAAGTGTCATCTTTAATAATGATACCATTTATAAGATTTAATTTTCTTATTATCATTTTCTTTCCTACACTTCTTCTACTCCCCCCTCCCTACATAAAACAGATCAATTATATATATATATATCTAAGAAAAAAACAAGAATAAAACAGAAGAGAACACCGTTGAATAATAAAAAAAGAATTGAAAATATTTGTGGCTCCAGTGAGACAAGTTAACAGAAGAGTGGAGTGCACCCTAATAAGTGTTTCTATCTACATGTCTTCGTTAGCTTCTAAAGACATCAATAAAAGCCAGTCATTATCCTTCACTAATACTCCGTAGCCTTCCTTAACCCTTTCCTTGAACATGCCTCCTTGCTCCACTAACTCCCAGTAGCCCATAACGATGTGTGAGGACGTTTCCACTTTATGATTACAGAAACTGTATTTTATTTCTTCTTCCATGGAGTGTTTAAAATTAGTCCAGAGAGGGTCCGTCACCAATCAGTATCTAAACAACTTCTGATTCGACTTTGTGGAGGGGTTATTTAAAATACATTTTGTATTATTCTGAATGGAGTCGTCAAAAGCACCGTGACTATGAAGTAGCCGTTTTTTCAGTAAATCTCTGGGGTTGTCATGCCTTAAACTCCTTGCTATAACTATTTTAACCGATCTGCTGGAAACTTTTCCAAAGGCCAATAGACAAGGAATATGGGTTCAGAACAGCTTTTTTTTTTTTAATATTTGGAGCTCTGCTAAAGCCAGTAAACATTAAGAGGTGAGAGTTGGTTTTCGGTGTCTTCTAAGTTGTCCGAAAGAGGTAAGTCTATCAGACTTGAGTAGTTCGTCTTGATTTAATAACCTATTTTTGTAATTTAGGTGCACGTGTAAACCGAGTAACGTGATAAACTTTGGGAGAATCGAGATCCAAGAGTAGGCCAGAAGTCGTCAACTGATTTGGTAACTTTGTATAACTCTTGTGGACCTATGTGAAGTCTGTCTTTTAGATAGTAGCCCAACTGCTCACAGAAATATTTTTAAATTCTAAGTGCCCAGAAGTCCTTAACAAGAATCACCCTATAGAACCAAGAGAGATTCAATGATTTCCAGCTTACCTCGGTGTTTAGGCAATCTAGTCCACATTCTCTTTTGGGAGCCTCTAAACGTCTTTGCGATCTCTTTTTATTCCATAATAATACTGTTCTTTTTCTTTGCAAATATCCTCTCTGAAAGGAGTGTAACTCATAAGATGAATTACTTTTGGGATCATTATTGAGTTCAGACCTTAATTTTATCTAAAAATATTCTAGCGAAGTGATGAATATGAAGTATTTTAGTTTTCAGTTTTGGCAAAAATATAATTCCTTTATATGCATTGCTCCCTCAGGTTAGGATGTTTCCATTTTGACACCCAGGAGCAAAGACAAAATGGAAAACTTGAGATGTAGAAATTTTGCCTTTACAGTCAACTCAAAATTTCAAATAAAATATCTTTTTTTCAAATATATTTAAATATTACAGTTTTTAGAAAATAAATTCCGAAATCCTTATTTAGTCACAAAAAAAAAAAAAAAAATCAGAAATGAAATTCCAAATATTAAATTTTAAAAATCTCAATTTTTTTCCAAAAAAATTGCGAAAATCCACTGATAAATTTAAGAACAAAAAAATTCAAAAATCCATACCTATTCACAAAAAATTAATTTTAATTGCTGTTTGAGTTCAAAGGAAGAGATTGAACAAGCCATTGTATAAGAGATAAAAGAAAATAGATAATTTGAAAGGCTTCTTTCTTTTCCCAGAATTTTTTGCAAAGCATGGATGTAAGTTTTGAGTCGTTGTCTTGTTGAAAAATAAACTTCCATCCAAAGAATCTCTGTCCAAAAGGAATGAATTGTGTCTTCCGGATAGAATGATAACCATTATGAATGAATTAACTGCCAATCTTGCATACTTGCCAGAGAGAAACATGTATAAAAACAAACTGGGCAAAACAGCTGGATTTATACATACAAATAAGTAAAAAAATATTTTATGGATCTATTTTTTTCATTCTAATTTTATTCAGGTTAAAGTAAAAATATTGGTAAAGTCATCAACATTGATGAAAATGACGAAAAATCCATAGCTATTCATAGAAAGTTTCAAAAATCTATAGCCATTCACAAATAATTTGAAATATAAAAAATTTTTGGAAAAAAAAATCAAAATTCTACAGCTATTCATCTGTAATTATGAGTAAAAAATTTAATACTTGACATTTTATTATATTAAAAATTAAAATTAAAAAAAAAAAAAAAAATTTGAAATTAAATTTTTTTTTTTTTTTCTGAATGGCTATAAATGTTTGAATTTGTTTTCGAAAAAATTTAATATTTGCAATTTCATTTTTGAAACATTTTTCCAAAAATTTAATTTTCTGTAAGTAACTTTTTTTATGTTTTTGTCAATAACGTTGGATTTTTGAAATTTTTTCCCAAAAAGTTTAATTTTTTAATTAATTTCCTACTAAAAAATTAACTTTCTATGGGTAGATATATATTTTTAAAATAAAACAAAACATTTGTTTTGTGAATAAGTACAGATTTTTGAATTTCTTTTTTTTTCAGTTTAATTTTTGAATTTTTTTCATAAAAATCCCCCCTCCTAATACATAATCCTTAGTAAGGCTGTAAATTCTAATAATAATAGATGTCTTATTATATAGTGGAGTAGTCAATCAGTCAGATGTTGAGTCAAAAAGACAAAAATCTCTTCATAATTAAATAATATATAATACTAATAAATATTTTGAGGCGCAATTCTTAATTTATAGTGAAAAGAAAGGGGAGATAGAGTCACATTAAAGATTATTTATGAGAATGGTTATATGTGCCTGTACATATATGTATAATGTATGTATGTACATAAATATATTGAGTCTCTACAAACACAATAACAATAATCCGTCGTTCTTGTGTTTATTCCCTAGTCAAAAAACACACAACTATATATTTGCAATGTAAAAATACACTCTATGTTGTAAGTATTGTACATATTATGTCTATGACTAGAAACATGGGACGTCGACAACGAAAACGACCAGAAATAGTATTCCTCAACATGCAAATCCCATTACTGTTAACATAA
This sequence comes from Lepeophtheirus salmonis, assembly GCF_016086655.4. Lineage (NCBI taxonomy): Eukaryota > Metazoa > Arthropoda > Copepoda > Siphonostomatoida > Caligidae > Lepeophtheirus > Lepeophtheirus salmonis. The sequence continues at coordinate 28,572,561 of NC_052132.2, forward strand.
TTTGTGCAAAACACGCCTCTGTGGTTCCATTTCAAAAAATAATAACATTCATACAATCATTTATGTACAGTGTATATATATATATATATAAACTTCGACAAATACATGTACTACAAAATTTACTTATATAATATGTGTACACTTACACAAAATACACATTATGCCATACCCTGTGTTCCATGAGTCAATGGCGAATCCCTGTCTATAAATGACTCCCCTTTAAAAAGTCGAACCGAATAAATAGAAGGAAGTTTAGAAAGGGGTAAATGAAACAGTTCCTTGAACGTTTTGCCCTTATACATACTGGGTGCGCTAGCTATCTATATCATTACCACTTTGTCACTCTCTTGGCAAACACGGGCACTTAGCCAAATTACTTTTTTTTTGTTAGATAGCTTGTTCAACCCTGCACCCTTTGAGAAAAATGGAATATAATTGACAAATTCGTTGCCCAAAATATTTAGAAAAGGAGATGCCCCTCCTTGAAATCCGCACCCGGAACGACAACATAACAATTGCTCGAACTCCGGGACTTCAGGGAGACGTTCGTTCACTAGGCTATGAGGGAATTTGAGGCCTCTAAAGGGGATTTGGAAGCAACAGCTCCCCACCACACCTAAAAACGAGTTTCAAATGGCTCCAGGCAATTTTGATTACTTCATCATGCCGGAATTTTGCCCTCCAAACTCGCCAGATTTGCATCTGATGGATTTTTTTTATGTGAACTGTGATCCAATCGAACTCCATGGAACAGCAAAGACGAACTTATCAGTCGGATCATAAAGGAATTTCAGGATTTGCAAAGAGACCAAGCAGTGAAGGCAAGCTTGCGTTATGCGCTTGTGTACTCTGTATATTATGCCAAAATATATTCCCTTTCAAATAGATCTCCCTCCACTTGAAGTCATTTGTAATGTACATATTTTTTTTTCATTCATCAGAGTAAAATGAAATTTTAAAATAGAAAATATCAAACATAAATGTTGCACCTTTTTATAATGAGGTCCAACCGACAAGTAACTGAATAGTTGAATATTGAAGTTGAATTAGCAGTACTTACTGTGTTTATTCAAATTTATTTGTTTGTGTTTCCTATCTTCATCTTTTAACAAGCTCAAGGTACACCACTAAAAAAAGGTTCGAATTTATCATAATAAGAAACATAATTAATTTAATATTCAAATTGAATTCAAATCCCCTCATTTCAAGTCATTCCATGTAAAAAAAGGAATTGAGAAGGACTTCAAGTGAAGAAAGCCCATTTTAAGCTCGGAAAAATAAATGCAGAGATACATTTATGCTATTATATACCGTGTGGTCCATCAAAATCTCGATACTTTGAGTTGTAAACTTCAATAAGATATTATTTATTCATTAACAATGGAATTTCAATGAAATTAATACTGTGTATCTCAGCTCACTTAATCATTAATGTAGTGGTTCCTAGCGGTAATGATGGCTTCAGGGCGTCGGTAGAAGGTTTGTCACCATCTGCGAATGTAGTCCCCTATCATGGCGTCCCAGTGGGGTTGAGAGCGTTTTCGGTGTGTGGATGAGGGAAACTGAAGGCCTTCCCCTCGACACGCACACAAATGTGGCAGAAAAGAGTTCAAAACTCATTTAAAAGAGTATTGCAACGGAGGAGATGGGTTTCTTTCATTGTTGTCAAAAGGTGCTTCTCGACTTTCACAAGACTCTTTCCACCCACTTTATTGATAGCTCTCTGGGCAGTCTGGCGTGAAATCCCGAGATCTCTTGCATGGACCCTCATGGACTTGAGGGGATTGACATATAGTTGTTTTATTTAACTCCTCCTAGTTCCAGTTCGACCTTTTTGACAGAGACCTTCTTCCTCTCCAACGTTTTGTACTTGCTGACAGTGTAGACTATAGTCCTGGAGACGCCTAACTGCTTGGAGTGCGCAACTAGAAATGCGTTGATCACGTTCAATTGTCATTTTCTCGACTTGTACGTGAGCTAAAGAACTCATTTTTTTTTTGTAACAAATTATTTATATTTTAATATATGGAAATATGAATTAATTTCAATCACTCAAATTTTATTAGTTATTGAATTAGAAAGTGTTCAAATTTCAATGGACCACCTGGTATATATGAGGAGAAAAGTTCATATGGCAAAAATTCCCGAAACAAATCTTCCAGTCACAAAATGAAACTCCCAATAATATTCAATTATTGTATTAGTGTAACAAAATAACTTCCATTTTTATACTGCGCGGCAATCAGGCTGTAGAAGAAGTAACCGGGTGGGCGTGGTTTTTAGAAGTGAGATTCTAAAGTTTTCTTCAAGATATAGTCAGTTGCTTTAATATGTTGGAGTATTGAGGAACATCAGTAGAAAATAAATATTGTAAAAGAATGGTTTGACATAATATTCTACAAAATTAAACTAGTTGTAAATTAGTCCTTACGTTTTGTTGATGCGATTTATGAAAATCCGTGAATTGCTTCAATTTCTAATATACAAAAACGATTTTTTCATAATTTGAACGCAAATAACTCCATGAATAATAATATTAGCTAAAATTGACGCCGTCAAATCCAGTGTCATTCAATGATTTTATATTAGTGCAGACTTTTAAAATCGGGTAATTATAACCGGATTTATTCTACACAACCAGGATTTCTAAGACCATTGAAATATCTCCAAAAACTTATTATCTAATTAATTAATCCACAACTATTACATTAGATATATTTCCAAATACATTATTTATATTTTTGTACAAAATAACTATCCTTCTAAAATAACTCAATGAAAAGTTATTTCAAGAGAAACCAAGGAATAAAAAAAATATGGAGTATTGAAATACAGAAATTCAGTGTATCAATACTGAGAAACGACATCTACCTCTTATTGTATTTTGGAAAGTTTGAAAAACCAAACTTTTTAATGTGCATTATTATTATGAAAAAAAAAAAATACAACTCTTTTGAATTATAAAACTTGTATTTCCTATGTTGTCGGACTCTATATATCAAAGATTATTTTTGTTATAACCAATCTTAATTTCAATATTTCATTGATAGTAGAAATATGGTAAAAATTAGTTTTATGTTGAATAAATATTATTTAAGACACTACTAATTTACTATTTATCATATACAATTCAAAAGACAGTTAATACTGTTGACTGTAGAGCTGTAATTCCCAACAAAGGCTTCTTAAAGCGCAAAAATGTATTTTCAAACAAATTAAACGAAATCATTTTTTGGGTAAAATTACTTGCTCCCTCCTAAATAGTAGATGGAAAATATAGGTCTTCTAAAATAACTAAAGCATAAATTTATCTACAAATATCGGCGAAATAGAGATTTTTATTTAATAAAAATAAATGTACTTTGAGTATTATTTGATTTGGGGACGTATTTTGTGAAAATAGATGATATACAGTATGTACCAAAAATCCTTGTCATCATTTATTTCAAGCAGTAAACAAAGTAACGTACGTTAAAAATTGATCATTTTCATGAAGAAAATTAAGTTGTGTGATATTATGTTCTTTAATTGGTTACCCTTAGTGTTTTTCTATCTGAAGAAACAAACAAACTGTGAAATCTTGGAGGAACTAAGAAAGAAAATCGCTGCGATTTTCTGTGTCTCCACAACCCAGCAGTGATAATATCACCAAGAACGTTTCCAATCGTCCTCGGAATTGGAATCTACGTTCACCACACACAGAGCCCAACATCAGTGCAGTTAGTTCTAAAATTGAAGCTGCTGCCTGTAGTAACATCCGTCAAATTGTCAGGTAGTTAAAATTTGCCGAAAATGCTACAAGCCACATTCTGGGACATGACCTAGGCCTCTCATTTAAAGTCAAAGTCATCAAAGTCGTGTCTTGGTGTTCTCTCATGAAAAATATTAACTGTTAATACAGTTTCAAACTCAAAAAGTACCAGTTACATTTCCTACCCTTAACAGCACCTATGGGGTTAGAAATGGTGCTGGAGTCAAGATAGGGCTTCAAGTCATACAAGCAAGGCCAGAGAGAAGTACACCATGGACAAATTAGGATTTTGTTGCCACGTACTTTTGGTTGACCCATTAAATGAACCAGGAGATTGACACTATTCCTGGTAGTCTGTGAAGAGTTTGATTTGCAACAATAACAACATACAAACTTGATTTCCCTTTCTTTGGAGAATTACCTCAAATTTGTTGACATATTTTTGGTTCCATGTGGGTTCCTTAATTCAAAGAGTTTTATGTGCCTCTTTATCTGCATGTTAATTATGTCCAAGGTCTTCATGTTCTTAACCACGTATATATATGATTACGTCACTGCATAAAAAAATATAATTTTGAAACAAAGAAAGTTGTCATTTACAATGGTCCAATAATTTGGATACAGGTTAAGGACATATGGGGCCAAGATACTGGCATTGAACATAAGTAGCCTCTAGACCAGGGCCTCTCAAATTTTTTTGAGTTATATACAAAAGTTTTAAATGATCTTCATTGTATTTAGTATATTTAGAGATATCATAATATTTCATAGGCTGGAAATCCTATCCATATCCTTGTAATACATTCTATAGGACGTTCACACCTGTAATTTATTTCAAAACCAGGTATTTCTTCTCAGAACTTTATTCTTAATATATATAGTTTCTTTGAAAACTTATTTATAATAAGTACTTGCATTGGTTTAATTTATAGAGTAACAAAATTTGATAAGTGTTATGACATTTTCAAGGTTTTTAATTAATTGTAAATGAGGTCATGTCGATCTGAAATTTGGGATGAGTGTAAAATATAGGTGGTTGCTTAAATATCACATCAAAGCATAGGTATAGCTCCTAAGAGGTAGGCCTAGAAAAATAAATATAAATTCAAGTCTAGACGCCTGAAACGTACATGTATTTATATTAGGTTGTCCCTTATTCTGGCTAATATTTTTCTCACCCTGAAAAAATATTTTTTTTTGGCAGGGACAATAAAAAAACTGACTTTGGTAAAGTTTAATAGGAAATAATGAAGATGTCCTCAATGATTTACAATTTCCCTGTTGTATCAAACGTAACATATCAAAACTAGAATGAACACCCGGTAGAGTGCAAACCTCTACTTAAGGTCATTTTTTCCGATGAAACACCATTAATATCTTTGTACTTTAATATCTTTTATTTTAAGTGTATTTTGTGCCAGAAATTTAGAGACGATGTCAATATTCCTTTACTGTAGTGAGGACATGCTAAGTCGGTAATATTTTTTTTGTTCAAAAGATGATTTCAGCTCTGTATGCGTTTATAATATTTTGTGTGACTTTGACCTTTAATATTAATTTTTAGCTTAACTATATGAAGGCTCTGTATTAAACCTACATAATGAAACCATTTTGAGCTCTGTACCTGAATATGTTCCAAAGTTATTATCGATTATGTATTTTAACGTTTTGTGCTACCTTGACCTTTGGACCTCTCAACATTGAATGGCGTATATAATTTTCATACCAAGTTTGATCAAAATCCAACTGTGACTTTTGCTGTAATCCTGGCGACCATCAAACAAACAGACGCAAAAACAAAACCCTAGTTGAAGTGATAGTTGTGGAACAAAAACGAGAAACATTATCTCTAATAAAAATCTCTTATGCCCCTTAGATGATTGAAAATAAGGTGCACAATATTTGTAATTAATAAACCGACTACAAAGAAATATAAAAAGTGCATTTTTTTTTTTTTACAGTATAAGATGCTTAAATTGGCCAACTTGGACCGAAAAATATCATTTCTTCCAAAATAAAACGGCCTGTACCTAGTGTTGATCCTTACTTAGGAGCAAAGACTGCAGTCCCGTCCAATTCAATCTCAGTTCAGTCCTACGGATCAGTCCTAAAACTTATAGAAGTTTGGTCCTTGAGGACGTCACTCTTTTTTTCGATCTGTTCTAGTACTGACAGTCTGAAGGACATATAGGACTGGTTCTAAGATTGGACTGGACTGAATAAATAAAGACTGTCATAGCACTACCTGTACCACACTACTAAAAATGCCCTGAGAGGCTTCAAACTTCGATAAAACCATTCTTTTTATTGTCCCCAACATAAAATTTGTTTTTACAGCGTGACGAAAATATTAAACCGAATACGGGACAATCTAATGTAAATACAGAAGAAAAGAGGTATAAAGGATAAGTATACTTTATTCTTTTTGCTGTTGCCTTGCTAGAGCACAAGATTCTAGTATGTGCAAATGTATTACCCAAGTATGTAAAACAAATAAAGGAGGAACTGGGTCAAGTCAAACAAAATTGAGAGGCCTCTCTTCTCTCCTACTTTTTTTGTACGTGTGTGTGTTCTCATATTTGCTCTGTCTAACCCAGAAATGAGTTGAGTCGAAAATGAGGTCATGTTTTAAATGTTTTCATAGTGTAATCTTTTATATTGATATCTTATATATTTATTATTATGTAGTCGAAATATACTCGTATATTTTTGTCAAATGAATAAATAAATATGTTTATTGCAAAATAATAAGTTTTTGTTTTGCTTTTTGGCAAAAATCCAAGTGTTATTAATATACAATTACTCAAAATATAATGAATTGCATCAAAATTTGAGGTTGTAGATTTTATCTTCCATTTAGAATAACTGAATATGTAAGTTTTCCCACCTCCCATCGTTTCATTAATTCTTTCTCATGAATATACGAGGTCTAAAAAAAATTCGTTATTTTCGCATTCCGAATTCAATCCTTATTCGATTCTCAAATTAATTTGACTATGTTGGTACGCATGTACACAACGGCATTGCTAGTCTTTTTTTTACAAACTAAAATAGTTAGAAGTTAATTCGTTTGCTCTGCAATTTTCTACTATTAAAAAAATCATTTAGGGGTAATTTTTATCATTTTTTGAAGGGTTTTTATTCTTCTAAAATTGTAATTTTTTAATAATGGATGTTTTTGCAGAATTTTCCCTTAAATTTGATTTTTTTATTACATTTGGACGTCAATAGATCGCTATTTCCACAAGCTGTTCTGTGTTACTCAAGTGTGAGACGATGAAACGACTCTAGGGACTCAGAACATGCCTACTTCTTTCTGAAGCACACATTACGCTATAACGAGCCAATGTAATTAAAACTTTGGAGGCGGACTTGGTCAAGTCTGAGAGTTTAAGTTCAATCTCTTATTAGCAAAATCAAAGTTTCATATAATAAAAAAAAATCCACTAGATTGATTTTTTTTTTTCAATAGTAGAAAATTGCAGAGCTCATAAAAAGATATAAACATTTTATCTGTTAAACACAAATGCAAAAATAGCTGATATTGTCCAAATTCGTTGTAAACATGTGCAGTAACATAATAAACTGGAATGGGTAGAGCGTTAAACCTCCCCCTAAAATCAAATTGGTTGATTTATCTCAATTTGTTCAAAGTTGTTGTCGATTATACATTTTTTACGTTTTACCTTGACGTAAAAAAAATTGAAGGTCTCTTACTGTGATCATATATAATCTTCGTACCAAGTTTGATCTAAATTGATCAGTAACTTTTACCCTAATCCTAGTGATTAACAAACAAACAGCAGTAAAAACATTAGCTACGTTCAAATTCGTTGGCGGAAGTCAAAAAAATATTTGAGAAGAGAATGAGAATTGAGTCTGGAAAAAGAAAATAACGATTTATTTTTGATCGGATTAGTACATATTATAAAAAAATGGGTATAATAAGAAAAAGGCAGTCAAAGAATATGAAAACTAATGGCCAATGTATATAACTATACAGACTCTCATATAATCATTATTAAAATATATGCACGTAAAATTTCACGGAACGTTTACTTATCGTGCTGTGAATTGAATGGTCATAACTGCTAATTAAATTTTTATATCAAGGATTTGATTTAAAAAAAGAAAAACACTTGGCAAGTTTGGATAACATTTGAAATATCTATAAGGACAATCTATATGACTTTAGTTTTGAGACTTGATCCGAGAACAACTCGTTTTTCGATCTGGTCTTAAGTAGTTTTTTCTAGAGCAATTTGATTTGATATTTTGTTCCAGATCGTAATTCAGACCGTAAACGGAAATTCAAATAATAAATTTTGTTTTTTCTCTTAAAAAAAACGTAGTCTTTCTTCATGAAATTTTTTGTAAAAAACAACAACAACAACGTGGAACTGGATCAATACCGATTTTAATAGTAGTAGTTAAAACTACAACAGTATCAGGCCGGTCTAGGATTTCCAGAAGCCCAACCTAACACTAATTTATAACTTGTGTACAAGCTGCAATCTCTATACAAGTTGTAACTATTATAACCATATTGTACAAGTTACAATTTCCACGTCTCATTTTGCTTTTTTTAGTTATAACATCGGTCTTTATCAACTAGTGTTTTGAGAATACAAATATGTTGGTACCGGTGATTAAATATGTATAGGTATTTCAGTGCTTTTTGATACTTATTCGAATAGAAATATAAGATAAAAATGTTATGAAGAAATTTGGGGACTTATTTCTATGCTTGTTTTTGTTTATAGGTCCATTTTTTTCATTTTGGTGTTATGGGTTTGACCATTGAAAAAATGGTGAAAAACTGTCCATGATGTCAGGAAGTGGAGGGCACAATTTAGATGGGGATACGAAGTTTTTGTTATGTTTGAAGAAGAATATAAAGGAGGATCCCACTAAGTCGATGAATCGCCTCGCCAACAACTTCTCTGTGACACCTAGGACCATCAGGAGGGCTATAAAACACATGTTGGGATTAGTTTCTTTCACAAGGATATCACGCCACCTTCTGATAGAGGGCATTAAAGTCAGAAGCTTCGAGAAGTATAAGAAAATCCTCACAAAGAGAAAAGCAAATTGGTGAATTGCGAAAATTTTCACAGACAAGAAGGTTTTCACAGTTGATAAATTCCACAGCCACCAGAATAACTGATGGCTCGCAGAAACAAAAGAAGAGATACAAGGAACTTACCAGACCAAATATCCGGCCCAAACAATGGTCCTCAGTATTGTGCACTCTGATGGAAAGAAGATGCCTCTGTTCTTTTTCAAGGCTGGATAGAAAATCAGCCAGGGGGCCTACTATAAGGTGCTTCGATACTCCATCTTGCCATAGCTGAATACCAACCATCCTGAGGGTAACAAAGTGTGCCACCTCTCATACGTCTTTCAAGTGCCAAAAGTTCTACACAGATAACTAGGCCAAAGATATATGGCCCTTTTTCTCACCAGATTTGAATTCACTGGACTTTTCCATATGGGGCACATTGGAAAGGGAAACCAACTGGACCTCACAACCAAATATGGACTCACTGAAGTCCTCCATAGTGGCTACATGGAACAACTTGTGAGAGGTGTTTGTCATTAACTCCTGCATGGCCTTCAGGCGACGTATAAGTGCTGTGATGATAATGAAGATGGTCATATTGATTGAGAAAAGTTTTGCAAAAACCCTTGTGTACATGTCTTGTTAACATTATCTTTTTTCCCTATTATTGAAAATATAAAATTATTGATGTATTTCTAAATCCATCTCTTGAGTCCACGTTTTGCTGCTCTACTCTGTATATTCCATTTTTTTTTATCTTGAAGATCTCAGAGCTCGAAGTTTAATTGAGCTACATATCCATTATTTTATTAATAAATATAACTATTATCAGTCGTACCACATACCAGATTTATACCCGCTATTGGATGAATACAAACTACTTCTAAGTCGAACAAAATATAAATGTAGTAGATTATCTTAATAGAAAATATTAAATGATAAATAATCAAGTACTTTTTCTAGAACAATAAGAATATCTCAGAGTAACTGTATGCACTACGTTGTTTAACAACTTTTTATTAGAGAAAATCTATATTATGTTACCATACCGATATTGTAGGTTTTTGTGTTAGCAATTGAATAAAAATATATGTCATTTTGATCAACTAAGATGTTTTTTTTTCATGATTATGAAAATGTTTATTATTTCTGATATAAATATTCCTTAAACATAATATAGTTTTATTTTGTGATCCCAATATTGTGATCAAGTGCTTTAAAAATAGTAAATAAAGCAAATAAATTCACTAGAATTTTACGTACAATCGCTCGGAGTTAGTAATGTATCAGTCGAAAAAATTTGGTTCCATCCTATTTTAATGACGCAAAAGTAATCTTTTAATCATACAGTTCAGGCAGCTACGTCATCACTAATTAATCTTCACCAATTTTTAATAATAGAAATAAAGTGTTTAATTAGCCCTAAATTAACAATAAAGGGAGATTATTATCGATATTGAAAGATACTTAACTTAATTATTTCTGGTAAACTCAGATCTACGTAGAAAAAGCCTTTTGTTAAGACAATATAAATTTCGAATTAAGTAGGGTTCAAGTTTTTTGAAATTGTTCTCATATTTACAGCTCTTCTTATAAGAATAAAAAAGGATTTGTAGTTTTTAGAAATTTGACTATTTATTACTTGAATTATTTGAATTGTCACGGTTATTTGATTTCATGAAAAGTCGAATTTTCGAACGAGTTTGAGTAATTTTCAGAAAACTGTTTGCTTCAGTACATTCAAGTTTTTTTCTTGTTCAAATCCAACATTACTACTACATACTGAAAAGGTGTTTATTAAGGGACAATACTCATCTAAACAAAATTTTCATTGCTAAAAAAATAGGTAACACATAAATTTTTCGCTCATTTGGAAAAATTAAATTTCATTTAATTTTTTAAAATCAAAATGTGTAATATTTATTACTATAAAATGCATTAAATGTTGGTTTTCTGTAGGAATAATAATTATTTTATACTCTTGCCCCATATTATGTTTGTTTGTCGATCTATTAGTCTTTTCTAGATTGAATAATCCTATCATGTCTAAAAATAAATTTCTAAGGGAGAAGTGATTGGTACTTCTTCTATTCGAATCTTTGCCATGTTTCTTTATTTTTTCTCTTCTTATAGTACTAACTTTATTACTTATTATGTCTCTGCAAGCCTTTAATGCATTATACAAAAGTATTCATAACATATCTCATTTATTTATATATTCTTGCGGCAAAATGTTTTAAGGCAAAATTACCTAGCGCCATTTTATTTAAAATGTGACAAATAGGGAAAATTAGGAAGGTATATTATTTGACATTATACCTTTAGTTTGTGTTACTAAATGAATGGTGGGTTATTATGAAGTTAATATTTTAGGCAATTACCTATTTATAAATATTCCATGGTACCCCCCTTTTGAGTCATGTCATTAATATTAAAACCCTCATAGAAACGCATGTATGAAGTCGTATGTTTTTAACTACAGTCTCCATTACGTTTCCATAATGACTTGAAGGTTTATTGAACAAGATTTCATACAGTTTTTTTTTCTTCAATTTACTTCAATCAAAATGGTGCAAAAAAGTTTTTGCACTTTTTTCTTTAAAAAACAACCTCAATAATTAATAAAAAGCAATAAAATAATGTTACAGCGAAGAACATAATATTTTTTTTTTTATTAATTATTAAATTACTTCTTTACATGAATATTTGATAAATGTATTTGCTTTTTATTTTTTGCACTGATATAATCAAATACAACAAATAAATAAATGTGTAACACACACAAGAGAATTATAAAGAATGTTAATTTTTATCTAAGTGATGATCTTGTTATTTTACAAATATATATATAACTTTTATTTATCTGACTAATCCATCTTAAACCGACTCTTTTGCGAATTATGCTTTCCAAGAAAATCGATAATAATCCTAGCATTTTTTCTTTTTTCCAGAGCTTTTTATTACTATATATATATTAGGCAGACCTTTTATATGACTTCTTGACTTTCGTAACATGTTTACTACTAGGAATAAAAAAATTTATTCACATAACCTCTCAGAACTTTTTTGAAAGAGTGCTGGACATTTAAATATTAAATGCAAGGCTAATAATTGTTGCTAAAAGTTAGCTTTGGACCTATATTTTGGCCAAAATCCCAGTTTTCAACCATGGATCAAAATTTAACCGTTTTCAAATCGTATAGCTATTTTTTAGTCTCACCCTATTGACTGATATTTGCTCTACTCGAATCATACAAGCTGTTCAACACTTTAAGCAACATATGAAACGTTGTACACAAAATGGAAAAACACAAAAACCCATACATAAAATCTGTCTACATTGAATTTTAAATGAAACCGATGAATACCATTTTATCAAAACGTTCTAGAATCTCTAAAATGAAACCCAATCCTTTTCCCAATGTTCCATTTTTTAGAAAGCTGTTACTCTTTCAAATTTTGGAGGTCCACATGAACCTTAGTTCATAATTATTCATACATTTTTTTTTATCGGCTACTGTCTATTATTTGTGTTGGTAGAAATTGACTGTTATATCTATATTTGAAAAGGTATACCATTAAATAGAGAATAGCTCAAAAAGAGTGACATAATTGGCGGATTAACAATTATTTCTTTTTCTTTTTGGAGGAAAGGTTGAAAGTACACATGGGAAATGGATATGTGAAAAAAATAAATCAAAATATCATATTATTTAGTTTCTTGCATATATCTTTAAGCTCGTAGATTGGGATTGATTGAATTTTAAGGAATATTTCTTTCACTCTGAGAAAAATTGTGACCTGTCAGCACAAAAATAGCTATAATGATTTTGCTCAAAAGTGAGCATGGATTACATTTTTATTCTTAGACAAATTCTCGTCAATTTTCATCAACAAATGATTCTAATTAATCCTTTGAAGGGACTTTAAATTGCCCTGAAAGTAGCAAATTTCTTTAAAGGTCTTTATCCATATTATTGATATATTTACACATAAATTTAAAGAAATATATAATGTTACGATGAATTGCCTTACAAAAAAACATAAACAAACATTGTAGTCTATAATTATACCACCTACCAAGACCTTTCAACAATAAAAGTATACGAAATAATTCATTAATTAAAAGACAACAAGTAAAATTATATAACACTATTCTAAGCTTTTCAATTTAGGACTTAAGTCCTTTCAAAAAAAGTTTATATTGCTTTTCAATGTTGAACATTATAACAGGAAATCAAATTTACGATACATAATCACATTAAGGGCATAGTCCCAGAGGGTACCTACCAAGTTTGGAATTTTGAGATAATAAAAGGCATATAAAAGAAAAATAAATTTAATCATTGCCCTCAAATCTTGCCTGCAAATATTTCACAATTAGATAAATTTGAAACGACGAGAGCTATAGGACTTAACAGAACAAAATGCATTGCTCTACTTTATTAGCATTTTTTCCTAAATTAAACACCAAATCAAATTGTGGCTTTAATTTCCCCAATATTTTCCTCTGCCATGCCCATATTCAATTACAAGAACTCTTGAAGTATTTACACAAAAGGGTATTCAACGCATGAACGCAGATGACTATTAAAGAGCTTCCCAGAGTATTTGCATGGGCTATTGAGAGAGAGTCATCGTCACAGTGAAATAATTAGCAATTGACGGATTTTATTTGAAACACCAAATCGCAGCCAAATTAAATCTCATAACTCAAACAAAGGCTTCAAATCAAAATTTACATTCATAGACATTTTAAGGTATCCCATAAATTTGACCTATAATTAATCAAAACATGTCTTGTATCTATGTATGAACTAAAAAACAATCTTTTATTTTTGTTCAAGATTGTTTTTATGTTAACTCAACGTATATTTTGACCGGTCAAATAATAATCGTAGATGTATATATTTTAAATATTTAGAAATAATTTGTGACTGATTTATTTTGTTCAAACAGTCAAAATAAGGAAAAACTCGTTCACAATTTTATAAATAGTTATTAAATTAAAACCCTCCTTCATGTGATACTACAAAGTTAGGAAAACATTTGTCATGATAAAGTTTTGATTTCTGCTAAGTTGCTCTTAGTATATTTATTTATAGAGTCGGCTAACGTATTTTTATAATTAATAAAAGAAATTGATTTTCATTTGCTATAATCAAAAATATTTTATAACAAATTTGTTTTATCAGATGTGTTATTTATTTTAACTTTGCAAAAAAAAAACATAAACTATAAATTAATATATGATAACAAGATTTTTCAGATATGATTAAGTTGAATTGGAGCTCTTCAACATTATCTACATTTCAACCATCAATGTCTATATATAATATTTTATATATAAGAATATATTACTTTTATTTTTTGCCTTGTTGGAGTCCATTAATTAGTGCATTCTTTTCGGCCTTTACTAAAAGGAACAAAGTCAATTTACCAGATGTATATATATATATATATATGAAGAAGAATATCTGGCTCTTTCATTTCCCGGGAAATTGTGGTTGACCGAATTCCCTTTTGTAAATAATAATCTCCATAAAATCTCTCGAATAACTCTATGGGAAATTTAAGTATTTAATGAAAACAGAATACATTTTAGGATAATATATCCCATATTATATGAGTCCTCATGTATTCGGCCCATTCCAGTCTTAGGACCGGTCCTATCAATCCTTTGGTTTATCAGGAGTGTTATGTAATTCCTGATTAATTTGATCCAGTCCCCTCTTATGACCGCTCCTTATATATTCTGTCCGGTACAGTCTTAGGACTCGTCACTCCTTGAGCCGAGCTTTAATACCGTCGTTGTTAACTTTATCAATTTTTAAACTGATATGTAGGACTGAACATGACGGCGCTACAGCCTTCAGTCCTAAATAAGGACTGACACAACACTAATTGTCAGCTGTATAACTGATTAAAAACGAAGAATTAAAGTATAGTGATGTCATAAAACACCGAACTTTATAAGTTTTAGGACTAAATGGAGAACATAACTAGACCAGATCGAGACTGAACTCGACGGAACTGCAGTCTTCAGTCCTAAATAAGGACCAACACAACATTAAATATAACTAATAGTGCGTGGATTGTATTTTTAGAGCCAACTTTTTGTAATTCCGTTTACCAATCCAACTCACAACAGTACATTTCAATAGTAGGGGATGAAATATCTCATTTTTGGTTGAATTGGGCTGCATGATTTTTGAAATACACAGCCTCATCTACAGGGTATTAGTGATGATCATGCATCATTAGAATAATTAAATTCAGGATTTAGGGAATATGAAATAAATATTTTTTGTAAATTTTCAGTAGCTATAAGATCCCGGGAAATCCCGGGATCTTGAGAGAGAAACCATAATATATACATATATACTCAAGAAGAGATATATAGATTCATAGTTAAAACCATGCCAGATAGAAACTTCTTATAAAAACAACGACAACTAACCTTGATGTCTATTTTTTATATTTAGGAGACCCCTGTTAGATTCGCAATTTTTTTTATTTTTGACTCAATTACTTGAAGCTGCGTTGACTTCATCTAGCCAAAAATTTAGCATAATATATGTAGGATACGGTTGAAGATTTTACCCCGGTTTCACTCCCAAAAAATATGAAAAAAATATTTATGGCAGAAATTACATATTAAAAAAATATTTATAGTAGAAATTACATATTAAAAAAATATTTAATAAATTTTTTCTAGGGTGTCTGTAAATTATGATTTTTTGAGTCTCAATACTCTATTTTGTCTTGTTTACCCAAGAAATTTGAATTTATGACCTATTTTTCCCAAAAATGATAGTTTTTGCGTGGCAATGATAGATAATGTCCAGGACTTTAAAATAAAACTTTTTGTTCAGTTATTTCTTCCATAACTTTTGTGCAAAGGCCGTTTAAAAAATATGCCTTGAGTGACAAACGGAATCGAAAATTCACCCTTTTTGATAAATTTCTGGCTTTAGGCAGTCATATCTACTTATAGGAAAGGACTTGATTTACACATCATTTTATTGGAAATTTAATAAGCTTTAAATTGATAACTAATTTATACTATTTCTTGCACAGGAACTTTAATAAAGTTAAAATATTACGCCCACTCCTTAATTTTATTGACGTGTGAAAAAATACTGTCGGTCCTTAAAATGGATGGTACATAAAATTTTTTGGAGCTATATATCTGAAAATTTGATCCTTTGTACCTGAAATAGTATATTTTAGGCTAATGTGTTTATTTTTCTCCTACAAGCTGTAAGATTTCTGATCCCCCCCAATTTACTCATTTAAAATTTAATCAAAATATGTTGCATTCCAAGAGGCCTCAATTAAAATATAGAATGAGTGATATTCATGAAAACTTAATCCATTATGCCAAGGATATACTTCTTTACAAAAATGATATTCTATTTGAATGAAACTACTTGATACTTCTGGAATTATTTTTTTTACGAAGCAAAAGAAACTCAATTTTTGAGTAAAATATCCATATTTTGGAACGCGTGATATTTTGCAATCCTATGACCAGCAGCTACTTGATATTGACTAAGTTAAGCTCCAATTTGCCACAGAATAACTACTTCTTCTGGTTCTCAAAACCATAGGTATTTGACTAATTGATTCATTTGTAGAACTTAAAAATGCTGAAAATATACTTTTATTTTCGTCAGATTAGACATACCTTTACAAAAATGAGAATATATAAAAACACTTACATATTTTGTATTTCTCACATTAAATTTGAAGTCTACATAAAATTTTGGTTCATAAAACATTTATTAATTAAAAGAGTTCAAAACTTGATATTTTCCCAAAGAGATTATTGAGTTGACGAAGCTGCCCAAATCAACTGTTTACGATGTTAATAATGTTTTCAAGGATTCTGATAGGTCAGGAACACTTGCAGAAAAAAGTAAATGTGACCTCATAGCTCGCCGGAAATGAATCCTTTGTACTATTAAGTGAGATGGTTCTTGAAAAGACAGTTCAATAAACGTGCTCATAAGACTATAGACTTCTGCACATTTCATTCTCGACACAGTAGCTAAAATAGACAAGACGTTCTCATCAAGGCCTGTGCTAGGTTGAAAGCTGTCATCAAAGCTGTAGATAGCTGGTTTGAGTAATTGACTTCACTAGGGACCACGCTACGTAAGAGCAAAAGATTTGTGAATTACTGAATTATTTTTGGGAAATAAATTGTTATTTACATTATCATTAAATTTTCTGGATTCAAAATCAAAATCATGTTCAGGTTTTGTCTTATCTAACAAAGATGTTTAAGCTGAAGCGTTTCTATAATTATTTTCAATACACGTTGCAACTGATCCCTTTGTTAAGAACCTTATAATGTCTCAAGTTTCTCCTTAATGAATTATTTTTGAATTATAAAAACATGTTAACTAATATAATAAAAAAATCGATAGTTTTGTGATATAAGTTGTAGAAAAATCAATGGAAAACTACCTACATTTGTTTTGTAAAAATATTGTTTCTCCAAAAAAATACTTCAAATCAATTTTAATAAAATATCTCAATGAAAAGTTGACAAATATGATTGGTTTTTCTCATAATAATCTGCGTTATACTTCATGATAATAATATTAATTTTATGACTATTGCTTTACCTATACTCGCTTAAAAGGTTACTTTGCAGCTGTTCCTGGCCTCCCCTAATTCATGAATTAAACGTGTGTTCTGTTTTTTATAGTCATAAGAAAATCTAAATTATTATAAACACTCTAGTTTTAAGGAGGTAAGTTAATATTGTAATTATTTGATTGTCAATCAGTAAAGGAGTAATAAACTTGAAATTATAAAGACGCATGCTTACTTTTTTTCAAACAATCACTCCACTTTTTTTAAGGGGATATTTGTGCCTCATATAATAATAATTGCGCTTTTACTGCTTTATTGGACCATAAACTATCAAAAAACTATATATATAACAGAGTCACCCTTGCTTTTGCTCCTCAATAAAATCGACAAAGAAATATGAGAATTTGTTTAAGTTATCTATCTTTTACACCCGTCCATCCTCTCAAAAAAATGAAGAAGATGGACTCACGATAGATGATAGTAGAAGAACAATTTCCATGATCCTCTAGAGCAGTGTCTATAAATCGGTCTAAATTAGTATTGTTACAATACCATCATTTTTTCCGGTTACAGTTCCGAAATTGGTATTTCGTTACTTTACGATTTTTAAAACCAATTTTGTACAGACTGCAGACACAAAACTTGAAAACATTACAAAAAACATGATTTTTATGGAATCAAGAAAAAACAGCTCAACCCCCATTCTTGATATGTTTGAATACTGTATTTATCTTTATTCTGTATTCATTATATTCTCTTTCACTAACAATAACAGTCTTGACACACCAGAGACCAGATTGGCAGCTCTTTCTGATTAATTCCGTGTTCTACGCTGTCAGGATGACAACTTGGAACGAATCCAAATTTGAAGAGAGCTGCGGTGGACTTTATTCTCCAAGACACTCCCAAAGGTATTGAGGTGATGGCTGGAGGAGGGCCACATTGAGGTAGGGTAGAAGTCAGCCATATTGTAGTTGCAAAAGTATTGATTCTACTCTGCCGTATGAAACCTTCATTGGCTTCTTGATGTTGTAGGCAGTCCTAATGGAGATGCCCACGGTCTTTGCAGCCTTCTTGGGACTGATACCAGGGCGGAAAAGATTTCACAGGCGTTTCCTATTTTGTTGTTATTCCAACATTTTTACACTTAGTGTCATGGGATAAAAAGAAAACTTGTTCATTTTTGTTTCATCTGTCGTTTGGTTGCGTAATGAACTACTTCATAGTTAGAAATAACAGAGATTACATACATCTTAATTACATATTATGAGAAGTTTTGTATCCCCACTCTCAAAAGTAACGTTTTAAATATATCTCCGTATCACTATATTACTGGTATAACAAACAACACTAGTCTACATATACTGAATTCTTGCAGTCGATATAGACCAATCAATTTATGAAGCCTATTTTTTGATAATTTATCCAATACTTAGCAATAAAATTCTAATACATACTCAAAATCATTATGAAAGTAATTTTATTTCCTTTGTGTATATGATGTTGCAAGTATTTATAAGAAATATTCGTTACATATATATATCGAATTCAATTTGACTTAGTTAGCTTATAGTTGAAATTTTGCTTTCTATTCCATCTTTAATTCTATATACATATATATTTAAATATCTAACTTAAAAATGGAGAAATTTTTTTTATTTTATTTTATGCTAAAATAAAATAAATGAATTTATTTAGGGAATTTTGATGTATATCAGAGGTTTTCAAAGACCGCTCTACCCTCCCCAGATAATGAATGAATAGTAACTCACCTCTCTGTCTATCAAAGAAGGGGCCACAGCTTAAAAATTGCGGATTTACTAGTAGTAATGAAGTCATTCTGGATCACTTATGACAAAACAAACAAAATGAAATCCTGACCACGTGATCATTTTTACCAAAACAAAATATTGCTATTTTTTATCATTAGCAAATCAAAGGAACCAATTACTCTGTTATATTAATGCCCTTTTTTCCAGATATAAGGATATGAACCCAGTTGTGAAACAGGCCTGTTAGCTTTCAAGTAGATGATGTAGAAATCACTTTGTTACTTCTACTAAAAGGGTGAACTCACAGAGGCTGCGTAGTTACTTATGGAGTATTATTCAACGCTTCTAGCGGACAAAAGACTGTGTTACATAGAACACTGCAAGTATTGATCATGTGGTCTTGTTTTGCAACTTGGTTTATAGCTTTGGTCCAATGCAATTATTGATTACTTTTTCCACAAATCTCTGTGTTTTTTTTCTATATGGAGAAACTTACTTATCTTCGTTCGTCCCCATTTATGTAAGGTTGAAATCCATTATTTGACTATATTTAAAAAAAATACTCTCCCCCCCTCCCTAAATAAAGAGCCTAGATTAGATCATGGAGGCATGCCATAGATTTTTTTGTGCTTCTAATGCGTGGAGAGATCTTATTTAATTTATGTTGTTATGTCTGGTAGGAACAAACTCTACATATATATATTTTTTTTCTCAAGGAGTATGCCCAAATTATTTAAAAGAATAAAATAAAAGGCACATATCATTTGCAAACTCTCCCCCCCACCCGTTCTTGCTTTGGAAACACCCTAGTTCTATTGTATGGAGTAGTTTTTACCTATTTTTACCTTTGTGCAATAATGTAAAAGATATGTAGGTATATAATAACAATATTTTCAAGATTAGTTCTTTTATTTTTTTATTATTATGATCATATTTAATTTCAACGGCACAACGGTTTCACAATTAAATTTATGTACATATAATTAAGAAATTCTTTTCAAGTCGGGAAAGGTGTAACTTTATCATACTAAGAGAGTCCTTTAAAATAAGAAGACACAATTAACGGATACCGTGAACAAGGTCGTTTTTAAGAGCCAATAGGGTTTCTTGACTAGGAGGCCCGCGCTTGTTAGTTTATTGAAGTAAATATAAATTCTTTTCATCCAATGAAATGTGAATACCTAAAAAGATAATTGTAAAAAAACAATAGAACACGTAGGTCAATCGTCAACGAACTCGGGAGAAGTTATTCTATTGAACTCAATGCGCGTAGGTTCGCGCCTCGGTTGTTCCTAGAGAAGGAAATATACTTAATGTATATATATATATATATGGACTTCAAAGACGACTCTTAGATCCGATGGAGTAACTGTAATACAATAATGTTTAATTATAATTAATTAGTACAACTCCATTTGACCAATTAAATGAACCTTAGAAAAAAAATACATTAAGTATGTTCTAATAAAAAGTTATTCTGTTAAATTATACATACCATTGATCAAAAATGGCCGTTGGATTATATACATAAAAAGAAGAAAATCATTTGAAAAAAAAAGATGCCAATTTTAGCATTGGTAATTTTTTACATCGACTCCCTCTCATTCATGGATGAGGAAAGTTGAGTGTGGATGAGTGGGGCACGTTGATACATAATCGATAAATAATATTAGATAATCGAATACTAGTCTGTTTCTATGTATGCTTTTAATTTCTCTTGAACCAAGATAACTAATAACTCAATTAAAATTGTCATTTTCTAGCAAATATAAATAAAAGTTGTCGTCTTTTTATTCTTGGTGACTCAAATTCTTCATATTGGTTTTCTCTCAGTTCCATCAAGTCGGTGTCTCGATCACTCAAAGTATTGCTTTTCTCTCTAGTTTCTGATGTGTTTTGGATTTTGGGTAAGACAACCCAAACCATATATAAAATAATCATTACGTCGAGATTGGAAAATTTTCAGACCACCCTTGTATAATTTTGTTTGTAATAGGGTCAGAAATTTGAGGATTTACCTCATCGGATGGCTCATTTAGTTATAAACTAGTGGAGTTCCGTTATGAATGATACCGGTTTGACTAAAGTACCGGTTTACTGATCAACATTTGTTCCTAAATGGATTTTACAAGTATAAAAAAAGGTCATGTGTAGATGAACATATGCTTATTTACCATCTATGACTTTTCCTAAATATCTTGATGCGTAGGACTCTCTATGAATAAAGTAGTTGATTACATCAAATATTTGATTATGCATATATTCAGGATCTACATATTTAAATAGGTAAAATGAATACTTTACGAAGGGATTTCAAATCAAGGTATCAATGTTGTGTTGTTATTTTGGTACTACAGCGTTGACTTTCGGTATTTAAATCCTAGACCGGCCTGAAACTTAATAGTTTTCTAAAGACCAAACTAATTTTGTTGCAGTTAGGTTTAGATCGATGTTCTAACGAAATTCGGTATACCCTGAAAAAACTGTCTTGATCGGTCCCACAAAAAATGTTTTGTTTTTAAAAAAAGAAAAATTTGTTATGTATTACATTTCTTTAGAAAAATATGTTTTTGTTACACTGTTTGATTGTCAAGCTATGATTTTAGTTTCTGTTCTTGATTCAGATCTCAGTTTGGACCATATTTGTAAGGATTGGTCCATACCGAAACAAAATTCGAACTGCGTTTTCAACACAACTATCTAAAAGTACTAGTGTTTTAAAGATACCAATTTTTTCCTACCACAATATATGTAACAGAAATAAGATACTCTTGTATACTTGTTTGACTAAAAATATGAAATAAAAATGTCCTTAATAATTTCAGTTTGCATGCACTTATGCATGTTTGAAGTGAGGGACGAGGCTTGGAAATTTTATTAATTATAGAGACGAAAACCAATTTGTTCCAAGGAAGGGAGTGGTCCCAGAAATTGGGGGGTTACGTGATCAGTGGGCCATTTTTTTAATGATGTAATGACGCTGCAATTACTGGCTCTGATACCAATTTAGTATCATTTTAAATGTGTCAGTCCTCCTATCAAATATGGCCTCTGCATACTACATTTCAGTTTGAACATTTATAATGAAACACTTACCATAGGATATTGTGCACATCTTACCTTGTGTTTTATTAGCGAAAGACGATATCCTCCTTTGCTGTCGTTTCGACCTTTCAATTTGTAAATTAGTTTCTTTGGAGAATCATCAATGTAGAATTTGGCGTCAGATTAATACTAGATTCATTTGTGAACATTTCTATTGAAACACTTTTAGTAATTAAAACAAGGACTGATATCATACTATTGACTCAAACAGTAAGAAATTAATTGATTAAAAAAAGTAAATATGTTTAACTAAAGACCTCCTGACAACTCATATATCACGATTATAGTATCACTATTTATAGCAAAGATGTAGCGATTAAGCAGTAAGTGGTTAAATGCTGTCCAAATGCAGCTAATACGTTATATACAATTTTTCTTAAAAACCAATTCGTAACATATATTTGTAAACGTAAGTTTTGGCACAGCAAAAATATTCAGTGTAGAGTCTAGTTACTCCATATACTTGATTTTCAACATTTAAATTAAAATTTATAGTACTGTAATCTTCTGATTGGTTTATCCTTTTCATTTCTTCTACGTTCCCTTTCTTTTATTTTGTTTCTCATATCAGCTTTCTTAAATTTCATTTTGAATCGAAGAACTAATATATACAGAATGGAGACATGAAACTTGCAGTAGCATTTCATGACTATTTATTCCTGTTATTTTTAATACCAAGGTTCCATTATGTAACCAAACGACAGCGGAAACAAAAATAAATGAGTTTTGTTTTTAGCCTGTGTTTCTGAGTGTAAAAATGGCATAAAAAAGCAACACGAGTCCGATCTCCTCCAAGGGTTAGTGCCGAGAAGACTTTAGAAGCCATTATCATCTCCATCTGGATTGCCTACGACATCCATTACATTCCGCCACAGCCAAGAAGAACCAAAGTTTCAGCAGAAACAATATGAATGACACCTGGCCTGCCTCTTAGTGGTCGTCCCTGACCTCAACCCCCTGGACTATGCAGTTAGAAGTATCTTGGAGATGAATGTCAGCCACACTTCTCATCTAAATTTGGATTCGCTCCGAGCTGCTATCATGACAACGTGGTACACAATGGAATTGTGAAGGGAGACATGCAATTTTAAAAGTATAGCTAAATATAGAATTAAAATATACCACTAATTTGTTTTGAGCTGCCTTAACTTGATTCCATAAAAATCATGCTTTTCGTTATTTATTCACGTTACTGCAAGTATTTGGGTACTTGCTCTGTACAGTAGACATGCAAAGAGAAATGTTTTCTATACAACTATGAAATTTCTTCCGAACTAAAGATTGTAGTTTTTTTCAACGTATCTAGGAATGTTGCCATTGAGCATTGTCTTCACTCTTTGATACAAATTAGTTCATTGTTGGAATGTTTGAGATTTTCATAGACGATTTTTTATAGTTATGTTAGTAATTTCTTCAAAGGATTTTAAAAGGCTAAACATTGCTCACGTCAGGCTCCATTCGTAAACACTTAACTCAGCAATAAATAAATAATTCTTCAATTAATCGGTCTCGGCCTATCTACAACTGTCGAATTGGCCAAATTGTTTATTGGTGCATCCCTAACATATTATATCAGAGACATGACCAAGACATGATAATATTTATTTATAAATTGAAGGATAAATATAATTTATTATTGTCATTACGATTCACTTCACTGAAAAAAAATATATAATGTAATATATACCTTTATACTATGAAGTATGTTTATAAATATATCTTAGGTTTTTATTTTTTTCGTTTCTTTTTCTTGAGTTAAAATTAATGATGGTAGTAGTCTGCAATGTATGTAGTAATACTTTTTAGTAATTTAAATGAAATAGAAAATAAACCTTTCTATTGTTGGATAATTAATGTTCTACTCTTTTAGTTGTACAGTACTTTTTCCCTGTGTGTTGTCTATGTATACTTGCATATACCTATGTCTCGCTATATCAAAATTCACTTTTACATTAGGTATATGTACGTATATACTAGTGTTGATCGGTATCCCGGTACAATAGTAATAACGGGTACTCATGCATTTAAAATTACATTATAACTAAATTGAAACTCGTATTTTCAGTGTTATTGCTTAATAAAAAATTGTCCCACAATAATAAAAAACAACCAAATTTCCGGGTTAGAAAATTGTCCTGTATAAAAATTGGATTTTATACCATCATCAAATTTTTGAGGTAACCCTCACAATCCTAAACAAAAATACCGTGGGCGCTTCTGTTGGTGCATGCAAATTGCTCTTAACAACAATTTACATTCGCCAACGAAGTTGAAGTTGAATGTGTTTGCCTCGGTTTGTCCGTTGGTCACCAGAATTACGGCAAAAGGTAGACATCAATTTTGATCTAACTTGGTACGAAGATTATATAAGATCACAGTAAAATGCCATTAAATTTTGAGAGGTCAAAGAAGCATAAAATGTTAATTAAAAATGCAAAATTTTCCATAAATTTGTAAAATATTGAGGTAAAGTGTTCAAATGGTATCCTTATATAAGTTCAATAAAGATGCTTGATATATGTAGTGAAAAACCAATTTAGGAAAAACGGGTTGTGCTCTACCAAGTGCCCATTCTTGTATATTTTATTACTGGAACCGGTACAAATATATTGGTGTCGTGACAACGCTAATATATACCATGTAGTATATGCGGTGACCGGTGTAGGTATATTGTTTTCCCTCTCTGGAAAATAATAATTTATCAAAAGCATTAAAAAAACAAAAAAACTTCTACCTATGTTGAAAATTAAAATAGGCTTGAGTGCAATAATAATAATAGTCAAGGCCTCTGTTCTTTTCATCAAAAAAAAAAAAAAAAAAAAAGAAAGAAAGATATATAAATTACATTCGTGGGTAATCAAATCCCCATTTTTATTTCTTTTCTTTTACTTTCTTAAGAACAGACCTTTATATAAAATAATACAACCAAGATACTATCAAACGTGTACATATATATATACATATCCCTTGGACTTATCTGTTTTTAATCTTTGCAGACTACATATATAAACACATAGAATTAACTAGGTATATGAAAGAAGTAGATATTTATAATATGTAGACGTCCTCCTTAGGAAATTTACAATGACTTGCTTATACATATTGTAGTTGATAATGCCGCCCACGATACATTTAAAGCTACACAAAATAGACGACCAAAAAAAAAGGTTCAATTTATTTTAATTTGTCTTCAACGAGTTGCTTCTAAAAATTGAGGAAAAAAAGAAGAAAACTCTTACTTTTTTATTCAAAACTTGATTTGTCTGCCTACTAGAGAAATAAATACATATAGGCGACAAGATGAGAGAATGATTGAGCAAATATATTAGCTGATCAATAGGGTACATGAGGTCACATTTCTTTGTTTTCCTTACATTAACAGGTCAAGATTTTCATTCATGCCATGATTATAATCTGCCATTCCAACAAGAGAAATGGTATTCAACTCTGATTGGATCAGATTGTGTAATCAAAAGTTAATCACTCAACAACTTTCCTTCTGGTAATGTTGAAATTATAAACTACTTATTATATACTCAGAGATAAAATTTAATGTATAGAATAATAACTTGAAATGAGACTTGTCGTGGCTCTCGCCTCCCGTCACCAACTCACCAGTTCCTATCTAAACAAAAAAAAAATCTTGTATATTGGGGTACTTGTATATAAAGAGATATATGTTTTACCTTTTGTCACACCTGATGTTCATTGCAGAAAGCTGAATACAACATTACTCAGCCAAACTGTCAATCTTAGTCCCTTTGTTGTCTCTATGTACTTATTTCTTGGTCTGAGAGCCGATAATTAGAACATTTTCAACTAGTATACACTTTATCGATAGGAGGAGCTTGTCGGCAGCTATGAGAGGTGCCAAGGCAATATTATACAACAGTTGAAAAAGTTTCATTTTCGACATTTGAATAGGGGAGCTATATCATGCCCTATCTTATGATTATACATATGGTGCCCGATAATTTTCTCTTAAACTATTTTACCTCAGGGAATTTTGCCTTAAACCATTTCACGTTAGGACATTTTCCCTCAAGGATATTTCTCTTAATATATCAGTAAATGAGGTTTACCCATTGTTATTTTTTATTCTTGGTTAAGATCGATTAAACATTTGTATTCTGTTGGAGTAATGATGGAATTATGCTCTTGCCTTATATTATAATTTTTCGTCAATCCATGAGTCTTTTCTAACATTAACCATCCTTCATTCCCAATGATAATTATTAACGGAGAAGTGATTAGCAATCCTTCTATTCGAATCGTTGCAGTGTTCATATAGTTTTGTTTTCCTAATTATACTAATTTAATTACCTACTTTGTCTATGATTCGAATTCATTAGATTGTGAGATTTTGTTGGTTTATGCATTGAAATTTTGTGGCATAATTTCATCCTTTTTCCCCACATAAAATAACCATTTAATTGCGTTTTATAGTAATACACATTACATATTTTGATTAATAAGTTCCAAAGGAACATGAATTTTAGCCAAAAAAAAAACAATAATGACCTTTAAATCTTATTTTTTTTTAAATGAAGGCGAAATATTCTCGAAACAAAATAGCTTTAATAATCAATATATAGGCACAAGGGATGCCCAGTATACTAGTATATTAGTGGTACCAGGGTATCAACACATTTAAAATAACGTACAAGACTAAATTGTTATTGTAATCAGTATTCACAGCGCCATTACGTCAAAAAATAGTAATTTCCCCACCTCTTCATCCCTTCCAAAAATATAAATGTAAGAAGGACTGAAAATTGTCCTTAAAAGAAGTCATCAAATTTCTGAGCTAAGACCCATCTCCTCCCTCAAAATAAAATTATGTGGACGCCACTGAAAGGGGATGTAATTTCTATTTACTAAAGTTTTGTTTAATATTTTTACCCAAAAAAGAATCGACATACCAATATTAATTTTGATACCCGAACTGATAAGGAAATATTGGTACAGTAACAACATTAGAAGGCAATTATTCAATTTTGCTGGAATAATTTTAATATTGTGCAATACAAATTTGGGACTCAGACATTTCTAAAAAAAAACCATTTTTATTACCTTATTTTATATAAAAAATATTTGTTTAAAAAAATATATATTCAAGTTATTTTTCATTTAAAAAAAAGTTAGCTTTCCCAAACTTGTTTAAATTGGAATGCAATGACTCCTCATTTTCTATACCTTTGAAAGCATAAGAAGTTCTTCATTCTATTTGGAGATTATGGAATATATCTTTTACTTCTGTTGTTCTTTATAGTCCTTCCAGTATCTTCCTGAAATATAAATTATTATATATACGGATACAATATAAGAAAAACAACGTAACTAAATATTTATACTTACGTATAAATTTGAGGCTCTTAATATTTTGCCACATATATTTTTGCTCTTAAATAGCACTATCAACTTTTCTCTAATTAAATAAACGACATTCTCAGTGAAGGTCTAGTACACAAGCCTAGAATGGAGTCATTTTTTTATAGACTCAGAACCATATGAATGTTCAGAGTAATCTTATAATAGTTGCTATTTGAAACCAGTGTCGTAAAACTCATTCAAATATACTAAATAGGATTTAATGACAGCCCATACGGATTTTTCAAAATGGAGGACATAAGAATGCTGAATAATATCATTGGGACTTACCTAATTTGTATCAGTAAAGCAAAAAAAATATCAATTTTTGCATCCAATATAACTTGGTTCCTCCTAAGTTCACAATTTATTATCTCCAACATCTTCATACAAGTTCGGAATTTTTAATCTAGAACAAGTTTAAACCTCAATATTTTGACAATTCAGAGATCTATATTTATTAAAGTATGCTTATCAAATTTAGCTGTCAAAACTGTTAAGAAAACTACAAAACCCTTGAAATGTTCTCCGAATACGAACTGTGTGGCTGTTATAGTGTACCTCCGTGCTGAGGGTACGCCCAAGAAGATTATTTAGTCGACGAAGCTGCCCAAATTAACTGTTGAAAATGTTGCCGAGGCTTTCAGTGAGTCTCATGGGTCGGAAACACCTACATAGCATAACTAGCATTTATTAACAGTAGACCCTGTACATACATATAACTCTGGTGTGTTTTTTAGCTGGCCCGTGAATTTGTAGTTGGTAGTATAAAGAAGCAATTTTATTTTCCTGGGAGCAGTTGTCATTATTATTTAATTCCTGAGTAGTGAGCATCCTCCCCTGGATAGATTCAATTTTATTCAAAACCTGTTTGAACGTTGGTGTGTGTAAAAGACAGAGGTAAACCTGCAGATTTGTTACAGAGTTATAATTGTAAGGCCTTGTTGGACTTAGAATAGAATAAGGGATTAAAATCGGAGTAATTCTAGCAAATGTATTTGTTTATAACTTTATTTCCCTTCCTCTCCTGTCAAAGCTAATTGTAGCTGATCTAATGAAACGTCATGAGCATTATTCTTTCTCTCTTCCAAAACATTCTACAAATTGTTAATGTTACCATATTGATTTTCGGTTTATGTAAATTTATATAACATACACACTTAGACGTCTAAACACACAATAGATGTGGTAATTTGCCTTTGCACGGGACACTACAGACTCGATCATTTATGTCTGTACATAAATTTTACCTCGAATGTAGATTACCCTAAGACTTTTTATCTGAATTATCTGAATAGTGTGCCTTAATACTTTCATTGGATAAACGACTAAGCTTAAAAGTATAATCCAGATATAAAAATATCTAGAAAAAGTATTCATAAAATCGACTTTTCTTCTTGGCGTTTTCCTATATTCCGTTCATAATATTTTATCGTTTACTTTTTCCTTCAAGATAATGAGGCTGGAATATATATTTTTTGGGAATCTTATTCCTCATTTCCTCATTCAAGTTCCTACCATTTTTTTTTTGTATACATTCATACATAACTTCCTTTTTATGCACTTCCCAAACGCGGGAATCAAGTGGCAATGACGTCAATGAAAGTTTCCATTCATTTCTTTGCAGCTATACCTCTAAATGAATAATAGGAATTGACATTGATTCAATGCATATAAAAATATAGTAGACAAATTAGGTAATTTGGAAAGGAAAAAAGAAAGAAAGAAAGAGAACAGCTGTCATTGATGAACTTCAATTATTTTATGCGTACCTTGTAGATATATGCACTGGGTGAGTACTAAATATTTATACAGCTTGTATATTATTCTTGAATGCTTTATATATTTCTTATATAATGTATGTTACAAAAATTTAGAAAGTTATCTCTAATACTGTCATCAATTATCTATTAAATTCTGTCACCATCAGCTGTTGCTATGAGAGTAATCCTCTTAAGAAAAGAGACACTGGACTTATAGATGCATTTCAGATCCATTTTAATCCAGCTTTGGTCAACAGCTGCCTTTATTGACTCCACATTTCCATGGCGTTTTCTACATACTTTTATCTCAACCTGCGGTAAGAAGAAATCATACAAAGGATAAGGATCTGACCCATAGGGTGCGACTACTTTGACTTTTCCCAGTAATTGATATTGTTAGCCAAGAATGATTCGGGGATTTTGAACGTGCGTGCAAGAGATCTATCCTGGACACTTCAACTAGCTTTCAAATCTGAAATGAAGGTCGACCCACAAGAATTACATATATTCTTATCTATATTAAAAATCAAAAATGTTTTCTAACTGCTGATATTTCAT
The DNA here is from genome assembly GCF_016086655.4 of Lepeophtheirus salmonis. Lineage (NCBI taxonomy): Eukaryota > Metazoa > Arthropoda > Copepoda > Siphonostomatoida > Caligidae > Lepeophtheirus > Lepeophtheirus salmonis. The sequence continues at coordinate 28,602,549 of NC_052132.2, forward strand.
AGATACTTTGTGGAACAAAATTTTTAAAATCAGTCCCTTAAGACCAAAGTGTATTGACGCTCAAGAAATCTCCTTTTATTTTCCATCGGTTTGAATGACTTCTACTAACGATTCTTTTTCGGACACCTTAAATAATGAGCACGTTACTACTTACTGTTGCACTATTATTAGTGAACACGTTCCCACTTGTTTTTTAATTCAATGAGCCCACACTTGCTCCTGAAATTTAAGTCCCGTTCACAAAAATTTATTTATAATTTTGGGTACATTGTAAAAGTTCGCCTGCACGTCATACATTCTCTTGCTATCTCGAAATTAGAGACAAAGGGAGCGGCAAGTTGAAATTCAAATATTGCAACCTCACAAAATGATCTCTAATGGGTTCATCTTTCTTTAGACGGATCGACTCTGAGTCCCTTTCCCAATCCTTGCATACTCTATAAAAGATAAACTAACATCTTCTCACACATAATGTACCTTCCATCTGCTTTCATGATCCTCCAAAGTACTAATTGTCCGAATATTTCGAAAACCAATAATACACTCTTTGCTTCACAAAGCGAAGTCATTTTCCTTAGTATCAAAAGGTTGCTTTAATTCAATTTCAACTTCCCACTCTCGCTGTCTCCAATTTCGAGATATAAAGAGAAGGGTTGACGTGGGGGCAAACTAATACAATGTACCTATAACTTTTTATGGTAAACAGTGAAACTTTTTTAGTTTTCACCCGGTAAACCTACATTTCATTACACCAATATTTTTGATCAAATGGATACTAATCAAAATGATATGTACAATCACGTACCTCATTGCCTTGAATGCAAAAAAATCAAAAATCTTTTCATACAAGCAAATTTGTCTTTTATTTGTAGACTGATTCATAAATGTGTTTATTTTAGTCATGAATAATACGACATCATTTGCATTAACGTTGAGTCACTTAGTGTAGAACATAACATGCAGATAATATCCCTTGATGTAACCAACGTAGTAAATCATTATAGTTTTTACAATATATGTGGGATGTCAGCATAAAAATAATGTTGAACAGATATCAAGAAAAGAAGAAAGATATACAGAATATTAGTCCTGTCGCAATACCAAGTTATTTGTACCGGTTCCGAGACAAAAAATAGTATTGGTATTTCGATACGTTTTAACATGAACTTTTGCAGAATTTTACGATGTAATCGACCTAGCTCATGAACAACTATCTCGGACAAAATTATTCTGTTGAGCTCAATATGCCTAGGTTCGGGCACCGGTAATTCCTAGATAAAGAAATACACTTTATGTATATGGAATTCAAACAAGATTCCTAGGTCAGACGGAGTAAATGTAATACTATAAGATTTACGTATACTTAATCCGTGCAACTCAATCTCATCAATTAAAGGAACATTAAAAAAAGGACTGTTTTTATCTCAAAACTATTTCATTATTTTTTATGCATTCAGCCCAACATACCATAGCCACATTCAGGTCAATTAGTAGTTTTATATTCCAACTACTAGGAACAGATACACAAGAATGTCAACTATTGGAAAAAACCTTTATTTGCATTATTGAACTTAATTTGGCTCCGATGTGCCCTTTCAAATAAAATCTATCAAATTATAATTGTTGCATTGTGACGAGAAATTTTTGTTACTTTAAGTGCAATTTGCTACGACTTCAAAGGATTAATACCAATAACTTTTGAAAAGAAATGGACGATTATTTGAGTAGACAAAACATTTTTAATCTAGGCTCACTTTTGAGCAAAATCATTCTAGTTGGTTGATCTAATTATTTTTCTTTAATTATGTGGCGGAATTTTTCATACGTCATATTTAAGTTTACTCTTAGTTTTGACACTTTTTTTTTTACAAAGTGAGGTTACAGTGTACTGTAATAATTTTTAGCAATTGTTTTTATTTATAAATATTGGCTGTTCTTCAAAGGTGACAAAATGAAAAACATATAATTTCTATTCTTGGAATTCTTGTGAACCCAAAGACCCCAACCGAGATTACTAATTACCTCAGGATCAGCCGGACGGTGGTTTATGACATTAAAAAGCGATTTAAAACCCAAAAAAACTTTTGCAAAGAAAGTATTGGCAAGTTTGGAAATGAATAGTAGGGTAAAAAGCCATGATTATGCGTATTAAAAACTACTTTGCTAGCAATCCAGTGAGGAAGATTCGCGGTATGTCCAAGAAGATGAATGTGAGCCAAATTACACTCTGAAAGATCATTAAAGATGACTCGGGAGGAAAATCAAGATAAATGATTCAGAAACATCTCATTACGACAACCTCAAAGTACAAGAGCTAGTCTATAGCCAAGCTTCTATTGAATATGTTCAAGAAACTGTGACCTCCCAACTCCACCGATCTTAATCCTTTGGATTATTCCATCCAGGCAAAGGTCAAGGGAGCTATCTGAAATCAGCCTCACGGATCTGTGAGATATTTTGAGTCTTTAATCAAGGCTGCAGGAGCTGACTTGCCCGTAGACTTTGTTCGGCACTCAGGAAGAGGGTGGAGCCCAAAAGATTATTAAGAATATTTGACTAACAAAAATAGAAGACAATTAATTTGAATAAGGCAAATATAATCCAGTTTAAATTTTGTAAAAGTAATTATAGCTAACTTTAATGTTGATGGGATGCATAATAATAATATATTAAGCAACCTAATAAATAGATTATCTATAAACTCGAGACCGTTATCTTATATTTCCCTAGCGAATATTTCTAGTGGAGCCAGGAGTACCAGGTGCAGAAACTACAAAGATTCCAAGAGAGAGACCAGATGTTCCCTTAGACATCCAAAAAATTAATGTGAACATTTTTCTTATTCACTTATATTCTGTCATATTATGTAGATCTGAATAAAGCTTTGTTTTCTTGTTTCTTGTGTTCGTTGGTTGGTCGGTCTCACAGCCATTGCAAATATTATACGTATATATAATGACATTTTTGATGATGAGAGAGTCTTCTTCATTAGCTTGAATAACAACAACAAAAATAGTAAAAAAGGTAAGTAAAAGTTCTGTTGTTGTGAGTTAACAATGCTACAAAATTACCTCCCACATCTCTCTGTGGGTTTTATCATTAGTATTAACTTTAAACTTACATACATTCATAAATAATCATTAAATTTAAAAAAGGAACGAATAGAGTAGAGGTAAAACAAAATCTAGGGTTTTTTCTTTCATGCACTTCAAGCAGCACTATTGTTGTTAGGTTAAGAATGTTAATAGAATATACATATAAGATCGTACTTTGAATATAGTTCATTTATTTCTAGAGCTGGACATACATGCAAGCAAGCAAAAGGAGAAGAAGTGAGTGAGGCATATTGATTAAAATTAGAATATGGCGTTTTTCTGTTCAATACTCTATATTTCTATAATATAGATTCACTATCCTTGAGGTTTCTTCAATTTCCTTCCTTAAAGTTGCAAACATGATAGTTTGTTATACAATGAGAAGTTAAAAACTAATGATTATCACTTTACCCGTGTCAATAGATTACTAGTAAATTGATAAATTAAAGTACTTTGACGTATATTTGTAAAAGTAGGTTAAATAAGTATGGGTAAATTAAAACAATACAACTAAATAAGCAATAAACTATTATAAAAAATATTATTTATTAATTTTATTAGAAGTTATATGCAGAGAATTAGACAAACTAAAAATGAAAGTGATATAATATAAAAGTTATTGATACAAAATAAAACAAATACATTCAAAGAAATTATTAGTGACAAATGTAAGTTATACATATACAATATAAAATTATGCATTTTGATACAGAAATAAATATATTAATGGCTAGAATAGAATATGAATTCCAGACAAGGCTATTGAGAAAAGAGAGGCACATTATCTTTAAGAATTTAGAATCATCTTCCACTTCTTTTCCTATAACAAAGAGGACCACAAGTAATAAAGAAATCCAGGGTGATGTTTAAAGTGTCTAAGTTATATAATTATCCGTATAGATTATGCATCAGAAACTTCTAATTTGATTGAGATGAAGTATTTCTGCGTTATATACATCATGGAAACTAAGGGAATCTTATGAGTGAAATAGTTTTCTTAGAGGAAGAGACGAAGCAAAGTTGACTTGAGAAGAAAATGACTTCAGAATTTCAATGAAGGAGCAGTATGGAGGATGAGAACTTTTTATGTTCCTCAAGGGTCTTTCAGTCAATTATTCTGTCTTTTTATGGAACTCATTATTTCTTATAGAAGTATACGAGGATTCCATAGAAGATATGAAAGAATTTATGTATTTTTGAGCAAAGAAGCAATGATTCATGATCACATACTTTCATGGAAAGGGGAATCCTTCCATTAAAGAAGATGAGATTCACCCAATGAGGCAAAGCGAGATGCGATCCCTTGAACATAACATGAAAAACAGATCAGATGACGTATGGCTAGGATATCTACACAAAAAAAGATGAATTCCTATAAAAAAAGGATAGATCCAGATCCCATTAATTACAATCCAGGCAGAAGGGGAACTTTTTTATAGCATTCCACTAATTAAATTATTTATATTCAATATTGCACTAAGGTAAGCGGAAAACTATAGTCTTTATTAGAGGGAGACGTTATCACAAGAACGATTAAAAAATAATTAATAAAACAGAAGAAAGTGAACACGCAAAAACAATTTTTCCTTTTCTAATCTCAAAATAGTTATTTATTGAAACTTGAATTCCAGCTTTATTTATATCTACTCATAGACATAGAAGAAAGGGGGGAGAGGATTGCCCCTTTTAATTCTACCTGAGGAATGCATCAACATTAATGATATATTCTTTTAATACAATTTTCAATAAGAAATATTATTTCAATGCAAATAGTAATGTCTTTTATAAAAAAGGTCCTCATGAAGTGTCTTTGTATAAAAAAAGTAATCAAGGAATGTTTTTTTTTTTTAAAACAATAGTGTTTTTGTATAAATCCCCCCCAACAAAAGAAGTCTATACGCAATCACCTATCTAGGTATCTTTTTATTTAAAATAGGTTAATTTTTTTAGCAATAAGATTTTTTGTCAAATACATGAGTATTATACTTCAATTTTCAATTGTCATCTTTTTGACAAAAAAAAAAAAAATAATATAATAAAATTATTATCCATTGTTTATGGATATTCATTTCACTCCGTCATAGATTCGATGTGAATAAAATCCAAGATCCATTTTGAGCTAGATATAAATTTAGTACAAAATCTCGACATCTTTGCAATATTTTGCTCATTTCCTTTAGATTATGATAATACTGCATAAATTACCGTAGTCACCTCTTCAAAGTACTTCTAAAATATTATCTGCATGTAACTTTTATTTCGCATGGTCCATTTGATCAACTAAAATAGACCTTTTAAAATAAATGAATACAAATGTACGTTATATTCATGAGCCTACAATTTTAATAAATAACGGTTTTGAAATAATGTTGCGTCGACTAGAACAATTATCGACTTGACTCAAATAATATCTTGATTTTCAAATTAGAAAAATGATTTCCAATACTTTGCATAATTTCGGCCTTGATGCTCCTTTGTGATTTTCTAACCATTTACAATTCAATCTAGTTATATTCCCATATTACATTTTACAGGATTGATAAAGATTCCAACTAATAGTGATTCCTTTCTCATCATAAGATGATATAATTACTAAAATACTCATTTGAAGAATATTAGGGAGATTTTGCGTCTGATTATCAAGCCAGGGTAGTAACTCCATTATTTTATAATATTTACATCGCTTTAACCTGTAGGAATCAATCTCTAGAAAAAATAACATCTACGACAATATTTATATGGGGCAAAGTCTTCGTCTTTACATGTCTCCTGTGTAATGATTTGAGAAATTAGCCCAAATCTCAAGTTAATTAAAATATATGCCTCTAGATGGTTAAAAAAATGAAGGTATACAAATGGATCTACTGAATCCTTAGTATTACAAAAAAAGTTGTACTTAAATTGCAATCAGCTAGAAGTATGCTAAATGCACCTACATGCACGGGCAACGATCGGAATAATATGGCAGTAGTAGCTAAGACAGATCAAGGAAATATATCCTTTTATTCGGCTGATACCCCTGGACCCTTTCAAAAATCTCATAACTTATTAGCAAATTTTTTTGTTTGTTATTGTTAATTGAATTGAGTATAAAAAGCTTCAAATCCATTGGGGAAGACAAAAGAAATGCTATAATTAAGTAAGTGAATATTTATCAAATCTCTTACAAAAAAGTTATAAAAGAATAATGTACAATTTTTTTTATAATTTGTAATGAATTGTAAATGAATTAAATGTACTCTAAATCTACACATGAGTACTTACAATTAGTTAAATACAAAGTATCATTATGTGAAAAGTAGTTAATATCCATTGATTTTAAAAATGGTATACTATTATCAATATAATGTAGAATGTCAGTTCATTTGTCACACTTTTTATTCGAAGAAAACTCCAAACTGGGAGCTTTTAGAGAGCTAAAATGGGTTATGAAGGATTATGACTGTCAAAAGTTGGTTATAGACGTATTTTAAATTATTAATTTGCATCAATAATGGTAAAAACTTAAATTTGAAACAGCCAAACTAAGTCCCATTGCCATTAATAATTAAATCCAAAAATACTGTGCTAGAGGTACAGTCATTAATAAAGGGACAAATTTCACCTAAAATATCAATGAAACTTTGTATAATGAGAAAAGCAAAGTTGATAGATATTTTTTAACATTATGCGTATGAAAAATTGTAATATTTGAATAAAATTAAAGTAATCGGTATATACTTACGAAACTGGAAAAGATGATAAAATTACTCATGTTTGTCAGTCCAATGATGTCATAGAAATTAATTATCATTTTCCTTATATATAAAAAAAGCAATTGTTTGTGTTCGTGTAATATTTGTCTTTTTATCCCCTGAGAATACTGTCTTTCAGATTAATGACCTCATGTTCTATTTAATAAAAGTAATTATCTATAAATATATAAAAAAGAGTCATTCTTGGTGAACGTGGAGTACTTCAAAATCAAGTCCTTTAAGTATATCAAAAATGACTGTATACTATTTCTGATGAAAAAAAATGACCATCATTAATTCAATTTATAATATACAATAAATTTGCTGAATAAAAATATATGTACCTCGTATTCGCATTTTGACATGAATGGAAACAATGACTAAAATATATCCTTATGAATGAGAACGAGTCACAAACTACAAATATCAAGGTGAAAGATTCCTTCGTTCGCTTTCATGATTACATGAAAGCTACTCTGATAAAAAACAGCTAAATGGGAACATCCCCTTTATTCACTGGTCTATTAAGACTCGAACATTACCAGCTTATGTACCCTATTGCAAAGGTTTCATATTTTGAGACAAGATCTCAGTAGTGTTATTTACAAACATCCTAAATGGTTCTCATGTCTCTAATTATAACTTTACAAAATCATAGCCCTCCCTTGGGTGTTTATCTACACCAACGACTGAAATATACACATTTGATGACATTTCTTAATTTCTCATACAATTTCTGTATTCATTTTTTTTTCTGGATTGTCCTTCATTAGTTTCTAAGCTATTGACAAATTCTGGAATTAATTTTCCAAATTTCAAAGAATGTTTTTATTTGTTATTATAAGCTATCCAGCGATGGAAGTGGATATATTTGATTCTGTATAGAGTATTTGACATTAATAATTTATTAAGTGATCTATCCTCGACGGTATACAATGCTTAATATTCTTTTATCCAACCATAATTTTATGTATATGCTTATATGTACGACATTTAGGTAAAAATAATGTTTGATATTGCTAAAATATGCATTCTAAAACACTACAGGGAAATACTCTCGTTTGGATTTGAAGTGAAGTAAAGAAGGGATAAACATAATCCTAATTTATAGTATTTAGAAAACATTTTTTAATTTTCAAACAAGATCTGTAAATCTCTATTTTCTGGTTCCAGAGTAAAAATAGTAAATGTGATTTATTAGCAGGTATTACAATTAACGCAATTTAAAAAATATATAAATTATTTTTGAGCTTTTTATTGTGGATACCTCGCAATAGTAGCTGGCCTTGGCCAGGGTAATTAAGCGTCAGATAAAAGACAAATTTTGCTTTAATAAAAGATAAATTGTCTAGGAATCGTCAGTATTTCTTTCCGTCTTTCATGTGCCCACTCACACCAACTATTCAATACTTGTATCAATTCATATAAAGTGTTAATATATCATCGTTTATATTAAATTCAAATCTCAACATTTACTGAAAATGAACATCAATTATGATATACATAAGAAATAATTAAGAAAACAATTAAAAACAGTGCTCTTGTTATAAATAAAACGGCCTGCAGTATTTCATTAATACAACAACATATATATTTTTATATCAAAAATATAAAAAATGATATTTTTGATGGAGCACTATAAATGCTACAATGCACCTGATGATTCGTTTTCATATATATAGACTTTCAGACCGACAGACATACTTTACTTTAATAATATGGATAACAGTTCTTCAAGTATTGATATATGTACATATCCTTGGTTTAACACAAGTATTTCATTCACAAATTTATCGAAAGAGTATTCCACTAATTAGAAACAAACTATTATCGTTAAAAAATTAAAGGAAACACAAAAAGATTTTTTTTTTTTAAAACGAGTATTTTGAACTAAAATAATTGAATATCCTTTTTATTAATCCAAATATAAATTTAATACATAACATTTTTTGATTACATATTGTATAATATACTGTATATATTTACATTTGGATGAATTGAAATGTACAAATGAAATCATACTACTGAGAAAATTTGCCGTCCATATAGAACGTGTTTTATTGACGATACAAGTTGCGTCATAAACCGAAGCGAAAAACTTGAGGCCCTAGTAATGATATATGTATTAAATAATAAGCACACACTTATATTAAATCTTGAAGGAACTTTTTTTAAATGGCTTAAAAATTAAGAAAAAAAAAAAGAGAGAAAAGACTTAACACTATAACTTGATGGCAAAGACTAACCAGTAATATTTTGAATATAGTCAAATACCTAACTATTGACAGTATTTTTGAAAAAGTTCGATAGTTATAATTAACTTTATTTGGGATGGCCTAGGGATGAGAATAGTGGGATAATCTGATGATGTAAATAAAAATGTAATGGTCTAAGCAACATAAGCCCATTTTTTAAATAATGCATTGCAATCAGGCTATAAAAGCAGCGGCAGAGTTGGCGTGGTTTAATTCTAGAAGCAAGATTCTAAAGTTTTCTTGGAAATACAGTCAGTTGCTATCATGTGTTGGAGTACTGAGGAATATGCATTAGCCATTGAAAATTTAGTATTATCCAAAAATTAAGATTTTATTGGTGCAATGTATTAAAATCAATTAATTGCTGCAATTTTTAATTTACGAAAAATGATTTTTTCAATTTGTTTTATATAATTTGAAATTTGAAAAATTCTTTGAACGCAAATAACTCCACAAATAATTATGCTAGATACCTAAAATTGGTGCCATCAAATTTGCTGTTACTCAAATTTTTTACCTTGTTTTCATTTGTTCAAATTGGGCATTTGAACAACCATCATTTTTAAGATCTTGACGGAATTGCCGAAAAATAATCATATTATCGACTAATAATAAATGACTTTAAATAAGATATATTGCCAACGTAACTTTAAATCTTTTTGTACATAATAACTATCAGTCTTACTCTTTTCAATGAAAAGTTATTTAAAGGGAAACAAAAATTAGAGGGGAATTAAAATACTGAAGTTTGGTTTATTTAGTGTATGAAGAATAGACTATCAGATGTGATTTTCAAAACTGTGTAAAACAAAGCTTTAAATGTGTACTGTACCTTGTATAATAATATAATTTCAATACATATTAGCTTCTTAGCAAGAAATGAAAAAGTTACATTAAAGAACATTAAAAAAAAAAAAGATAAAAAAAGTTTGCGAATCACTGTAGTAGATATTATATTTTGATAGACCGTACAGGTTGAAATCATTTCATTTATGAGTCCCATTTTGTCATCCAAATAAACGAAAATACATAAATACGAGTACGGCTTGAAAAGTTTCCGACCCAACAAAGATACCACACATTTTTTATATTTTTCAACATGGTCTCCTTTTAACTCATCACACTTCTCCCAGATATGTTTCTTTCTCTGTAACCCATACAATAGCACTCGGCGTGTTGTTCACCATTTTTTCGGGCTCAATTACTCCGAGTTGAATTGACTTAGAGGCGTTACATTTTAACACAATACACCTTTATATGTCAGCTATTGTTTGAATCCATTTAGATATATATTTAAGGATAGCACGATACTCAATTTTGCCTATTTTCACAAAAACGACTGTTAAATAACAACTACACGTCCAAAATGTATTAAACTTTGGTGGATTACTGTCAACCGATGCTAGATAGATGTGACGAGCTTTTATTTACGTGTACTTCCACCTTTACGTTGAGTTCAGAAACTTTTCAAACCACCCTCGTAGCTAATTCACTAATTTCCTTAACCTTGATAAAAAACAGGAGTTTTCCATTACGATGAATTTGGTTGTTAAAGGATTTCAAAATGGCCAACATGAACAGTGTTGATGTAACGTGAAAACGCTCTATTATATCATTTAAAAAATAGGTACTATGTATTATATGATATATTCATTTACATTGAATACAAATATTTTTTGGGGGGTCTGTTAGATATGTAGGTACATATAAATATGGGTATAAACGATACAAGACTCGATGAAACTTGTTTTACTAACTCGTTTGTTGAAGTCCTATCTGTGTACCTGAGGAATTTTGTAAACTATAATCATATTTAAGTATATACATACTATATATATGTAAGATTTACTTCTTCGAAATTATAAATGGTTTGTTTGATATTTTTTGAAAACAATGTATTTTTAAAAAGAACATGTTCATTTAATGTCAATAATAAGTTATCAAAATGACAAATATTTTTCTGCAGGTTTTGTAGACGCTGTCATTAGAGATTCGTTCTACTTACAAAACCGTCTATCTATTTTGACAAATTAGACAATCATAACAGTATTATATAGGATCAAAAAGTGATGCAGTATAGTGTTCACAAGTTATCATGTTTGAATATTTGTACTTTCAAAAGATACAAAACTGCTATTGCATCAGATACATATTCATATATATAAACGTAATAGCAACTCCTTTTTTTGATCGTTTCATGTAAAGAATATTTTTCTCTATAGTATCAATATTTTAAACTTATTCAATATCTCTATTGTCGCAATGTTTTTTTGTTTAGTTGCCACATTAGGAGCTTGAGTGTTAGTTAACAAAGGAATTAAAGGCTGTTTAAATAGAACACATATTTAGTTATATATCTTAATTGCATCTTCCAACCTTTCCTTTGAGGAGAAGAAAAAACATGAAGATCAAAAGTTAACTCTTGAAAAATTCTTGATATGAAGAAGAGTGAGGCCAGTTGATACGAAGTACAGTTTGTGACATATTACTCAAAATGTACAAGGATTTAATATTAAAACTTGTTTAGCCCTCCCAGATACAAATATACAGTGGTTACGCTGTCTGAACCGACAAATGGAAATTCATGGAAATTTTATTCTTTAACAAATTAATATCTACAGCCATTATGACCTGCGTATAACTCTCACGTATGCATAAAACAACACTTACACAAGCGCAAAGCGTAGTGTAAGTGTATTCCACATCCTCAAACTGTAAGACATGCAAAAAATATTCCTATATTGGTATATTAAAAAAAAAAAAGTCTATAAATTTTAGTACAGATTTCAAACAATAGTTAAATGGTACTTTTTAAGTTAAAGAATACATTCCCACCCTAACGCAATTTTGAATCCTAACGTGATCTCCAGGAATCAAAGGGTTTCGATTTGTAGAAGTGCGATCATATTATTTTTTGGATGACAGTTTTTTCTCTCTCTCTTCTTCTCCGCCTTCTCAAAGTCGGAAAACGACATGCCAATGTACACAATGAGCAATGCTGGTATCCGAGTTCTTTTTGAATAGCCATTGGGCTGGACTGAGTTCATCAGATCTTTGTAAGTAAAAAAAAGCTGCAACATCTGCTTTTTTTTATATTTTTTCCTCCGTAGATGAAGCCATGGCTATCTGGATTAGCTTTTTGAGTTTTGGCTCACTTTGACGGAGAAATTCTTTGCGTGGACGTATATTATTTGTACCCGTGATCAAGCATAGGGAGTACTAGTTGTCTACATCTATAATGCTGAGCTCTGTTTCTTATTCTTGTAGTCTAAGACGGAGATGCCAGTCTGATAACTTTTCTCCCTGGTTTTGATAACATTGAAAGAAGCCATACCGTCACGTTAGGAGGGGAATTGCCTGTATATTTCATCTAAATACCCTCCGATCCCCATTATTGGAGTGTCTGAAGGTGTTGTGAGTGATATTATACTTTGTAATTTTAAATCCATATATCCCAATTGCTCTACTTTGCTAATTTGCCCCATCTTATTTGTGGAATCTTATAAGTTCGTAATTTGTCTAAATTCCGCAATTGTCGAGTCTTTCATGAGTCTTTCTGGCTTCAAATCGTTATTTATTTTTGAAATTTTGACTTTTTCGATGGGAGGTGGGTTTCTTTCTTTTGGTTTTTATGGAATTTTTGGATAGTTTTAGGAAGGATAGGCTGAATTTCTCAACTGTTTGAGAGACCTCTTGGAGAATAATATCCTTTGTTCCAACTCCAAGTTGAATCTCGTCTCCATTTCTTGTAAGGCATCCTCAACTTTGAACATGATTAATTGAATGTTCTTCATCATATCCTCGCTTCTTTACTCCAATGTTAAGGACTCAACTCCTCCCATAAAGTTCTTAAGTCCTGTATCTTGACGAGTTAGATTCTCCTAAATTAGTTGATAAAGAACTTTAATTGTATGCTATGCCATTTTGAGTTACCAACTTTCAACGTTTCTACTGATAGACGATTCAATTGATACTAGCATAAATACATTCAAATATTATATACATAAAGGTTATAATCTTTCTATACGAAAACATCACATGTAATTAGGTCAATTATTTGATTAATTGTAAGAAGAAATGAACATTTTATATAGACAAAAAAAAAAAAAGCTCAGAAACTAAATACAAATAAGTCAATTTGATTACTTACGTCTAATCAAATACATTGGATATGAGACATATTAAAATTGAGGTTAACCTTCCTGCCTCTAAAATACAAATTATTACAACTACATATACTTACTTTAAAAAAAATTAAGGGTATCTTCAAATGGTTTTACAAAATATGTCAATTCAACTTAAAAACTATTTTGTATTCCATATTTTTCTCAGAATGAATATCAGATTTGGTGCACGAGCTCTATGCTTTAGATACCAGGGCAACATACTTCAGCATGCTTGAGTTCTAATATCTGGATGCTGATTTGAATTTTAAAACTAATTCAATCTTAAAAGCAAAGTAAACAAGTTTTCATAAAATAATAATGATCTAATTCCCAAGATATAACTGTCTTTTTTTTTAAATGTTCCTTTAATTGGTCAAATGGACTTGCATTAATTAAGTATAAGTTAACAGTATAGTATTAGAATTACTCCATCTGACTTAATAATTGGCTTTGAAGTCCATATACATAAAAAAATATTTCTTTCTCTGGGAGTGACTGATAATCGTATCTAGATATTTTAAGTTCAATAATTTTTCCTTAGTGTGCTATTCATAGTTCTGTTTCTATAGACAATTCAAAGTTATTATTAACCTTCTTATTTTGGAAATGACGCATGTTCATAATTTTATTGATGCCATGGATCTAGGACCAACGACATCTTCCGAGAAGAAAAAAATGATGAATGAGTCATATAGAGATCGAAGCTTATTTTTAAGGCAAAATGTCAAAGTTACATAAAGATGAGGATTCGATTGACCGAAGGAAAAATAGAAAAATCTCAAATAATCAGTTTATCAAGTCTATAGAGACCTCGAGAAAAAAAGTCGTCACTTTACAACTTGAGGAAGATAACATAAAACCTGAATACATCTCAATAACTATTTCATCTGCATTCTTGAGGATTTTGCCCCTTCAACAATGTGCAATAACTATTTCACACGACAAAAACTGAGAGAATCATATGGGACATATAGGGATATTCAAGCGATATTACCCTTAACATAATCTAGTTTAGCGGACTTTTTGTTCCAGGAAGTAAAAAAGAGATCAATTAGTCATATATTTGCCTCTCCGCAGGAGATTAAAAATAATAAATAATAGAGATCATAAAGAATCCAAAATAAAAGACCTCTAATGAGGAGTTAAACAAATGGAAAAATGGCAGGAATTAGGTTCTCGAAAGAGTACCTAAAGAGAGTTTTGGAGTATATCCAAAAATAATATATATTATAAATATATCATGTCTTTTTCTCAATTAAGAATTACTTATCGACTCATTCAGAAAAGGGTACCCAAAACTTGTAAGATAATTTAATTGGATTCGCTACGTGCTGCGACATTGCCAGCGTTTTACACAATAGACTCAGCCTTCATCGACAAGATCTGCTATTCTTTTCACCGGTGAGTCGAAGCTGTTACTGCCTGTAAAGGAAGACATATTGAATAAGAAATATAGCTAAATATAGTATTTAAACATATCACAAATTAGTTTTGAATGGTCTTTTCTTGATTCCATAAAAACTACGTTGTTCGTAGTTTAGTCACACAACAGCAAGTTTTGGATATCCACTCTGTATGCATATTGAACTTTACGACCCTCATATTTGCATACAATTGATTCAAATATATCTACATTATTACAGGACAGATTAATTTTAAACCTATTTCTAAATGGGCTACAATCAATGGTTATAATTGAGTCAGTTAATTTTCTTCACTTGTATCTTTCTTCTGCATTCCGGCTTTTGTATGTAGTCCTACTCAAACGATTATTTCTGTTCCTGTGTATACTTATATATATAGGTACATTAATATAAAATAGGAGGGTATCAGCAGTGCTTGAAGCACTTTTTGGCCCGTCAATGAACTCCACGTGACGGAAGAGATGTTCCCTCACAAAGGTGAATGCATTTGACGACGTTGCCTTATCATGAAATTCTTCATTAAGAGTATGTACCTACAATATATTATTTTAGCGAATTTAAAACAGGTATTTTTCCTTTTTCTTTTTGAATAGGGGTAATAATGAACATTTCCAAAGTATTCCAATAAACTTTTTATTACGAGAAGAATAAAAACTGCAAGCCAGATAATGCATCTTCTCCCTGTTTAATTCCTTTGCTCATAAAAAAAGCCGTATTTTATCTACTTTTCTTAGAATATGCAACTTTTCTTTCCCTTTTTGTAAGTCTCGTAAAAAAAAGTTATGATGGCAGTTGATATAGGCTAATATATATATATAGGTAACATAAGTTTAGCCTCAATCTATGTACCTCTTCATACTAGAAACAAAGACAATCTTTCCTAAGATATGTACATACCTATTTTTATTGAAGGGTTGTAAACCTTCAAAGCTTCTCCCATTCGACAAAACTTATTTCCATCTATCAAAGTGTATTTATGACGTCATTGTCAAACCGACAACTCCTTTATTATTTTTTTTCAAGCCTCAATTAGCTTCAAATATTTACAACGAATATTTTATTTCAATTTTTTTGCTATTCTTACTTTACACGCAATTAAATTAGATTAAAATAATAAGTTTCTGTTGGTTACCTGTCTACGAACCTTTAAAGAATTACAACATCTACCTACAATATGATAATGAACGTTTTTGCTTTTTTTTTCCTTTTTTTCTAAGCAAAATTGTATTACCTTAAAAAAAAAGACATTTTCATTCCTTGAGTAAGGAGTATCTAATTACGTGCGAAATATATATAAAAAAATAAAACTCAATGTCATTGCTCCATCCTGGAGAAGGTTGTAATCAGTCATGTGGTTTTTGTTGTAGTTGTTATAAGGTTAATACTTATTCATGAGTCATGAGATGAAAAATGCATAAATTAGGGGTGTTTTTGATTGATCTATACGAATAATACCCGTAACCTTTAAGTTTTGGCAAGAACCCGCCTGAACCGGACGTAAAAACCATCCCATACATATGAACTTGTTAAATGAAGTCATCATAGATATCAGTTATTGACTTCCTCATCAATCAATCTCAACCATCTAGAATCCCATGTTTATAAGAGTAATAAGTACTTCAATTATTTCTAAATTATGACTAAATGTTAACTGCATGAAATATACTAAAAGTTATACTAAACTAATTCCATTGGTAAACTGAGGTAATTTCCTATAATATTAATAAAAATGATGCCCTGGAGAGATCGCTATAAAGTTTGGCACTTTTTTCTAGGACGTTTTACAGGAATGGGACTGGACAGGACAGCACTGTGGATGGGACCAATATTAAGTCCCTATTAAGGAACGATGTGCAAATGATGATTAAGCAAATACAGTATATATTATAAAATTCATATTTTTTGTGACGGCATTATCGGTCTTGAAAAATCAACAAGAAGTGCTTAACGCCATATAAAGTTATTATTATAAATTGTTTCCTTCTCTTGCTTTTACTGGGGGGAACCAGAATCAATTAAACTTTAGGGAATGGTAATGTCATAAAAACGACGTCATATATTGATAACAACATAATCACGTAACTTTATCATGTTATTGTCTTTGGAAAAGTGTTCTGACACTTATACTCATAATTCGTATATAAACTATTTTCCTGATTCTGTACTTCTGAATGTTCCTTGTAATTATATACCTACAAATTACTCAAGGCCATTAAAATAGTTTGAAGCTCAATTATTCGTGTCATCTTGGTTAATTAATAAAAAAATTAAAAATTGGAAACCCATGCCTAATATATGTATGAACTTATATTCCTTGTTTGGTAGTATATTTATGCAAAATTTACGGTTCTTATTCTTATAAATGCATAAATGTCGGTCATAAGAACATGTGATCAAATCCAAAATCCCTTTTCATAAGCTATTGTAACTTCTTTAGTTGACCAAAATGGCACTATAAGTAAATAAGCGTAACATTAAAGTTATGTTCTATGAGAGGTACATACCTTAAAATGAAAAATACATAATAACCATGATTAGACTTAATAATAAATAATCCTATCACAAATAAATATTAATCCAATGGAAAACTTCAAATACCTGTGTATAAGTAGAAGCTCGGGAATTTTAAAAACTTTCGAT
Source organism: Lepeophtheirus salmonis (assembly GCF_016086655.4). Taxonomy (NCBI): domain Eukaryota; kingdom Metazoa; phylum Arthropoda; class Copepoda; order Siphonostomatoida; family Caligidae; genus Lepeophtheirus; species Lepeophtheirus salmonis. The sequence continues at coordinate 28,619,863 of NC_052132.2, forward strand.
ATTATTTTTAGCTATGCAGTTTTTAAAATTCATTTTGAATACTAATTGTTATTACTGTTATAGCTGTACCAGGTACAGCTTGTGACAACATTACGTCAAAAAAAGTTGACCCCTTGATTACGTAGTATCCCCCTCCTCCCGCCTAAAAAAAGAAACTCTAAGCAATCCCCAATCATAACAATTAAATTATAATCAATTTTCTCTCTGAAAAACAACGGATCCACTCTAAACAAAATCCTATGGGCGCCCTTGTAATTGCATGAATGACCCTTTACGAATTTTTATTTACATATTTTAAGAACAAAAAGTAATGAAAGTTATCGAAGTGACAATATTATAGTATACTAATGTGTATGGTATAGATACTCTTATAGATTAAAATAAATGTTTTTACAGACTTTGACTGGTCCTGACTGTAGTGTGGATGTAAAAGAACTTCCCATCCGAGCTCCCGGAGCTTCTGTCACCTCATCAAAGATGTGTGCTGCCTGGCGTTGTCTTTATGATGTCTTGTTGTTTCCTATTCAACAATACTGGCCACTTATGTTCGATCTCCAGCTTCAAACGGTCGAATTCTTCACAGTAGGGGCAGAATTTAGAACAAAAAAATTTGCTCGAATCACTGTTGTGCAATGATTATCGACCCTTATACATTGAAAACTTTTTTGGTTGCTTTGGACATGTTTTTCTATTTCATGTAGCAGTAATGTAAAATATGGCATATCTCCATACTCTACGCATGATAATTCTTTACTGAACTGGCCAAGCGTAATACTGTCCAAAAAGTGTTTATAGTATTCATTCACATCTTTACAACCTTTTATTGTGTGATCCGATGTTACCAATAATAAACATGATATAATTTAGTTAAAAAAGGACGGGAAATTACTTTTTCACCAGCCTAATATTTACCAAATAAAATCAGTAATTTATCTGGTAATTCTTTCCGTTCCAACTCAACTACCACTGAAATGACGAAGTTTATGTATAAGAATATACTGCAGAGGTGGAAACAAGTCTTTATACTATAAGTCAAGTCTCAAGTCTTTGTGCAAAAGTTCAAGCCCTTGAATATTTGTATCGAGTACAGTTCCAGTCAGCAGATTAGTTGAGCTCATTTCAAGTCCATAGTTATTCTAAAAGATCCATCATTTAAAGGTTTTTTCTTGAGGTAAATATTTACTAGCTTTCAAGTCCTAGACGAGTCTTGGCTCTCTAGTCAAAATCCACTACTCTGATACTGAAGGTTGAGTATGGCTCATACTTTGGTAGAAATATGTTCTAAAAATAATCTATGAATACATATTTAAAAATCTGATAATTTTTTTAGTGAATGGAAGCGCATGTGTAGTAAATAGAGAAGGTATTTTTTTATGGGAATGTCTTTTATGGGGTTAAAGAATTGTTTGGGGGAAAAAAAAGTTCACCTTATTTGAAATTGGACTGTATTTTGAAATAAGTAATTTTTTTTTACTCCACTTGAATCTGTTTTCCCAAAACTCATAGTCTTGTTCATTCCTTCACATCTGTCCATCAAATAACATATTTAAACTCCAACATAAACTTAATTGATCATCCAACCATAGAGCAATGAATTAGTACCATTTCATGGATGCATTTTAATCAGTGATATTTTATAAAGCCTTCCTATGAGTAGTAATCCCACCACATTTAAAATGCATCTGATATACAGAATTACGTTTTTAAAATAAGAAGAATATAACTTAATTGAGCTTTGTTAATACTTTTACAGAATTGTTGTTTGTGTGAATTTGCAGTTTCTGATTTAATAAAACACGTAACATATATAGGCAAACAGGTAAAATACAAAAAAGTTCTTTGTATTGGAGTAAATTTTTCTTGATGTTCATTTGAGAAATGAAATTTTTTCAAAAGGCTTCCTTTTCTAAGCAAATAAATTTTATCTAGAGACGAAAAAGGAATTAAAATTTTTCGAACAATTTATTTAGAGTAACATTATTGATAAGACAGGAATCACTACTATGTCGATCCTCGAGTTCTTCGAGAACTTAAACTTATAAATCCAACCAAATTAGTGATACGTTTAAGTCTTAGTTGACCTCAAGGATAAACATAGTAGAGATTCTTGTATATGTATTTATACAATGCATTGTATAATCCTTCCTCACCATCTTATAGCCACTTCTAACTTATTTTATAACATACAATGACGGCTAAATTTATCTCCTTCCAATTATTCTTCAAACTGTTCGTATTACCATGTTAATTTTCAGTTTATATTTTTTTACATAGACCATACTGTTTAAAACTCTAGAGATCAAAATCGGTTGAATTGATACCCCCTTTTGGCTTTGTAAAATAATTTGACATAGACTGATTATTCTTCCTAAGCTAATAAGTAAATATTCGACAAATTTTTAACAGGCAGAGTATTCTAATTTTTCATTTTTTCCAGATAATTAATCATCTCTAATTACATAAATTTTGTAGGGTATCGAAACATTATTTAGTACCAATTAGTGTTGTGGGGTATACCGGTACTCTAGTGGTACGGTGGTGCTAATGCATACCATGCTAAATGGATATTGCAACCGGTAATTAGTATTATGATGAACAGGTTCACTAATAAACCGCGCATTATACTATAAAAATTGTCTCGTCGATGACGTAATATACAAAACGTCTAAGTTAGAAGTTTTTTAATATAAAAATAAGAATATAAATTATGTTTTATAATGCCATGGCATTTCTGAACGAATCCTTTCAGAGGAATATGTTTGCTCCCGGATCTATCACTCCAAAAATAATACTGTGGAAACCCTCTAACCTAAGTATGTATACTAAGGTCTGTTAAGTAGAAAATATAACATATTGATTTTTTTTTCTAGATTCCATAAGGATAACTATTTTCGTAATTTAGTCCTGCCTATACAAGTTTTGCATTCCCAATCTGTATAACATATGGAATTTCGAAGAAAAATATATATAATACATACAATAGTCAGTTTAAAAATAAAGAAAGATTTAAATCATATTTTTTTTATTAAACTAAGATAATAACATGAATCAAAAT